>NC_072766.1:2267990-2586915 GCF_022539595.1 Amphiprion ocellaris
AATAATGTAAAGGAGGCCGTGAAAAACACTCCAGAAAGGTTTTCTTTGAAAAAAAAATCATCATGAATTTTGGCGCAAAAAAACGCCTTACTATACTATGTCGAAAAAAAATGCAATTTTTCAAACATGTTGTAAAAACGTGCCATATGATGAAATAATGTAAAGGAGGCCGTGAAAAACACTCCAGAAAGGTTTTCTTTGAAAAAAAAATCATCATGAATTTTGGCGCAAAAAAACGCCTTACTATACTATGTCGAAAAAAAATGCGATTTTTCAAACATGTTGTAAAAACGTGCCATATGATGAAATAATGTAAAGGAGGCCGTGAAAAACACTCCAGAAAGGTTTTCTTTGAAAAAAAAATCATCATGAATTTTGGCGCAAAAAAAAGCCTTACTATACTATGTCGAAAAAAAATGCGATTTTTCAAACATGTTGTAAAAACGTGCCATATGATGAAATAATGTAAAGGAGGCCGTGAAAAACACTCCAGAAAGGTTTTCTTTGAAAAAAAAATCATCATGAATTTTGGCGCAAAAAAAACGCCTTACTATACTATGTCGAAAAAAAAATGCAATTTTTCAAACATGTTGTAAAAACGTGCCATATGATGAAATAATGTAAAGGAGGCCGTGAAAAACACTCCAGAAAGGTTTTCTTTGAAAAAAAAATCATCATGAATTTTGGCGCAAAAAAACGCCTTACTATACTATGTCGAAAAAAAATGCGATTTTTCAAACATGTTGTAAAAACGTGCCATATGATGAAATAATGTAAAGGAGGCCGTGAAAAACACTCCAGAAAGGTTTTCTTTGAAAAAAAAATCATCATGAATTTTGGCGCAAAAAAACGCCTTACTATACTATGTCGAAAAAAAATGCAATTTTTCAAACATGTTGTAAAAACGTGCCATATGATGAAATAATGTAAAGGAGGCCGTGAAAAACACTCCAGAAAGGTTTTCTTTGAAAAAAAATCATCATGAATTTTGGCGCAAAAAAAACGCCTTACTATACTATGTCGAAAAAAAATGCGATTTTTCAACATGTTGTAAAAACGTGCCATATGATGAAATAATGTAAAGGAGGCCGTGAAAAACACTCCAGAAAGGTTTTCTTTGAAAAAAAAATCATCATGAATTTTGGCGCAAAAAAACGCCTTACTATACTATGTCGAAAAAAAATGCAATTTTTCAAACATGTTGTAAAAACGTGCCATATGATGAAATAATGTAAAGGAGGCCGTGAAAAACACTCCAGAAAGGTTTTCTTTGAAAAAAAAATCATCATGAATTTTGGCGCAAAAAAACGCCTTACTATACTATGTCGAAAAAAAAATGCGATTTTTCAAACATGTTGTAAAAACGTGCCATATGATGAAATAATGTAAAGGAGGCCGTGAAAAACACTCCAGAAAGGTTTTCTTTGAAAAAAAAATCATCATGAATTTTGGCGCAAAAAAACGCCTTACTATACTATGTCGAAAAAAAATGCGATTTTTCAAACATGTTGTAAAAACGTGCCATATGATGAAATAATGTAAAGGAGGCCGTGAAAAACACTCCAGAAAGGTTTTCTTTGAAAAAAAAATCATCATGAATTTTGGCGCAAAAAAAACGCCTTACTATACTATGTCGAAAAAAAAATGCAATTTTTCAAACATGTTGTAAAAACGTGCCATATGATGAAATAATGTAAAGGAGGCCGTGAAAAACACTCCAGAAAGGTTTTCTTTGAAAAAAAAATCATCATGAATTTTGGCGCAAAAAAACGCCTTACTATACTATGTCGAAAAAAAATGCGATTTTTCAAACATGTTGTAAAAACGTGCCATATGATGAAATAATGTAAAGGAGGCCGTGAAAAACACTCCAGAAAGGTTTTCTTTGAAAAAAAAATCATCATGAATTTTGGCGCAAAAAAACGCCTTTCTATACTATGTCAAAAAAAAAAATGCAATTCTTCAACATGTTTTAAAAACGTGCCATATGATGAAATCATGTAAAGTAGGCCAACATACTAAACTATGAGGTTTTAATAACATTTTGAATGACAAACAGTAACTTCTTGCTCTTTTTGTTCCCAAAGCTGGAATCGAACCTGCGTCTCCAATGTAGTTCTGTTTAGAAGTCACCCTCTTAACCAGTTGAGCTACCTTCACAGCGTTTTTTCAGCTCTTGGACGACATACCAAACTATGACGTTTTTGTGACTTTTTTTTTTTTTTTAAGTAATTTTTTTGGCCTTTTATCAGCTGTATTGGATAGGTGCAGTGAGAGAGAGAGAGAGAAAATGGGAGAAAAGTCGGGGGAAAAGATGCAGCGAAGGGCCGCGAGCGGGAATCGAACCCGGACCAGCTGCATCGGGGACCAGCCCCTGTACATGGGTCACCCGCTTAACGCGTTGAGCTATACAGGTGCCCGAGTTTGTGACGTTTTGAGCGACATACTAAACTGCGTTTTTTTTCCATATGTTGGACGACATACTATACTATGACTTTTTAAAAATATTTTGGACGACATACTAAACTATGAGGTTTTAATAATATTTGCAGTGACAAAGAACATGTCTTACTCTTGTTGTTCCTGAAGCTGGAATCGAGCCTGGGTCTCTCAGGTAGCTCTGTTGAGAAGTCACCCTCTTAACCAGTTGAGCTACCTGGACAGCGTTTTTTCAGCGCTTGGACGACATACTAAACTCTGATGAAAAAAAATTCGATTTTTCAACATGTCGTAAGGACGTGCCATATGATGAAATAATGTAAAGTAGGCCGTGAAAAACGCTCCAGAAAGGTTTTCTTTGAAAAAAAAAATCATGAATTTTGGCGCAACAAAACGCCTTACTATACTATGTCGAAAAAAAATGTGATTTTTCAAACATGTCGTAAAAACATGCCATATGATGAAATAATGTAAAGTAGGCAGTGAAAAACACTATGGTAAGGTTTTCTTTGAAAAAAAAATATTTTGGACGACATACTAAACCATGACGTTTTTGGTCACATTTTGGACGACATACTAAGTGTGATGTTTTTGTCACATTTTGGATGACGTACTAACCTACGACGTTTTAGTGACTTTTTGGACGACATACTAAACTATGACTTTTTTTTCACATTTTGGATGACAGACTAAACTATGCCTTTTTTTTATTCTGATAAATGGACTGAGAGACAGGAGACAGTATTTTCGAACCGGTTCTTGATTCTCAAACCTCCTGACAGGAGTGAAGTTCTGGGGAAGAAAAGCTGTAGCCTCGTTTTTGTTCATTACTTTGATCCTCAAAAGTAGTCAAATGTGAATCTAAATATACTTTTCTTTCATGTATGTTTTCTGAAGGAATAACTCAACATGCCTCTGAGAAGAAATAACCTCCAGTCCAAAAACTTCACAGCAGATTTGTCATGTTCAAACTTGTGCTGATTAAACAAACAAGGTGGGTTCAGTTACCTTTAAACAAGCTAACTGTGTTTACCTGTTTCCAATCTGCCCAAATGCTAAGCTAACCATCTACTGACTGAAAAGTGACGTCCAGAAAGCAAAATTACCTAACATATTCCCTCAACACAAATGTCTGATGAAACACTGTCGGATGAATCACGAGGAATTCTAGAAAAACAGTTTTATTGATTTATTAACAACTGTACATTTCTTTTCAGTGCTGACAGCATTTGCTACATACTTTGGTGTGATTCAGAGGGACTGGTGCATTTCACCCATTTTATATTCTGGTGGGAAATGCTGACAGGATCGAGAGCACAGTGTAAAACCACAATTATTCACTGTACTCGCGTCTGATTTGCTAAAGGGAGTATTTCTTGTTGTGTTTACATCTCAGTGCCGTTCCTCTCAGGCGTTTACAGAGACACACTGATGTGTGTCGTCGATCAGGTCAAACGTCTGTCTGCCTCGGCGTCACGGCCAGCCACACATGTTCCTGGAATATTGATAAGATACAACGGGCAGAGGGGTTCCAATAGTGCAGATTGGTCTGTTTGAGTTCAGTCTGTCGCCAAGAAATCAATGAAGCGATTCAAAATCCACGTTATGTAGCGAGAAGCACATCGTCGTTCAGTCCGTTGCCGTGCTTCTGCTGCCAACTAAGGTCCAAGGGTTAGGCTAAACGTTCCCTACCTCCCAGAATCTAACAAAGTAAAACAAACGGGGAGAAAGATAGCACAGACAGACCACTTAGTACACTTTAAAATGTTTTTCTTTTATATATATGAATTAAATTTACATCCATCTCTCTTCCTGAATCACAGCGTCCCACGGCGGTCTGAAGCAGCCAGAGGCTCTGAGTTCCACATCCAACCACATCCTCGGGTAAGAGCACTGAACAAAAGGCCATCTGAAAATTTCCACAAAGCATCCTTGTTTACAAATTTCGTGCTCCTCAAGTTTGATTTCTGAAAAGATCAGCTGCAGAATGTGCTTTAATAAAATCAAAGAGTAAAACTGTTAAAAAGTTCTAATCTATGTTCTGATCTCCCACTCGTATATCATGGTCATAAGACAGAGTGGGCCAAAAAAATCATCACAAGTACAACCAGGACATGAAAATATATATATTTTTATAATATATATAAAATGTCTTCTATGTAATCCAGTATGTACACTTTGCACAAGACGTCTGGGCAATGAGTTCCTCAGAAATGAAGCGCCGCTTCAACGGGTTTCACACAAATATTCCAGAAAGAAAAAATTCAGAAGTCACGAAAATGTGCAACCCAAAAATAAACCCTCCACAATATCAGGACAAAAAAGGTTAACTATGTTCCAGAAGAAGCTTCCTCAGGCAGAGAGCGCCTCCAGTCTCCGTGAAAACAGGTTGAGAAATCTGCTGTAGTCCACAGATGGTTGGTGAGAGGAAAAGGAAACGTCGTCTCAGTAGAAGTGCTGGAGCAGAGCAGGACTCAGTAGATGACCTCGTAGACGGTGGCCTTCTTGTCCCCGGATCCTGTCACGATGTATTTGTCATCTGCCGAGATGTCGCAGCTCAGGACGGAGGACGACTCCTTCGACTGTGGAGGGAAAAATCAGCAAAAGTCAACACTCAGAAATCTCAGAGTACTATCATGTTGGTTAAGATTACGTTTCGGTTGATCTGACAGTGTGTGAGTTGGAGGACTAAACACAAATAGCCAGTGTTTTTCTTTTTGACCCTCATGTCTAAACGATCTGCACAGGAGAGTTTTTATGCCTTTCCTAGAAATTATGTGACATATTGGATCCTATTTTTCTGCTGTGTTTGTGTTTCTTCAGGTTACCTGGAAGATGCTGGCACCGTAAGGAGTCCTCCAGGCGTTCAGCAGGTTGTCCTTCCCTGTGCTCACAAACCATTTACCTGCAAACACAATGAAGGTAGGTGCGTTTACAACAGATTTACTCCACAGCTGACAGGAGACTCTGTAATAACCTCATCGATAGCCATAAAAGCTGATAGAGGAAAATAGCAGAACATCAGCAATCATAAAATGCTCATAATGAAGGAGACTCACCCCACTTCCTCTCAGATAATTATTTAAATCACCCTCTGATTAATTACCCAACTGACTAGTTGGCTAATGATTTAATTAGTGACAGCGAGAGCTCTGAAGCGGCGTCTGAATGAACCAGGCAGAGATATGAGTGTGTGCTGTGGGGGATCTGCTGAGGCCATACCAATGCCGACATTTCTGGCAGAAAGAGTGAAGCAAGAGTAAAACCTCATTTGTCTCAACTTGAAACCAGCTGGTCTGCCCAACAGGCACAAAAATCTGAAGTGAAAAAAGCATCGACTTTCACTAATGAACCTATTTATAAAGTAACAGTCTTTGCAGAGCAACACCAAGCTGACTGAATATTTATTGCAGTTCCTACAAACAAGCTGCCCTCCTCAGAAGTAAACAGCACTTTATTCACTGAATCATCTCAATGTCCAAAGAAATGTTTGTTTCCTCATCTGTAGCTCCATTAACTAGCTGCAGTCAAAATCAGACCATCAGACAGTGTGAAGATGTGGTTTCTGGCCTGACAAATGTAAAGAACAAGAAAAATCACCACATGTAAGAGCAGGGCAGTTGCTAGGATTTTAGCTCAGGCCTTTGATATTCTCTTAGAAGAATCACAGAAACAACAAAATGACCACAAATACATTATGAAAGCTACAAAAACAAATTACACAACAACCCTAAATGTCATGTTTTTTTGCCCCTAATAAAGTGTCTTTCAGCTCTGGGACACCATCAGTCCTCTGCTGCTGAGATGGAGACACTCACAGCTCTACAGGTGAAGGTTTTAAAGTTCTGTTAACAAGTGACAAATGTGATGAATGTCATCTAATTCTATTTTCTCAGCTATGAATGGCAAACAACTTTTTGCACGTCTTCCCTGCGGTTGTTAACCAGTAGAGACGTACAGTACAAAAGTTTACATGCACTTGTAACAACCTTGTATATAATGGCACTGTTGAGTTTTCAAAAACTTTTATGACGCATTTTGGTTCTTATATCTACTTATTTGCGCTCTTCTACAAAAATATCAGTATATACAGTGGTGGAAAAAAGTTCTCGAACACACCATACTATGTATATTGCCTTAAGAATCCCTCTTAGGTCTTCAAGTGTAATTTCGCAGCCATAATACAAAACAAATCCTAAAAAAAACATTAAAATCTTAAAATTGATTGGTTCCATCACAATAAGAAATTTTGAGTGTTAGATCACTTTGGTAGAATTGTTAGTGGTAGTTGTGTTAGTTTTCTTGTAATCAAACAAAAAAATGATCATTAGTATTAGGTTGTGTCCGTCTGATGCAGCCAAAAAAGATCTTTCCACCACTGTATGTGTAACTACTAAAAGTTAAATCTCTTTGGCACTGAAAGAGTTTTGTTTTCCTTTCTCTGTGCTGAACCCCCATTAGGGAGTCTTTTGGTCTGTTACTCACCACAGTAGGCGAACTTAAGTGAGAGGACGCAGCTTTCATGCAGGTGCAGCTGGTACTTGTCAGGCTTGGTGTGGTGAAGAACCTCCACATTACTGCTCTCCATTCCCACAGCGAGCCACTCCCCAGTGGGACAGTAGCCCAACGAGAAGATCTGCAACCAGGACAACAAGAACTTTAAAAGACGCTCGTTGTACAACCGAAGACACGGTGCTGCATTCCTCTGTGAGCAGAGGGATTTGTTTTGAGCTTCTTTCTACCTGTGAGGTAAAGTCATGCTGCTGGAGCTGGCGGCCCTCTCTCAGGTCCCAGGAGCGCACGGTGTTGTCGAGGCCTCCGGTCCACAGCTTGGTCCCGTCGTGGGAGATGTCGATACAGCTGGCTCCGTCTGTGTGGCCCTGGAACTGCCTGCAACAACACGAGACGCCAAACAACAAGTCAGGGACTGAGGAGAATAGCTCTTCCAACACTTAACAATAATCTGTTTTACTAAACACACTGAACTGTGTATTAAAGAATACCTGAAGAATTGATGCAGTGACTGTTCAGTGGAACCATAACAAAGGTTGGGTTATCAAAACTCTACCTTTAAAATAGCTGATATCTTGTAGGTATAACCAGCACATCTGAAGGAGATAATTAGCAGTAACCCTCTATCTACAGTGATGAATCATCTAATCATTATAAAACATTCATGTCTTTGCTGTTTAATAACATTAATACTAATAATAGACCCTATTTGTCAGATGCCTGAGCAGAAAAATGCAGGATTTCAATTGTAAGATGACACAAATGAATGTCATCAGTGTATTTTTAGTACTTGACTTTAAAAAGTTACAACGCTGATTCATTTCACTGAGTGAGTAATATTCAGTCAGATACTGGGCAACAGCGTGGTGCAGCGAGAATAACTGGAGCGGTTTTGCAAACTGTGTGTGACATTAGTTTTAGACATTTTCTTGCTCATACATGGCTGTTAAAGTAAACAGGATGTAGAAAACGGCAGATTAACAGCGTGAGGTGATGCATGGTGGAGGATACGTTACCATAAGTAGTGACTGAAGAAACATTAAGCTAATTCTAAATCTAGGCTATCCCTAAACAGAATCCATGCTTTGTCCAGGTGCGGCCATCTCTGCGATGGACTGAGGATAGTGTTGTACCACAGACACCAACTGTCCCTCAACAACCGCTCATCCAAACGACCTCATATTTGACACTGAATTTCATTGGTTCCCTGGCAACACACCCACTAAGTCTAAAGCCAATCTGATGTCAAGGTAAGTGGAGAGACGGACACACAGACAAAGGTTCCTTGAATTCGTGGCCAAAGCACTGACCTGACGAGGGTCTGGTTGTGGAGGTCCCACACGGCAATGTTTCCATCGGAGCAGCAGGAGAAGCAGACCTTAGCGTCAGGGCTGATGGCCAGAGCATAGCAGGCAGGAGCGGAGGAAGTGAGCTCGGCCTTTATGCGGGGAGTCTGCGAGGCCAGGTCCCAGATGGTCAGCGTGCTGGCCTCGCCACCCACTATGAGGGTGCGGCCATCAGGCAACAGCTTGCAGGAGCGGATGTAATTGTCCCTGTTCTGGAGCGGAAACAAAGGCAGAGTATCGTCACAATCTTGATGACTGAGAGTAATTTGTGCCATTTTTGTACACATGAATTATCTACATTTAAGTAGGATAATTGGAAGCTTGGAAAAAACTCCATTCCAGTTCTGTTGCACAACAAAGATCAGCATCACTGCATTTATTTAACACCTTCTCCACTTAAAGCTCAAGAGGATTTTTTTTTTTTGACAAGGGAAGTTTTTTAGACTGTAGCCGACTCTCTTCCATGTTACAGTGAAGATGTGGATGTCAGCTTTAACAAGAGACGCAGAGAAAAAGTGGAGCTGCAGCTGCTGGCCAGACTCCAAGAGAGCAGGAAGATGGAGATCAATAGAACCGTGGAAGCTCTTGGTCGAATTAAAACAGCACCCTGATGGCTTTATAAGACCCAATTACACTCTGGACGCACCTTAAGGGTGTTGGAGGCCATCTGAGCCGAACAGCATGAAGCCACAGTATCAGAATGAGAAACGGGAGGCAGTTGGGAGGAAGTAATGAGCTGGGTAATGGCAGACAGGGTTGGCCAATCAGAACATCATTACTCAGCAGGCTTTTTTTTTTCCTCACCAAGGATTATTTCAGCACAGCAGCGAGACACTTTACTGAATTATTCACATCTTTGTCTGTTGGGATCTGGGGGGAAAGCTACTATGGGAAATGGAGTGAGGCTACATTTGATGCTCAAGAAAACTCTTAATGAAGCGACCAATCACAGAGACCTCATGAAACACGAGTACATGATGTCACTTGGAACATCCATGGTAATAAGACCCATGCAAATCACTGGAACCAACACATTTCACCCCCTCTTCTCATGATTTTAACAAACATCAACAACAGTTAGTTACCAGACAGTCGAGCTGGGACACTGGGCTCTTGCTGCCCGGCTGGCTGATGTCCCAGATCTTGACACACCCTTTGCCGCCGGTATAGACGTGACGTGTGGGGTTGCTGATGGTGACGGCGCAGACCACTTCCCCGTGGCTCAGCGTGTTGATTTGGCGAGCGTGGCGTGGGATGCCCGGGCCGATCAGTGCATCAGGAGGAAAGGGCACGGGCTGCATTTGACCATCAGCACTTACATGAAAGGAATAAGCTCTGTGGAAGACAGAAGAAGAGAAAGGCAGTCAGTCTCAGCTACAAAGTCATGCAATCTGTTAACAGAAACTCTCTGCAAATTAAAACACAAATACGCACGGTTTTCCTCCAGAAATGGAAGTGAGGCTGGCTGGCAGGCCTGGAGCTCTCATGTGAGGATGAGGGTCAAACCCCGCCTGCAAACGTAAAAACAGGGAGCAGTTAAACAACCATTAGCCTACAAAGATAAATTAGACTAAGCTAATATTCAAAGTGCAGTCTATGACTAGCTTTAGGTCCTAACGCCTGGAGGATCTCTCGTACCATCGCTTCCAGGCAAATCCCTTGAAAGACACAGATTGAGCTCGGCTGCATACAGAGGAGCTTTACACAAGGCTACAACATCCCACTTGCTAATGCTAATGAAAGCCTGGGAGATTTTCAAACACGGAGCTGCATTTTGGGGGCGAGCCTTTTTTAAGCCTTTAGAATGCTAACTAACTAACATCAAAGTAAAGGAGCTGGGACGTCTTTGTACTTTCTCATTATGTACACACAACAAGCTGCAGCCGGCCGAGCAGAAATATTCACAATGAGTTATGGAAATACAGGATGAATGCTTAAGTGTCTCAAAGTCATTTTGCAAACAGACTCCATAACCTACAGCTGCAGCAGATAATTCATGGAGTCACTACTGAGGGCTTGCTGTGTCAAACTGCTGGATGAATGTGTGTGAAGAAAAGGAACCTCATTCAGTTAGATGTGTGCAGTAAATCCACATTTTGACTGATGAATTCTGTTAAAAAAAAAAGCTGGAATAGTTACAATTGGTGAGCGTCCGTAGGCGGCAGCGGCTGCAGCGCTCATCTGAGGTGAAATGAGACCCGGATAGACGCCGGGACTCGTCAGGGATCCGTTCATCTCATGGTGACCCATCATGGCAAATGGAGTGGCGTAAGAACCTGCGATGGACAGAGGGGTACGCAGGGCCGGGGCAGCTGAGGGAGAGGAAACACTTCATTTAGTTTTGGAAACACTAAACTACAAGTCATTGAAACTGAACCAATTATTTCCATTTTATTCAGTTTCTTGATAATTCTCTGTGTTGAGGAAGATGGTGTTATATCAGGGGTGTCAAACATGCGGCCTGGGGGCCAAAACCGGCCCTCAAAGTGTAAAAACTACAGAGAAGACATTAACTGCAGATCGTAAATTTGTAAAACTATAAATTTAAAAGAATTTCTGGACAAGTTGCTTTGATCATAAAGTAAAATACTAGATTGTTCATTGTTCTTTTGTCGTTTTGTGTCTCATTTTTGTAATATTTTGTCTTGTTTTTGTTGTTTTTTGTCTTTTGTTTGTCTCACGTTTTTGTTGTTTTGTTTTTCATTTTTGTCGCATTTGTGTTTTTTTTCTCATCTCTGTCCTTTGGTGTTTTGCTTTATTCATTGTTTGTGCATCATTTCTGTTGTTTTGTTGCACACTTTAGTCATTTTTTTGTCTCATTTGTCCATTTTTTGTCGCTTTGTAACTTTTTTTTAACATTTTTTGTCTTTTTTTGTTTTGTTTCATGTCATTTGGCTCATTTTTTTGTCATTTTGTTTCTCATTTTTGTCATTTTGTGTCTCATTTTTGTAATATTTTGTCTTGTTTTTGTTGTGTTTTGTCAAAGTCAAAGTAAAATACTACATCTTCATTTCCAGATAGCTGTGACTAAATGTTGTGTTCCTTTGTTGACACTCTGATCTGGAAGTTGTAATGTGGAAATGATAAACTGAGGCTTAATGTTGTTGAAATGGATTTTTTTTAAAAACAAATTTCAGGTTGTTCATGATGTTTTGTAAAAAGATAATTCCTTAAATGTGAACATTTAACATACTAAAATAACGGAAAATTTGGAGTTGTGGTTATTTACAGGTTATTATACTGTGATTTTACTGGTTCGGTCCACGGGAGATCAAATTGTGCTGAATGTGGAACCTGAACTAAGATGAGTTTGACACTTCTGGATTATATGATAAAAACTCAGGTACTGCCATTAATGTGGTGACACTGTTACCTATTTTTTACCTTTTTTTTTTTTTTTTTTTTTAACAAGGTAAAAATTTATTTTCAACTTCCAGAATATTTTACTCTTTATTTAATGTTATGTTCTTGCTTAATTGGCTTGTCTGTAAAATGTCACACTAGTGAAAAACACCCATCGCAATTTCTTAAACCCCAAATTAATGTAATAAAAATCCTTATTGTTCCAAAAATCGACAAATTACAAATTTATTTTCATAGGAGATGAAGAAAAGTAGTACATTCTGAAAATAGTGAAATTAAAGCCAAACTGTCTGGCATTGTTGCTTGAAAATGACAAAAAACTGAGTTACTGGTTATTACCTATTGCCTCCATGCCCAGTGGTTTTCCCATCGTTGGAGGCCGTAGTCCCGGAGTGGTGCTGGTTCCTGGTGTTGGCGCCTCATTCCTTGGTGTAGGTGTGTTGGACTTCAGGCTTGGTGTGGATGACTTGTCATTCTGAAACAGAGATACTCTTTAATGTCGGGTAGTTTTGTATCCTCATCCTATAAGTTTACTTACTATTACCCTCACAGACACACACACACACAAGTAAAACAGCATCCATACTGGAGTTCAAAATCCCCCTGAGAGTCAAAAATACCCCACTGGCAGGGAAATCCTAAGTGACAATCTGAGTGGACGGCTCGAGGTAATCCAATCTAACACTGACACTTCATTACAGCCGTGGTGTGTGTGCGTGTGTGCGTGTGTGCGTGTGTGCGTGTGTGTGTGCGTGCGTGCGTGTGCATGCGTGGGGCAGGGCCATAAACCTTTGCTTAGAAGTCAAGCTTGTTAGAAGTGGCTGGACACGCAAGATGGTGGCCCAAACACTTCTCTCATAATTAACCTGTCTTGTCCTTTCTTTGCCGACTGAGTTGGAAACGTGATGGTTTAGCCTGGTGACACACACTAATGAGGGGCGGACACAAGCTGGGAGTCATAGGTGGATGGAAGTAATGTGGATTACTAATCTATCCTCTTTCTTGGTGAAATGGTTTACGTAAAACTAATGCTGTTGCCTGGTTGGTGAGCCTTCAGTATTAGAGAAAATGTGAAGTGGAGAAGATGAGAAGAAGCAAGAAAAGAGCGAGACAGCAGTTCCCCCGCTGCCGTGTCTCTGGGTTATTTACAGCCTCAGGCTGACGGAGAAACGACCATTTACTGGGTAAGCCATAAAGGAGATTGAGAGGACTGAGCCATAGGGTTTGATTTCCTGAGAGTGCATCTACCCTCTGCCCCCTCAAGCCTCGCATAGCAGCCAACTGCTAAGCCTGCGTATTAGTCTTCCACACAGACATCCACTTCCACTTCACTTGACAAACACCCTTTAGTGTGTCAGTTCAGCCTTTACCCCCTCCACTGGAGCCTTATTTCATCTTCGTTCTAACCCTGCACTGTGTAGCCTCTCACTCACATGGGCGTGGTCCTTTGCTTTGGAGGACGGCGTGCTGCCCGAGGAGGCAACAGAGGCGGGGCTGTTGGGGGCAGCATCCTTCTTCAGGACTCGTGATTTATCCAGGCCGTTCTCAGGAGGAGAGTGAGCCGGGCTGACTCGAGGGGTGGCTGGATCCTACAGAGTTAAACGAGACAGACAGAGAGCAAGACTGAGCAAACAGACCGGAGGAAAGCCACTGGCATGTACATGTAGGTCAAACAAACTGGGGCCTCATGTGCAAACACAGATAAATATACTCATGCATGCTCGTACTCTCCCTCACACACATGCACACACTTTTCATTCACTTGTCACACCCTTTTCTCTTTGTGTTCTTTGTCTTACTTTCTGCATGAATGGCAAAAGAAATACAGCAAGTGAGCACACACTCATCGCACACAACCAATATTATGACAGACTTTTTGGCAACACTGTGAAAGGTGTTCAGGCTTCTACAGACAAAAGACAAAAGGGAGCTGTGTTTAGTTTCTGTGCAGTCATCACACTGAAGAATGTGGCAGAGCAGCTCATTTCAAACACAGTCTCACCTCGTTAGAAACATCCACCACCAGGTCGTCACTTTTGTCTCCATCACTGTCCTGAAATGAAACAAGAATGGGCTTAGTTTACTGTGAGACCATAAACAACGGTAAAATGACAGTCAGCATAAACCAGAACAGCTCAGGTTTGACCACTAGATCATATCAGATGTATGGAGGAATAATGAGTCAATGGCAGGATTTGTTTATTTGTCACATGTACATAGCAACTGGTAACACCTTATTTTACAGGTCCATTAATTCTCAATTATTACATTTTCTTGAAAGTTTGTTAAGAAGTGTTTAACTTGGCAGTAATTATGACTAAATAGTGACCTGTTGATTTACAGACATTCCTCTGAGGGAACTTGTCCACGAAAACCCCAGTAAATTCATATTAATTCATCATTAAAGGCTTTATTTTTCATATATCAAATTGCATTCTAGTCTAGAGCATAGATAAATGCCTTCTTGCATGCTTAGCTGATGCTCTGTGCACTGATTAAAAGATTCAAGGATAATAAGGATTAGTGTTTGATCGGAACTAATTAATTGGAAGCGTACCAGGTAAGGGCTGTCTCCGTTTCATTTACAATTTAGATCCACCTTTTCAGGATGCTCCGAAGAAATTATGAGAAATTAACGGACCGATTAAATAAAGCAATACCAAAACTGTGGTGGTTAAGTAATCAAATTAGAGGAAATAAAGAGGTTGTTAATTATAGTCCTCTATTTTTGGTAGACTTCTGACCAGAAGGTTGAGACTTTATAAACAGTGACCTCCTCCATCAGAGTTAAAATACCAATAAACACCAACACTTACATATCTGCTCATGCTATCTTTGTCGTCCACTTTGCGTTTCTTTGAGTCAAGACCGTAGTCTGAAGAACCGCGGTGCTTCTCACTCGCTGCCCGCAGGCTGTCTGATGGCGACACCGAGTTATTCTGCCAACAACAACGTGCACACAGACATCAGTCTACTATGCATTTGATTATGACAGTCCTCTAATTGTCAGTTAGTATAGAACACACTGAACCACGTGACACAAGACATCCTCTGTGAACAACCCTGTGTTGCATCAAGAAGAACTAAATATTATATGAAACAAGCTGATCTTGCTCCATCTGAAGCCATCGTGACAAACTGTGTGTGACTGTTCCCAATAAATAGACCTCTTTGTTTGGTTGGGTGCCTGATTCAGAGTCAGCTTGGGTCTGTGTGCCCTTCAGTCAAACCTTCAGAAACCAGAAACGCTAGAAAATACCAAATGGTACATTTATGTCCAGACATGACTCTGGAGCCTTTTCCTTTGTCAGAACAGTTACAATATTGACTGTAAAGCTAAATGCACAACTGAACTAGACTGATTTGGGATAGAAGAGGCAGAGAGAATTCAGGGACAGCTTAGAACTGCTGCTGCAAAAAGCAATGGAGCTGGGAGGAAAGATTTGAGGCAGCAGAGTGGACCCACAAACACCTCTGGAAGACAAAAGCACTAACTAGCAAACAAGGTGATATGTAGAGTCCAGTGAAATATAGACACAGACACACAACCTGACATGTAATCCTCTTGTAAGATACATGCTTAAAGCTACAGTAACATTCCTGACTGCACTTTAATGTCTGTAACACACATGCACATGCAAATAAAAAACAAAAGTGACCAGAATCTCTCAGTGTGTTACTGTAAAGCCCATGTTAATGACTCCTGCTCCTGTGTGTGTGTGTGTGTGTGTGTGTGTGTGTGTGTGTGTGTGTGTGTGTGTGTGTGTGTGTGTGTGTGTGTGTGTGTGTGTGTGTGTGTGTGGTGGGGTGGGGTGGGGTGGGGTGGTGGTGGTGGTGGGGGGGGGGTCAGCGACAAAACGGAAAAAAAACTGACAGCAAGTTCATGAAAAATCAACCAGATTGAAAAGGAAGAAGGAAAGAAAGAGACTATTGAGGGAACCTGGGCAAGAGAGCAATGTGAAGAGACAAAGAGGGTGGTTAGAGCAGAGAAAAGAGCCATGAAAGAGGCAGAGTGAGAAAATGAGGAAAAAAAGAGGTAGAAAGACAAGAGAGCAAAACAGGAAAGGAACTTGGCAAGCAATGAGAGCATAGCAGTGTGGCAATGAGTTCTCCCCACTAGTGGGAATGCCCGGACAGGCTGGCACTCTCTCAGAAGCTGCAAACAGGGTTTTTGTAGTCTGGGCGCTGGTGTGGTGGGGTGGCGCTGCCAAACAGGCCGAAAGGCAGGCAGGGAGGAGGGGGGCGGTGGGTAAAGGCGAGCAAACTCTGAAGCCAGCCCACACTATCAGGCAGCTCAACAAATCCCTGCCTTCATCAGCGAGTGAGTGAGTGAGTGAGAGAGTGAGAGAGTGAGAGAGAGAGAGAGAGAGAGAGAGAGAGAGAGAGAGAGAGAGAGAGAGAGAGAGAGAGAGAGAGACATGGTGAAAGAGGAAGATGTCTGACATGTTGGCTGCGAATGACAGGAAGAGAAAGAAGAACAGCAGACAAAGGTATCAGCTTGAAAACTTAGTGAAAAGGATGACATTAAAAAAGGCCTCCTGAGCCGAGGAGAGTGGAGATTGATGATGAAAAAACACAGTTAATGGCACACACTTACACCACCCCCATCACAAAGTGGCCCTTTTTTGGCCACCACACAAAGAGTCAGACTTTTCCTGACTCTTTCAGTTTTCTGCCTCCTAGTCAGGTCAAAATATGGAAATTTGTTCAGCTACTGTTGTGGAAAAGAAAGCCACTAAGAGTTTTAGTCTGGCTTGGTGCAAAGATACTGTCTGACAGACAAAAATCTCCTTTGGTACTACGGGCTGTCTGTGTATCTGAGACCTTTTCAAGGATTGCTTAGTCTCAATAACCCTGCATTTGCCTCCAACTCTGGTATCAGATGACCTGAGACAAGAGGACAGGAAGACGCTGTGTATGTGTGCGCACTGGAAAAGAGAGGGAGGAGAGGGTGGCGGTGAGATCAGGTAAGGTGGTATTGGCAGCCGCTTGTCACCATATGAGAAGGGGGAAGAGTTTGGGTTCCCTTCAGACATGACTGGGCCCATTCAGGATGGCCAGTCAATGGGAACTCAATCTGGCCGAGCAGATCCAACAGAGCGTTACGCTCCAGCTAACTGAGAGCTTTAAGCCAGTCCAATAAACAAGGACTTTAACATGAGAAGGAAGAGAGACACAGGGACAGCAAGAGACAGAAGGGAAGAGAAAAGGAGGGGGAAAGGAGCAAATGACTGAGATAAGAGGATAGAGCAGAAAATCAAAGTGTATGCAAAAGAACAGGAGAAAGGTAGATTAAAGGGGATGAAAGGAAGTCAGATATTGGACACATGCAACAGTAAATCCTCTACAGTGGTCAGGGAAGAAGAGAAGGAGAGTCAAAGTCCCTTTTAATTGTGCTGAAACTAAAGGAGGCAGCAGCCTACTAATCCTCGTCCAGTGATTGGAGTCATTTTCCACTTGGATTAGATGGCACTGGCTTATTTAGCCAGACGTCATTATTTGATTTCAGTCAGCTTATACCCCCTGAGTACAAAAATGTGTGTGTTCTTACACAGAGAGCATGAGTTCCTATTGAACAGTGGGATTAAGTCTATGTAAAGTACACCTAATCACCAAACACAGAGAGCCAGAGACCGGCAAAGTCAAGAGACACACAGGAGATGGAGAGCTGGAGAGTCAACGTACCGTGCTCGACTCGCGTTCTTTCAGAATGGCCAGAGGCGAGTGAAAAGATGAGGGGCCAGGAGAGAGAAAAGCAAAACACAAATTAGTATGGGTGTCACCACGACTCAGCAGTGCAATCAGAGAGCCGTAATAAAACTGCTGTTAGGACAAAGATTAGTCTACTGACTTCATTTTGTGACCACTTGCTAATAAGGTACATTTTAGAGAGAATGTATAGCTTTATTCATGCTTAATTAATAATTTAGTGATGTTGTATAAAGAATTTACAATCCAGTATTGAGTATAATATAGTTTTTAAGTTGCCAGACTGTAAAGTGTTCTGGCTGGTTTTGGAAGCTTTTATTCAAGACTAATCATCAACAACTATTTCACAGCCTGGGAGCCCAAAATCTGTTCTAACTGATCAATGAAGCATTAGTAAATACATTTACAATTAGTAAAGCCAAGAGTTCTAACTTAAAAACTGATTTTCTACAAAGTGCTATGTCAATGTTTAACCCCTGTGTCATCCTGCAGGTCAAAATTGACCCGTTTTAAAGTTTGAAAATGTGGAGAAAAAAAAAGTATTTTCACAGTCAAACTTCTGATGTCCACATTTTCAACATTTTGGGGAAATTTTTAAACATTTTTTGGTGGAAACAAAGTTAAAAAGGTTTCTTTAGAAAATTTACATAAAAATCAACTAAAACCCAGCAAATTCCGCTGGATTTTGGTTGATTTTTATGTGAATGTTCTTAAAGAAAATATTAGACGTTTTACTGATATATATGTAATTACTATAGATATTTTTTGGATTTTTTAAAAAAGTTTTTACTCATTTTTTGGAAAATATTTACAAGAATTTTCTTGCCAAATTTGGGAGATTTTTAAAAAAAAAACTTTTAAGGGAAACTTTTAAGGAATTATTGGAATTTTCTTCCTGAAGGCTTTGCAAATTTTCAGAAATTTGGGGATTTTTTTTGCTGAATTTTTGGATTTTTTTCAGGCAAGGAAACAATATTTTTTGGTGCCCGTAAATGAGGACAACAGGAGGGTTAAATAAACAGATATGCATTAGACCAACACATTTCTGATAAATGAATCATTTGCCACCAAGAGTGAAAACATGTTTATCCTCTACACAAGCACTACTATTCAAACTTCCACAATCTTCTCCTTTCCAGTTTTCTAATGTCAGTACAAACTATTTTCATGTCAAAGTACATCAGGCGTGAGGCCAAGAGAATTATGTTAAAACCTGTCTAAATATTTCCATGCACAGTAGTTCTGTACATAAATATTTAAAATCATACACTGACGTGTTTCTGTGATAAATACATTTGGCCGGTAGGACCTGTTCTTGGCAGGTACAATTACCCATCAGCACTAAAACGCTGCAGGCAGAGTGTGTGGCAGACTATGCTCCTCACCTCGGTGCTCCAGGTCGTGGTGGTTCTTCTCATCCTTTACAGGCAGGTGGGCCTGGCTGCCAAGAGCGCCCAGAGCCAGCAGGCCGGAGCCAGCGCCTGTCACGGGGGGGAGGCCGGGCGGCTGCAGGCCTGAAGGGTGAGGGGGCAGCTGCACTGGGGGGCCGTGGGCAGCGTGAGAGAGGTGCTGAGCCTGGAGCTGCTGCTGCTGTAAACAAACGCAGAGAGACGGGAGACAAGACAGAGGACAAGTAGGTCGGCTGGGAAGTGAATCCATGAATGACCGCAGTCTACTCGTGCATCAGAGCTGGCTCTGACAGCGTTCAGTTCAAGGCCAAACCGTTTATGCGTAATAGCAGACTGACAGTCCCTGCCAGCAAGCTGATCCAGCTCATTGACTGTCTGATGGAAAAAACACTCTGCTCATAGCTGTGGATGGACAGTATACAAATCATCTGGGCGACTGTTGGATGAATGAAACAGTACAACACATTAAACTCCTAAACATTTCTGCCTGTTTAGGATGATATTACAGAATTTCAAGGTCTTTAGCACTAAACATTATCAATATATAACAGGGGTGTCCAACATGTGGCCCACAGGCCAAAAGCGGTCCTCCAGAGGGTCCAATCAGGCCCTCAAAGTGTAAAAATTCCAGAGAAGATTAACTGCAGATTGTAAATTAGTGAAACTATAAATTTAAAATATTTTCTAGATCATGACAAGTTGTTTAGATCATAAAGTAAAATACTAGATTGTTCATTGTTCTTTTGTGTCTTGTTTTTGTAATATTTTGTCTTGCTTTTGTTGTTTTGTTTCTCGTTTTTCTCATTTTGTTTCCCTTTTGTCTCGCATGTGCTTTTTGTCTTATTTTTGTCATTTTGTGTTACGCTTTATTCATTGTTTTGTGCATCGTTTTTGTCGTTTTGTGTTTTTTTGGTCTTGCTTGTGTTGTTAGTCTATTTTTTTGTCGTTTTGTTTCTCGCTTTTGTCATTTTTTGTCTTGTTTGTGTACTTTTTTGTCTCGTTTTTGTCCTATGTCCATTTTTTTGTCACTTTAACTATTTTGTCTAATTTTGTCTCTCTTTTTTGTCTTGTTTCTTGCATTTTTTGTCATTTTGTCTTGTTTTTGTTGTTTTCGTGTCTTTGTCTGACTTTTGTTGTTTGATCATAAACTAAAATACTATATAGATACCTGTGACTAAATGCTTTGCATCTTTGTAGACATTCTGATCTGGAAGCTGTAATGTATAAATGATAAACTGAGGCAGAATGTTGCTGAAATTTAATTCATATTCGTAACAAATTTCAGGTTGTTCATAATGTTTTGTAAAAAAAATCATTTCTTAAATGTGAAGATTTTTGCAATAAAACGTAGGAAAAATTCAGAGTTGTGGTTATTTATAGGTTATTATGCTGTGGTTTTACTGGTGCCCACTTGAGATCGAATTGGGCTGAATGTGGCCCCTGGACTAGAATGAGTTTGACACCCCTGACATATAACATGTGACTCTGAGGAAGCAAAGTCACACATTTGAACAATTTAAAATAACCTTTTCTTTCATTTTAAGCGTGCAAAGACAGCAGTTGCACAGTATGCTGCAAGCTATTAGAAGTTACCGTTATTTTCAACCTTGAGTAATCAATTGTACTCTGTAAAATAACAGAAAATAGCGTATAATGTCCATTGTTAGTCTTCACAACCCAAAGCGGTATCTTCAAATTGCTGATTTTGTTCAGTGTAAAATCCAAACATTTTCAAAGCTGCAAGAAGACTTCATGCGATTATCAAACCTGCTGCTGATTACAGTTAAAGTTGAATCTGTGCAAAGGTTTGGACAGAAACAATCACCTCCATTTTTACTCTACAGGTTCCTGCACTTATTACAACACAGCTACACTCATCACTGCTGCTGCTCATCGTTTCTTACTGATGCTACGTGACCTTTATCTGACAGCTGCGTTCAGATCAACAACACTGTTCGACCCAAACCGCCGTGCTTCAATCATAGTTGGGACAGTTAAAAAAATCAATAGGTCCACACTTGAAAACCTCAAAACCTTTCAACACCCTGGAAAACCAAGCAAGCATGCCCTCCTTCAGCAAAACACTGCTAAGCACAGACACAGCAGAGAACACACAAACACACACCTCCCAAGAGGCTGTGGATGTCTATGAGAGAGAGGCAGCCAGAGAGGAGAGAGTAGATAGACAGGAGTTAAATGGCCACTCAGGCAAGAGGGAAGCAAGTGCTTTAAAACAAGGTTAAATAGCACTTAGCACATCCATCAACTGCCTCTCCAAAAAGAAAAAAAACATGATTGCTATTCCGCTTGCGAGATAGAACTTCAATAACTTCATCTATACATTTATTATATAAAATGGAGAAACCAGACGAGGGGATATCTAGTGGCTCGCCGCATTTAAAGTTTTATTTAGCAGCTGGCCATTATTCAGTCAGCTCATTATGTTGAGCCGGACCTGAAGCCGTACGACGGATATAGGCAATCGAGGGCCGGCATTGTTAATTGATATTGTACTGGTGTGCCAAGCAGCCTATTTGTTGTGAAAGAGGAAAAGCGAGCGAAAAGAGAGAAAAGGGGCAGCGAGAACAAGAAAAGGAGGGAGAGGCAGAATGAGAAAATAACAAGAGAATGAAAGAGAGAGTGAGCGAGGGATTGAGGCAGGGACGTCCCTATTGAGTGTGCCTAATGAGGAAAAGCGTGCAGGGATCATTATCAAGAAGCCTCATTAGCGAGCTATGGCTGAGGAGAGGAGAGACGAGGGGTGACAAGAGAGAGAGAAGAGGGGAAAAAATTCAGAAAATAAATTGCTTCCAATTCAATATTCATGGATAAAGAGCTGGCTTCCTTTCACACTTATCTTTTTTCATTATGTGTAAATGCCGCAGCAGCTCAGGCAACTTTCACAGGAAACAGGCAATTAAAGTTAACTAGGCGAAACTGGCTCCCTGCAGAACAGTACTGTCAGGTGGAACAAGCATCAACAGCACCAGCACAAACCAGCTGGCAGACTGGCTTAATAAGTCTGGCAATGATCGCCACATTACACACTTATTTTGTGCTTTACAGCGGTTTCTGCAGCTCATCATATTTTGCTGTCGGCGTGACAAAGATTAGACTACAACCTACATTTAAAAATAGGAGAAACAACAAAACAGCACTGAAATGAGATGGAGACATGCTAAACATTCTTGAGGTTAGTCATCGACTGAAGACAAAGTTCTGTCGAATCTGTGGCACCTGAGTCAGGCAGGCAAAGGACGAGATGCCAAAAATACTCAAACACACCAAAGTTGTGCCGTCAAAGGCATCAACTCCCTTCACAAAACAGATGTTAGATGGCAAGCAAGCAGTTCACAACACTGCTCCTCTCAACACTGACCATGAGGGCTGGGTAGATACTATGAGGCGGCTGCTGCTGCTGGGTCAGAAGAGAAAGGGAGAGGAGAGATTCAGCCAGAAATGATAAACAGGAAAACACTAAAACCATGTTATTTTCATTAGACATTTATCTGCACATGTTTTTCATTGATCAGTCTATAAAAAGAGTTCAGGGCAGCAAATGCATATTGCTTGTCCAGGCTACGGTCCTGATATCCAGTTACTAGTGAACAAAGTAGAAGAATCCATCTAATATTCACATCTACGAGGCTAGAGAGGGAGTGAAAACACTAAGACAGTATTCTTTTTATAGGTAACATAAAATAAATAAATCATGATAAGGTGATATTTTTGAAACTTAGACTAAAACCTCAGTGAACAGCCTGTGGCAAAATGTCAACAAGTTCATCCATGGGTCAATGTGAGCACTCTGTAGTACGGTAAATATGCATAAGCAAACAAGAGGAGATCACTGTACGCAAATGAACAGGAGCGACATCAAAAAAGGAAACCAGGCGGTGTAAAAGTTTATGTTGCGTTCCACAGATTAGCATTTACATGATACGTGATAAGCAGCACACCATCTGTAACCGACTCGTTAACCATTATCCAGCTACAATCTTGCCCTATGTCGAAATCATGGAAATGAGGGTAGGAGCATGGAAATGAGCCGGCACCGCTGACACTCGTCAAATCAGCCTCAATCACACGTTGCCTCTGGCCGGAGCTTATGTAAAACAGTGGCGAACAGAGGAGATCAGTCTGTGTCTTTGTCTCAGCGTCTTACACAGTTCAACCTCGTGGTTTGGTTTAATATTATGGGATCAAGGTGTTTATATTCATAATAAATAAAAAAAATGTTAAGTACTAGTCTGACATAAAAAAAAAACAAAAACTATTTGCAGGTTTTCATATGTCCTGGTACAAGCAATCAGGCAGCTGTCAAACTTTAAGTTTTTTTTGACGGCTGCATTGGATTTTAGCTGTGTACCTAATAAAGTGGCAGGTAAGTATATACAGTAAAGTCCGAAATTATTCATACCCCTAGCAAATTTTACCTTAAAGTTACTTTTAAATGAAAATAAAAGCTGAGAAATTATTTTTTCCACAATGATGCCTCTTGTACATCGTCTTATTATCTTTTGGGAAACACCTGCGTCATTTTCAATCAAAAAAAAAACCAAACTTGCTGGTTGAATAAAAGTAACTTTAAGTCATGATTTGCTAGGGGTATGAATAATTTCGGGTTTGACGGTATACACACTGTATGACACACTGATGCTGTGCGCTCCAGGGGGTCTCTACATGGCAAACATTTATCTTATGTGTGTGTTTGTGTGTCTAAACTCCAATCTAGTTTGTGATCTAGAAAGCTGCCTGAGTCTATCTGAAACTCTAATGACACCACAGTAGCAGCACTTTGCTCACACTACAGGGATATGGAGATTGATCACCTGTCATGTCTCTGCCACAATAATTAAAGCCTGTTTTCCTGTGTGTGTTTGTGTTAATGTGTGTTCAGTCTGGCCCAGCCCACTCTTAATGAAGGCAGGGTCACTCCCGTTGTGGACAGTCTCATTGAGATGGTCGGGAAAAAAAAAGAAAAGGAAACAGCAAGTAATTACCTTTAAAACTGGGGGTTGTGCTCCTGGCTCATTTACCTTAATCGAATTTCGATATCCGCCTCTCATTGAACTCGACCCCCTACCACTGGGCCGAGCTAACTGCTGACTAACCTCTGCTACAGAGGGCTAATCAAATAAGGTCAGTTATCCATTAGAGTGCATGCTGGCTATTAAAAAGCAGCTAGGTTTATAGTTTCTAAATAAAAACAGATGGGAGACCAAATCACTAAATAGCCTATTTGTCCAGAGTGGACTTGTGCTTTGGGTTGTGGAAACAATTAAAAAGCCAATTACAGATTTTTTTGAAGTGCACTTAAAGTCTGGACAGCTGCAGATAGTTTTAAATAAAACTTTGAACTACGATGAAAATAAAACTCTAAGGTCAGCAAATGTCCAAAACAGTTAGAAACCTTGTGAGAAACTGTACTGATGAAAGTATATTCCCACATGCACATTTATGATCAGCTGGGTGAGAAAAATCTTTTTACAACAGGCTGTTGTTTGTAATCGTTCTACCCGATAAAAAGATTTAGTCAACAAACAAAATAACAGCAAATCCACCATTGTTAACAGCTGCATGTAAATAGAATTCAGTAACAACAATAACAGATTTTATTTGGCTGATTTAAAAGAAACTATCTGATATTTTAGTTAGTGTCTGGTTTTACTTCTTAACAAAGCACTAACAATGCATAACACAACAAGAAATGGTTCATTTAAATAGTTAAATGATGCTACTTGACGCTAGCAGCTGTGCTAACCATCAGGCTACAAGTGTAAACACAAAGTTGGAATAGCAGGAGACTTTCATGCTCTCTCTATTGGGCCAACAGTAATTGGATGCAGCCTAAATCTTTTATTCACTTCACCTTACAAATGTTCAGTGCCTGCTAAGTTGGTACTGCTGTAATCTCTGCTGCAATCACAACACTTCTCCTGACCTGACTACTCTAATTCCACCTGCTATTGGGCCAGAGGTAGGAGTAAGCCTGTTGGCTGGAACCTTTTATCTAATTAAAGTGCAGCCAAAGTGAAATCTGAGAAACGCCACCATCTGATCTCAGTCTGGACAGTGTTGCTCTATATCAGATCTCTCCGTGTGCTTACAGGTCCTGGTTAACCAGCAATGAATGAAACTACAGCAGTGAACACAATATTGACAAAACATTGCAAACATTGTGAACTCAAATAAAAACATTAAACCTCTAGAGACAGGGACAAGTCTGCACAAGTGAAGAGGACATGGCACCACTGGTTTGTATTCAGTCTGAACATTCAAATGCCACAGACAGAAGGAGGAAAATGTTTGCAGAATAATACATTAAGCTACTTTTATCCCTCTTTCACCCCTATTTTCCTCCTGAATCTATTGCCCTTTCCCAGGTTATCCTCGACATGCAACACTTCAACTGAAGCGCAGAAAGGTGAAATAAAGCCACCAGCGTAATGCAGCACGCTTGAATAGCTTATATGTGTGTTTCAGAGTGCTGGTCCTCCTCTGAGCATGCAGGTTTGTCCCTGGCCTCAGGTCAAATGAAGTAAGAAAAAAGGGGGTATACACACAGTGAGAGGCAGATTGGGAAGTCCACGTACCCCGATGATAGCATTCAGCTCGGTCATCGTCACCTGCTTGGCTCGCTCAACAGCCTGAGCCACCTGCTGTTGATGCTGCAGGACACACACACACACAACCATTAGATCTGTGATGGAGATAAATTCATTCAAAGAGAAAGCATCCCGGCCTGCTGACGGTTCAAATACAAGTTTACACACGGGCACTTCAGCTGAGAGGAGAAAATGCTCCATAATGCACAACAGTCATTTCATCCAAGTCCAATAAATATACCTGTAGGACTGTACATGACTGGGAATCAGGTATTAGCTATTCATTCATAAGAACAAAGAATATCAATGATAAATCAAAGATTAATCACTACTACGAATTTAATCAAGAACATATTAACCAATAAAGTTGGTGCAACAGTGTTTGGGTATCCCTCAGTTAAATCCTTGTAGATGTTTTCAGCAGATGGACTAATCCTTTAAGGCAACAGCTGGTAAAACTTTGCAAAGTTAGAAAAGCACTTCAGAGTGAATCAAAACCATCCATCATCTATTCACCGCTTAATCCTCATTAGGGGGGCTGGAGTCTATCCCAGCTGACTTACGGTGAAGGCAGGGGACACCTGGACAGGTAACAGTCTGTCACAGAGCTACATATAGAGACAAACAATCACATTCACTCCTACGGACAGTTTAGAATCAAGAGTTAACCTCAGCACATTTTTGGACTGTGGGAGGAAGCTGGAGAACCTGGAGAAAACCCACTCATGTACAGGGAGAACATGGAAACTCCATGCAGAAAGATCCCAGGAAGGCTGGGGTGAAGCAAAACCAGTAAATCTGACATTTGTTGTCAGAAGGTTGAAACATTTAGTTTCCTTCTTGATTGTTCTCCAGAAAAACCTTGAAGTTCTACAAAACTCTGACTTCTATTGTTCTGTTTTTCGGTGGCTATTTGCTGAATAGTACCTGCTAGAGAACGAAAAGAAATAATGTACTTGTTTTTGTTTAATTTCCAATTCAAATACATCATCATTTGACAAACGTTTCATTATTTAAATAATAAAGTCTGCATTGTTATGTGCAGTGAATTCATGTCTTGCTCATTCCATTGACAGGGTCTCTGCACAATAGCCACCCTCACAATTTCCTGCACAGTTACAGTTCATTGTGGTAGAAATGAGACTCATTCTCATCCTTGAAATGCTGCTAGCTGGGTTGACTCACCTCTTGTGACAAGAATGGCATGATCTGCGCCAGAATTGCATTGAGGCGTTTGGCAATCTCAGTCTGCAGGAGAAGAGGAAGAAAATATTAGATTGACATGCTCTCAGTGCACGGCGTGCCACGGGCAATAGAGGAATTATGCAGTTAAATTACCTATAAAACAGCACTAATGTCTGCAGCATCCATCAGGACAGACCATGTATTTCTTAACTAAACTGGGACCGCCTTCGAACAAATTTACTTCCCCCTCTCTCCTGCCTCCATTAGGCTCAGGCCTTATTTCATTAGGAGGCTGAAATATGCTAATACCATCTGGCTGGAGAGCGCCTAATGAGGTCCATACTTCATAATTACGGCCCATGCAGAGGGGGGCAGGGCACGCTGAAGCAGACAGGTTAACTCTCAGGCCCTATCTAACAGAGGCATCTTTGGTATCGACCACAGAATATTAGCTGGCAGAGTAAGACGATACCCCAGGGCTCGTCATACATAGAGCACTTTACAGCGCTGCATTTGGACAAATGGATGTGCCGCGCTGCCCGCCCACCGCACTTGAAGGTCCCAAGACATTTTGCCCGAGCCCATTTCCTTTTTTTAAAATCTGCACTTTCCACGGACGGCCGAGGAAGATGAGGAGGAGAAGGAGAGGAACACAAAAGTGGAAGGCAGAATAAAAGTGGAGGGGTGGGGTGGGTGTGGGGGTGGTGAATGGCGAAGTGAAACCCTCTGATTTGACACTAAGGTAATGTGGTTTGACTGAACTGGGGAGGAGAACTAATTGATTCTGAGAGATTAGGGGTGGAGGCCCAGCAGGTGTGTGTGGGTTGAAGAGGTCCTTCCCGCCGTTTTATACGCTGCCGCATTCCATTCATTTTCTCCCTTAACCTTGTTTGACTGTGAAAGGAGACGGGAGGAGAAAGAATGGAGGAAAGGGGGACACAGGAGGTGCCAGTAGCTTTCTGCACAACCTCTGCCACTCTTCATTTTGGAGGAGGGGAGGCAGGAAGGAGAAGGAGAAGGGAGGAGGGGGCAGACCTTTGCTGGCCTGTCAGGAATTATCTCACAACCCCCGTCTGACCTCAGACACACTGTGCTTTCTACCCTCCCTCCTCCTCCAAACGCTTCTTCACACCCCTTCATGCTAATCTCCACTACTCTCCTCCGTGCCCTCCCCTCCTTCCTCTTCCTCTCTCATCTTCCCCCTGTTCTGTTGCTGGGGCAACGCTATCTGGCACGGCTGATCGTTATGTAAATTGGGCTGGGGCTCTGACCAGAACAGCCTGTAAAATCATATTAGGCACAGCACAGAGGCAGGTCATTAAATTGAATTTTCGGCCTGTCGATCTGATCGGCACGGGAAATTAATGAGGGATAACTGGGAGTGGGGAGGAGGGGAGGGGGCTGCACTGGGGGGAGGCTGATGCAGAGGGGTGGGGGCGCGAGAAAGAGAGGGAGGGAGCTCTTTGGAGACTCATAAACCATCATCATTAGCGGGGGCTGGATACAATGACACATGGTAGGGTAAGAGTGTTTCAGTATCACACCACTTCTCTGGAAATGGCTGCAAGGGGAGCAACGTGGGGCTTGTAGAAACAGTGGTGTGCTGATACACTCAGCTATTAGAGCAACTGCATTACAAACCCTCACTCACACAGAAAGGCATCCATTTGTTCGAAGCAAATCACTACTTCAGATCCGCCATTTGAAGCCAAAAACATTCATGGAATTCAGGTGCACTTTGCCTTTTTAGTTGAATTGTTTAGCGCACTGTGCTAAAAACACAGGTTTCTCGCATCGATTCGTTCTGAAAGGCAAGTCGAAGCGCCAGGTGCTCCGAGAGCCGAGATCATGCTGAGCTGGGTGCTTTTTTTTTTTTTTTTTTTTTTTAAAGTTCAATGTTTCTGAACCCGTGACTTCCTCTGAAATTTACCCCCAAGTTGAAATATTTCTTTGGGGCCAGGAAATAAAACAATGGGCCAGACTTCCTTTGCATCCATTTTTGTTTTTCGTTTTGCGGCCCATTTATTGCAGTTTCATATCTCAGGTACAATTTCAGAGAATGTGACTCACATGTCAACCAGACAAACCAACTGCAAACCCCTCAACTGAGGCGCTGCCATTATCAGCTACATCGTATCCTTCCTTTTCAAATTTAGTCACTCCACTCTGTTCAGAGTTCACACATGTTAAGGGGGGGCAAATGGGCACACGGCATATTTGTACGACTTTTTGACAGCCATTTTTAAGGGGAAAAACACTAACACATCCAATGACTCGCAGCACTCATAACGACTCCCACTTTACTTTGGAGGCACTATTTTCCACAGTGCTTTTAGTGGCAGAGACAGGCACTGGAAAGAGTTTATTGTCACTTAAAGCCACTGAAAACAGAAGCCTTTGAGCCAGCAGAAGCTTTTCACTGCAGCTCCACAATTACAGGTACTCAGGGTTGTCTAGTAGCACCAGAGCTTGGAGAGGCTCTCTCTCCATTGCATGCCTCCGTCAATGGTGCGTTGAAAGCCATTTGGCTGTTCGTCGCTCCAGGCATTAGCCCCCGAGTGGAGAGCTGAGTCTCTGACGAGGATTCAATTGGCGAGGAAAACAAGTGGCATATGATGGAGGGGGGGGCAGAGATGGCTGTTTCTGAATTATCTTCTCAGCCAGAGCAGAGGAAGAAAGAGGCACTTAGAGGTATCTTGTTCATTACAAATGCATGAAGAATATTTTGCATGTGCATGTCATTCTATTTTCAGCTCATACACACAAAAAGGAAGTGACATCCTTTTCTGCAGGGGAGCATATGGAAATGGGCTGTTTTCCGACAGATTACATCGGATTTCGTTAGAGTTCAAACCATCATGTAGACAATATTTTTTATACTGCTCATTTTAAATTATGCAGTCTACATGTACAGACACACACACACACACAAAAGTGTAATCATGAGCTGCTTGAGTACACACAGATATACCCAAACGCTAATTGTGTAACACTGTTCTACCAGCTCTTCTAGCCTGGCTATCAAAATAAAGCATGTCTCTCAGCCTCCACTAACCTCGTCAACCTCCCTGGAGAGACTGTGTGTGCGTGCGTTCGTGCGTGCGTGCACGTGTGTGTTCTCATAGTCAGTTTGTTTTGGCTTTGAGACAGATCGGCCATCATCACCTTGGCAAACAATTCCAGGAATCCTGTATAAATTATTCATTTGCAAAAGCTCTCCTTCTCCCTCCCTCTGCTCCTGCTTTCACCCTCTTCCTCCAGGAAACGGACATGTCTCCCCCTGATAAAGCACTTTCACTGCTTCCCCCACTCATTCAACAAGTGTAGAAATGGACAGATTCACAAAATGGCTACCTTTGGTGCAATAAAGTCAAGCAGTCAAGTGCAACAGCAAGGTACAGAAATTTGTCTATTTGTGTTGCTTTCAATTCACCAAAGGAGGAACTGAAATCAAAACATAGGCAACCGTACAAGAGAGATAAACAGGGACCACAACAGGGAACAGAGGTAGTGAAAAACAAAGCAACCCCCACCACACAGACACCACAAAGTCAGCAGGGCACGTTGCTGAGGCAGCTTAATGAGCTGCGCTAATTAAAATCACTTATTGACAGCAAGCGAGGGTGATTACCTCCACCCTGCACTCTTTGCCATCATAAGAGACACTGTCAAAACAAATTACCCCCCGGCAGCCACACAGATCCCTTTCATAGCAACCATTCAGCAGCAGCGCAGGGGAAACTGCATACCTGCTGGAACTGGAATTACAGTGTGTCTATGTAGAAAGACGTATTCATATGTGCACGTGTGTTTGTGCCCGTTCTCCTTTCTTTTCAATCCAGCTTTGGAGCGATAACAACACAAAGTGAGTTTATCACATCTGTTTTCACACTGCAATAAATCTTCAACACGGGCGAAGTAATATGCCTGCCTGCATCCAATAATCCAGCCTGCCTTCCTTCATACCAATAACAGGGACAGCTAAGGGCCGTCTGTTTACCTCACGCTGATGTCATCACAAACACTCGTTCACCAGGGATGGGAGAAGAGGGGGAGAGAGAGGAAGGGAGGTGGCGGGAATCATGCATTATTCAGAGAGCTCCGTCGACTCCACCGGGCTTATTGATAAACAAAGGAGATGCACCGGAGAGGACAAGTCGATTAACCCATTTACCCCGAGGCCTCCAGCTCCTCTCCTGTCTCCGCACCCCGCCTTTTTACCCACTTGTTTTGTCCACCGCCGACCAGCATCCACCCACAACAACCAGCTCCACCCCCACCCTGCATGGCGATAAGTGCCTAACAGAAAACGCTCAAGAATGCAGAGGGGGTGGGCAGATTTAGCTCCTTGATAAACAGAAAACACACCTAGTTAGGACGTGCATGAACACACACACACACACACACACACACACACACACACACACACACACACACACACACACACACACACACACACACACACACACACACACACACACACACACACACACACACACACACACACACACACACACCACGTGCCTACAAAAAAAAAGTCTCTGCCTGATGAATTGCGCAGTGTGCTGCTGTTCCAACTGGGCTACCCTCCCACTGATGCCATTAACCTTCTGGATCTGAGGGCCATGAAGCTTCCACCCCACCTCTCTCCGTCTCTCTTCCTCCCTCTCTGGCAGACTCCCACTCTCATACATCATATCACACAGCTAATGACACAAGGGCCATCATTCACATCGCATCGTCGGGGTGGTGGGGCACAAAGAGGAGGGGAAAGCAATGAAAAGACATAAGGGCGCGAAAGAGGAGGTGGAAAAGGAGAATCGAGGAGGCAAAGGCGACTGATGGAAACAGTCGGCAAGACTGAGTCGGAGAAAATGGAAATGTAAGTGCAGGAGAATAAAAGAGGGGCATTTGGAGATCACGTTAATCTTTTCTCCTGCCTTTTTCACATTACACAGATGTGGGTTTCACACGGCTGACTAAAAGGCCTCGGGTCACATCTTCAGCTGAACAGCGTTGTTTTACAGCGGAGTGTACAAGTGTCATTTGAATTTTAGGGAAAGGTGATTTTGCATTTAGGACTGTGGGATCTGCAGATGTATTCTAACATCGCCAGAAGTTACTGAGCCAAGCAGATGCACGCTCCTGATCCTGAACTCTTTCTACGAAGTGCTCAAAACACTCCCAGACATCTCACATGTATGCAAAAAAAAAAATAATGAAACAATAGATGCTGTTATGTGGTGATGAATTCTGATGTGTATTTACATGTTTTAAATCAATCAGCAAACCCTGAGCTGCAACAAACAGCTTCTTTTCATCGTCTGGTTCATCTTGATTTCATTTCTTGATTGTTTAGTTTATAAAATGCCAAAGAGAATAGTACAGAATGCTCAACAAATTTGCCTAGAGTCCAAAATGACATCCCGACAGAGCTAACAACTGATATTTTTCAGGATTATTGACTGATCAAACTGTTCCTGACACATTTTATTAAGCTATTTTTTTTCAACATGACAAAAAAAAAACACACACCAAGTCCAACTTGAAGTGAGAACACCCATTTCCAATATGGCATTAACACCACTCCAAAGACAAAAAACACATAAAAAGGTCTCAGTATAAAGCACTTATTACCATCCAGAGGAATAGGAGTGCAGTGCTGGAGCTAGTGACACTTCAGGAGGGGTCAATCTTGTTGGGGCTTTAAGTTAATTGAGTATAAGGGATGAGGGGCGATTTCTAAACAACCTGAATACTACTACTCTGGATTAACTGCAAGCAAACTAACAAAGATGCCGCTTCTCCTCCACTCTACTGAAATGGCTCCTTGGGTGGCGTAGAGGGAACCGTGGGTATTTTTGCCCTGTTCATCTGTAAAAGTCTTTCCACTGCAGCATGATGCCCAGTGCTGGGTGGCAGCTGAACTAATGAGCTTTTAGCCCAGCTGGCACTGGGGAGGCAGACAGAATAATGCAGGCATGTATGTGCACACACACACACTCAGAAGGACAAACCACACAAAAACACATCCTCTTAGACCGTCTGCCAAATACTTCACTTTAATCTTATCAAACCATCCCCATCAGGCAGCGTGCCCTTCGTGTTGTTTAGCCTGTCAGCATTTTCACTACAGGAAACCAGTATGTGTATGCCTCCTAAAGGCATTTAAGGATGAGGGTAGAAACTAAGGTCAGGTATGCGTGTGTGTGTGTGTGTGTGTTTATATTCCTCAATCACTAGGGGGGAAAAACAGCCGTGTTTTGGCTGTACACAGACCATCTCTGATATGGCTACATACCTGTTTGTGCATCTCAATGTTGAGCCCATAGGACATCTCATAGTACTGTCAAGGAGAAAAAAGAGAAAACATTAAAACCATCATTTAAAACGATTCTCATTAGTTCAAATAAGTAATTAGAAGCAGATATGTATCCTTAATGAGATACTGTACATCAGAGCAAACTAGAAACACTCGACTTTTCTCTAGAAAACAGAAAAAGAACATTTGTTTGTGGAACGAGGCTGTGAAACTGTGGTTAACTGGTATGACACTTTTTTCAGCGCTCTACCCAAACAATAAAAGAGAAGTTGAATAGATGTTGCAGAACACGGCTGAACTATTAAAAATACCCCGTCATCAACTAAAGAAGTTGACAACTTCATGTACTTTTTGCAGTCGCAGCAGACAGACGACTGGGCACTGCCTGTCTTTGAGCACAAACACCGTCTATGGCTTCAGAAACCAAGGAGAGAGCCAAATACTATTATTGAAAACAACATTATCTGCTGATGATTGCCAAAAGCTTGTGAGCCCACCAACGGATACAAACTAAAGCCTGGTAGTTTGTCTGTCTTGTTTATCAAACACACAGCAAACAGCTTCCATTTATTATAGCTACTCCCACCACCTTCTGGTTCCTCGCAGGGAAAATAATATTTAACAAACGTACTGCTGCGTTTGGTTAAAGTCATTCCTTTCATGTACAAACAAGATAAGCAGGCGCACACACACACACACACGCACACACACACACACACACAAAGAGTGAGGTCTAAGTTACATCACTTGTCAGATAAAGATTGTTCTTTTTCCATGAACACAATGAAGCCTTTCCTGTATTAGCAAGAACCTTTGTGTTGGGTTGTCCTTAAAGAGGCACAGATTTCTTTGTCTCTATGATTTCATTTCAGTATTGAAACTGTCATATGTTTAACTCTTCACAGGATTTTGATAGCAATCAGTCTCAGTTCTTAAGTGCAGCAACAAAGCAAAGTGCCAAACTGCTTCAAAATGTTTAAGAACTAGTACAGCTGGATAATATTTTAATATTAGTGGTTCAGTTCTTTCACGAGTGCAACTACACTGTGAAAAAACTGTTGTTTTAATGGTAAAATTCTGGCATCTGAGGTCGCCAGAATGATACCATAAAATTATGGTAAAACATTTTCTACATTTATGATGAAGAAATATATCGCCATTGTTGGTTCTAGGGTTAAAAAATGTGCTTCATTCCATATTTTACTGTAAAAAAAAAAGTTTTAACCTTTAAAAATTTACATAAAAATACCAAATAAAATAAAGTTTATGTAACTTATTGTAAATATTACAGCATTTTGCCATTATCTGCACAACAGTTAGTGCATTTAACATTTAATATGTATATTTTTAGCAAAAAAATTGCAGTTAAACCTGTCATAAATATTAAGGCACATGTCCGTTATTAACACAAAAGTAAAGCAATTTGACCGGCACAAACTGTATTTTTTACATGTAATAAATGCAGAAATTGCCATGTTACTTGTTATAAATACTGCAGCATGTTTCCATTATCAACACAACAATTTAACTGGGAAAAACTGTATTTTTTTCAAGAATTAAATGCAAAAATAACTGTAGCAACAGTTTTGCAGGAGTCGGAAAATTTGTTTTTTGAAGAGAACAAAAATCTTAAAAAACACACTTTCCTCCTGATTAACTATGATTCAGTATTACATAAACAGTATATGGTTAGCATTTTTCCATGAAAAAATGACTTAAATGATTCATCTATTAACAAAATATATGCTAACTGCTTTATACATGCAGATTTTTGGGCTGATGCAGAAGAACACATGGAGTTCATTACACTGAACATCAGTTTGATTGATTTAGATCAGATTTTGTCTACAAGTCTGCGAAGAAAGTATTCTTGTTAACATTTCAACAGTGTTTGGTCCCAACAGGTATTCTATTACAGCTGGAGAAAAACACTCAAAGTCTCTCCATATCTGAGAAACCCCTGGATGTGACCCCTACGGTTCACTCTGGGAGAGCTGAGAAGTTTTAAAAAAAGACCACAGGAAACCCTCTAATTCATCCACAAAGCCAGCAGACCAGTCATTAACCCCCAGTGGGTCATGTTGGGTGTGTTAAGGAGAAGTGGTGGAGGGTCATAAAGAGGACCCTAGAGCCATAGAGGGGGGTCGTCACACCTGACAATCAATAGCCGGACATTTGACCCCAGCTAGAGTTTCAACTGCCCCTCAGCTCACCCCCACCCTGCAGCTGCTTATCCAATGAAAACACCGGCGTGAGTCAACAGTCTGGGGCTGCACCACCTGTGACTGCTCACCTGAGGCAAAAGGGAGGATACGGCATTAAATCAGACTCACAGCTTTACGGCTATAGCTCTTACCATGACGTAGTGACGCTGCATCTCCGTCTTTTCATTGGCTAGTTTATCGTACTCCACTTTGAGACTGGAGAGAGAAAAGAGGGAAAGAAAATAATGTTGTTGCACATGAGACAAAAACAAACGTAGGACATGTTTTGTTCCAATAATGGAACAAAACAGCAGCAGCTTCCTCTTCCTATTGTTCCTGACTGTGTACAGCGGTCCTTACCTGTGATACTGGGCCTGCAGGAACTGAAATTCGTCTTTGATCCGATCACAGGACTCTGCCACCGTGAACTTGAAGCCAGGCTGTCCTGGCTGGTGAGGTGCCTGAGCAGAAACCACAGGTGTAAATAACATTATCTCCAGCTCTCATGTCTCTTTTGCCACTTCCTCCTCCTTTTTTCTTGGTAAACTGTGTTTTTTTTTTCTCTTTATGGTTTGTCTTCTCATTTCCCCTGAGCTCTGACTGGCGGGTGGAGACTCAACATGTGCAATGACAGAGGTGGATCACTTAATCTGTCTGCAAAGTGGTGTTACACGGTATGAAGGGGATGATAAAAAAAAACCCATCATGCACTGTGTGATTTCTGTGCACAATTAACCTTTCAGAGCTGTAAAAATGCAACTACTACTGAGAAACTGAGTCAGTTTATGGAAGGAGCTGATGATCGGCTTTACTTAGCTGATAAAAAACCTTCAATAAACACCATCTCCTGGCAGAGAGAGGCGCTGACCATAAATAGTAAGGTGTGGATCAGCAGCTAATTAGGCTAATTTCTGAAAGGTGGTGCATTTGCATTGATTTACAAATAGTGACAAAGACAGTTACTTACCGGATGCCGGCCTTGCGGATACATGTCGAGTCGTTTTTCCTCGGGGGGAATCTACGTGTTCTCTCCCTTCCTTTCACTCCGTTAATCCCGGTGAAGGTGCGCTAAATCACCGCCACCCCCTCCCCCCGGTACGGACGCAGGATGGCGGCAGACAAAGCCTCTTTTTCGGCTCCGAGGCGCTCAGTCAGACCCCTACCGCTGGACGGATCACCTCCCGGCCTTCCTTTGTACCTAAACAAACAGAAAACGGAGCTGGATCACATTCACGGCACCTAACACAACACCAATTAAAGCCTCATTAACTTGCTCCACTGTCTATAACATAAAAAAAATGAGAATAAAGCGGGGTTTTTGCAGCATAAAAAAATTGATTAAAATATTTTGCACTTTCTGTCCAAAAGAATAAAAAAATCAAAATCTGTCGCCTCTATTTGCATTACAGTGAGGTTGGGGGTGAAACAGGCAGTGAAATGTGTTTGATTCCACGAATCAAATAAATCCCAAAGTTTAGACTTTTTGATTTTGATGCGATGCTCGGCTGCTGTTTTATTTTTTTGCTCGTAAATCTAACGACTTGACTTCCATAAAGGGAACGAGAACACACGCAACGGTTGTTTCTGGTGGTCCGGGAAGATCAGAAAACAGGGAGCTGCTGCTTTCAAAGTCGGCTGCCATAAAGAAGCCACACCACCACCAGCACCACCTCTACCTCCACCAGCAGCAGCAGCAGCCGTCTTGTTAGCGGCTCTCTCCATGAAACCCTTTTTACCTTTGTCTCGACTGATTCCTCCCCTCCTCTGCACAGGTACAAAAAAACAGTATCCACGAAAACGGCTTAATATCCTTGACTGATAAGAGCAGAAAATGTCGGTCGTCGCTTCTTCTTTGGGCCCCCTTCAGAGTGCTTTTAAACCCCGGGTGATCCCGAAGCGGAGAGCGGCGTCTCCGTCCCGGTTCCTCTCGCTCCGTCGGTCGCCCGGACGCTGGAAACCTCCTCGACTGGGGCGAGTTGTTTGACCGCAGACAACTTCAAAGAAAGCCCGCGTTAGATCCAGCAGCGTAGCGCGAATCACCCCCGGTAAGTCCAGAGACGGTTGCTGGCCGAGTAAACCGGTTAATTTTTAGTTTTTTAAAATAAAAAAAACCGTAAAATGTCGGCCGTCGTGAACAACACCGCCAGCCTGCCGTTGGGCTCCCAGTTCCTCCGCCGCGCGCTCTACCACACACAGACTGTGCACTGACACGAGGACCCGACTGCCGAGAGCCGCCGCCGACCAATCGGCTTTCTCCGGAGGAGTTTAGCTGCGCCGGCCAATCACGGCTCTCCGACCCCCACGTGGGGTGTCCCCGCACAGACGCGTCCCGATTGGCCCGCCGTGACGTGTGACCTCACATGTTCGCCATCTTGGATTTGAAGTGACATTCAGCGCGTTCAACAACTTGTTCAAAACAAAGGTAATAATTTATACCCGGCCTCACTGCAGCGCAATAAACCCACCACTTTTTACGTCGTTTAAAACTCACACACACTGCTGGTGGGAAAGTAACTAGCCAGGAGACAGAGCGTGTTATTTTAATAAAAGCATTATGAGAACAATTATGAGCTGAGTGTGTGTTTTGTTTGACAGTGCAGGATAATTTCAGCATCTAACACAGTTTTCCTGCCTTATGGAGGATTTATATGCACCGATTCACCCAAAAATAAGTATATAAAGCATGACATAATATACATTTGTTATTTTTGTTTGTCAATTACTTTTCTAAGCAAAATAAATGCATTTATATGTGTTCATAAGGAACCCACAGTGCTAAATATAATTTATAATACATTAACTTTATATATTATCTGTATTATAGATTTGATTTATAAACCTTAGATTTTTAATAATAATACATTTTTACTATATATTTTATTTTATTTACCCGAAACTGGAATGAAAATGAAGTTAAGTCAACATTAGCACACCACACCCTATCTTTATATTGTTATTCATGTAGCACACTTGTATTACTACAGATTTCACAACATTTATATATTTAGTATGTTGATGCTATGTCAAAATGTAAAACACGAGCATCAAACACATGCTGGTATCTGTTTGCACCTTTTCTGCATCCATCAGCCAAAATGAGTTTACATTTTAACTCTGTTGACTCTGTACAGATGTAACAGTAGTGCAGCAGTGGTTGTGGGCTAAATATATATGAATTATTGTATTAATATTCCATAACCATATATATTTTTCTTTTTAATTGTTCTTTCTTTGTTATATTTACACAAATTTCGATCTGCCTCCCAGTGGTTGTGTGGAACCTTTGCTTGGGGCTCCTGTACCCTTACGTGCACTTCTAGCCGCCCCACGGCGTCCTATAAACGTGATTTTCCCACCTTACCTCTCCCCTTTTGTTCATGTATTCAGAAGGAGATGTAAGCCAGATTGTGTTGTCATGGTTTGTGTGTTTTAGTGTCATGTAATCCCACTTATTAGTTCACTTTCCAACCCTGACATGTGCATTGTTTTTCTATGGGAGTCCATTTTACCTGTCTTTATACTGGTATTCATGGAGCACACTTATATTATCATGTATGTATTTGTATCATACTGTACAACACAAGCTTGAAGCACACAGTTTCCTGCATTCTGGCAAACTTGTACGCACCAATTTGTGTCTTTTCTGCATCTACTACACACAAAGTTAAGCCACAGTGAATAAACTATACACACAAAAACTGTATACATGTTCAGTGTGCAGACTACACACCACACTATTTACACCATGTGTATACTGTGTATAGCTTAGATTTTGCACAACATTCACATATTTAGCATGTTCGTATTGTATCATACACATATTTTTCTGCATTCTGGTGCATTTGTATGCACCGATTTTTGTCTTTTCTGCATCAGTTTATGTACAAGAAAACACAAAGTTCAGCCAAAATGAATAAACTAGTATATAAAGTATAAAGTATGCTGTCGTTTATCCCCGTCTTTACATCGTTATTCATGCCGTACCTTTATATTTCCTACAGCTTTCACAGCATTTATGCATCTTTGACATTTATATATATTGCATACTTGCATGCACTGTTTACATCTGAGCATGTTCATACTGCCCTTAAAGCCATTTCCCTTAGACATTTTGCATTGCACTGCCCTGTCATTGCACCTTTTGCACTATTATTTGGTGCTAAACTGCTGTCTTAGTGCTGGTGTTCTGACCAATAACAATAGAGTTACATCTAATCTAAACATCACGGCGGTTTCTCAAGAATCTACGCCTATAAGTGATTATAAGAGAAGCCAGTGTGACCCTGAACAAGCCCGAAACAGGAAAATCACACTTTCTGCTCTCAATTGAAGGAGAGGCGAAGATGCCAAGAAAAAGAAATACGTCCTGTTACTATGCCAAGAATAATAGGAGCTCATAGAAATTCATTCAAGACTGAGCAGGAAGATGTGAATGCCGCTTTATCTGCGGCAGAGTGTCCTTTGAGTGACTTGAATTGATCGACCTATTTCTAACGAGACCTCAAGCATCTACAAGCTCTGCTATCAGCAGCACTGGGTAGGCTGCAACACGTCTGCGCCTCAGCCTATCACGTGTTGCTCACTATGCCCGGCCCCACGTGGGTCCTCCGCTTCCCCCTCTCCCGCTCCTTGTCCAATCGCGTCACGGCTGTCTCTCTGCGCGGCCCCGCGATTGGCTGCGCGCTGGAAAAGCTGTCAGTCAGGAGTCCCGGTTGTCAATTAAACCCACGTTGGGTGCGGCGCTGACAAATGCCTGCGCTATTCTCCCTCCTGCCTGCGAACAGAGCCTGCAATGGCTGCTTAATTAGCTTCGAATGGCTTTTCCTTTCAGCTCAAACAATCTGTCACTACCATGTGGTAAAAAGAGCCCTGCATAAAACAAAAGCAGGAGGAAAAAAAGCCAGTAGGGGCTAAATATCAGTTTGATTCCCCCCCACCACCACCGCACACACTCTCTTCAACCCCTCCTCCATGAAAACATTTGCTGCAAAACAAAGCTTTTACCTCGCTCAAACATTGGCTCCTTTCATTCATCTGTTTCTGCCCTCATTTTCCTCTAAAATCGTATTTATTTGAATATCTGCTTGTCCACTGGGCACCTCCACGTTCAGATGTAACTGTGGATCTTTGCAAGTAGAGCAGATTTATATGTTTATACTGATTTATTAGGGCGGTGGTGAATGTTGCCGGCAGTAGCTTGAATGTCTTAACACGTGGGAAGAGTCATTTTAATAGTGTTTGAAGTAAACATACCCCTCTGTGATGATGATTTTAAAACAGGGTGGCAACTAATGTTATTTTGCAGATTAACTGACTCATTGATTGGCCTGAAAATGGTGAAAAATGTAAAGTGTTTCCCAAAGTCCAAGATGATGTCCTCACATGTCTCACAACCCAAAGATATTCAACTTACTGGCATAAGGGACCAAAGAAAGCAGAAAATATCAACATTTAAGAAGCTATTTTTAAAGTGACAGCATGTGAGGCACATTCACAGAGAATGGAAAAGGAAGCTACCAGATTGTAGCAGAAAATTGTGAAGAATATGACACAAAAAGTTATTATTCTTAAATATTACTTTAATAATAGAAAATAATCTCTCCTCACACCACCAATTAGTTCCTCTGATGGCTGTTCTTTCTCTTCATCCTTGTCTGTTCCTGGTTTCTGTGACACTCAGCAGGATTGTAATTATAAAGCCGTGGTCTGTCATGTGCGTATGAATACACATTCTGAACCCACTCAGTGTCAAAACTACTGTTTTGATCCATATTTCTTATTGCTAAACTGGACTTACAGCTGCTCTCCCTCTCGTGATGTCACTAACACCATATAAAGCTCAGAACTACTCCAAATATTCCACTATATAATAATTTGTTGTTTTTTCTTCACAAATGCAGTTTCTGCTTCATTTTTCTACACATTAATTCACTGAGGTCACCAACCAGCAAGTCTTTCCTTCAAGGATCATGCAGATAAAAACACTCAGGTCCATTTTGTACATTTCAGAATCAGTTTTTTAAAAACATTTTATAGTATTTGTAGCACAGCAAAGTGCACAAAAGTCAAAAGTGTACCAAATTTGAAGCGTAGCTAGCATGCTGCGAGGTTTAGCTGTTGCTTAGCAACAAATGTATCCCTCCTGCAGATGTGGCGACATCAGTTGGGATAAGTCATGTACTGAGGGCATGTCAGTGAGCGACACTCACTGGGAGACTTTAAGGAAGGTTTTCACAGAACACTTCTCCTAATGATGAGTTATCTCAGTAATCTGAACTCTGATGAGGAACAGACTTTTAACAACACATAAACACTCTGCACTTCTCCAAAATCGAAGCTTCCTGAGGGAACTTTGTTAGTTCTCAGCTGCTTACGATCACTGATCTGCACACTGTCGGTAACGCTGACATGTTGACTAATAAAACAGCCATTCACAGGTAGAAAGGCCTCCTGCTGTTGTTATTATCATATAAAAATCACACATGATGGAATGGAAATTACTGTTTTTGTCATGATGTGCCTTTGGTTGTAATAAATGTGGATGTAAATGTTGGTTAAAACTGAAGTGTTCACTGTAAAAAAAAATAATAATTAAAAACTGGAAACTGACACCTTTTATGAATATCTGTAATTTAACAAAACAAATAAAAATCTGTAAAGTGGCAGCTGAATTTACCATTTTTCATCCTTTTTTCTTTTAATGAGAGCGTATATCTCTGGAATAATGGTATCTTTGGTTGATTTAAATGCAATAAAATGGTATAATTTTACAGTTAATATTGGAAAACATCTAATTTCTAGAGAGATTAGATTTTATATGTGGATACAATTTACAATTTTGGTCATGTTTTTTAAACAGCTGAATTAACACCTTTCTGCAATTTTATCTGTAATGTGACAAAACAGGGAAAAATATGTAAGACAACAATAAACTTTTTTTTTTTTATTACAGCTAAAATGACATTTTGCCCACCTTTCAAATGCATAATATATGAATAATGTACATCTTTATGGATATTTGTGGGAACTTTCTAGGATGTTCTAGTGATTTATAAATGAGCACTAAAGTTAATTCTATCAACTCGGCTATTATGTGGTGAAGATCTACAACCTTTAATATGCTTGATATGTTTTAATAAAAAGTATGAGAGGTTCTATATTGAGTTATGGAAAAATTCTTGTCATCAACTGATCTTTCTGCAAAAGAACTAAACATTCCACTGAAGTAATTTCTGCTCTGCTTCTTCACCGTTTGACCTCTGACCTTCAGCCACATGCTTGTATTATTCCAGGCAGCATGTAGGAGGAAAAAAAATGCACTCAGACAGGAGCACATAAATGAATTCAGGTTTTCAGGAGCAATTTAGCCTCCAACTTTGTGCACCGTCCATTATTTTGTTTGAGAGTGCAGCGGCACGGGGGATCAGTGGTTCACTTCACCTCACAAGGTCTTTCTGTGTGTTTGTTTGTGTGCATTTCCACCGCTTGATCCAGTTTCCTCCCACATCCCACAGACATGCCAGTCAGGTGTATTAGCTGCTCATAGGCACGACTCTGAAGGTGTCTCTATGTCAACATGGAGGCCTGCCCTCTGCACCCTGGTATTAATCACTGTGAACCTTGACATGATGATGTGTAATAAATCATTTAGGATTCTGTAAAGTTGTTCGATCAAAGCGCTCAAGAGGAATGGAAATACTACAACCTTATATAACATAGAGAAATTACGAGTTCAGCATCTTCATTACACTGTCACCACATTTGAAAATTACATCAATATACAGAAAGTCCTCGGTTTACAGCGTCCTCGACTTACGGTGTTTCGTCGTTATGTCGTAACTGGTTCAGTGGAACTAGTTGGCGAGTGAAGCAGATGAATACGTCGTCATGTGGTGAACAGAGCGGATGAATACTGTATGTACAATAGTAACGCAGCACTATAAGACAGCTTTGTTTACATTTGCCACCACATTGGATAATGCTACATTCACGAACTTCATTATGGCTCCCAAGCATAAGTAAAAGGAAAGCCATCTCCATGGAAGTGAAACTCAATGTAATAAATTGAATTTCCCTCAGGATTAATAAAGTATCTATCTATCTATCTATCTGTCTGTCTGTCTGTCTGTCTGTCTATAGTTTGAGGAACTTACCTACATCTGAGTAGCTCTCACTGTCACATAAAGCATTGACAGTTTATCATATTTTTAATATAAACCCGCATTTCTATGATCCGTTTTCGACTGCAGGAACTTGTGGGCATGTTAGGGCGATGTGAAACTCTTTCGGGGCTGTTTTCAGGGGAGAAAGAAGCACCTACATACTTCTGAAGGGCTCTTAAATAGTGCTGTTCAACTCCAATGTATATACCCTCTTGGTGTCCTGGTTGAGTAGCAGTCTTTTACACTTGAGTATTGACATCAACAACCCTTTATTGTTCTACTTCCTAGGTGCTCATCGATGTCAGAGAGTTATATCCAATCTGAGTTGACTTCATGGTCAAAGCTGTTGGATAGTAAACAACATCCAATATCTGAAAACTTCATGTTGTTGTGTTTTTTTCTACTCAACTTACATTACCACAAAAATCCCAAATAGCCAATGAAAACAGAAATAGTAATCCAGCATTACTCATTATGCATCAACATGATTTCTTCTGGTGGGTCACCGCTCTAATGTACTGTTAGCAGCACTAACACTGGGACAGTCTCACAAGTTACAACCAAGTCCAAAACATCAACCGTCTGGATGCAGTCTGCGGTGTGGAATAACTTCAAAACTTAAGAGGATGACGCCAAAAAAGTGCCAGATATCACAAATCTGAAAACTGTAACTGTTCATCAGTTCTGAAAGTGTGGCCTGCATGCTAACCAGGTTTAGCGTTAAGTTACCAAACATAATTCTTATTGACAGTCCTAATTGGCATTTCACTGTGAGTAAACAACACTCTTTAATGCCACGTCCAACATCCCATAATGCTTGCGTAGTAGAGATCTTACTGGGTTCAAATTTGGGAACCATGTCCAAAATACACGTATGTAAAACTGACCAAATCATGGGACCAAGGACCATAAAACACACAAACACACAAAAACAGTTGGCACTCTGCACTCTTCTCTCATGTGATGATAACTATAGACTACCTGATCCAATGATAAGCCTTAGTATTCGACAAACACACAAACCTGAAAGAAATATACAACGAGCCTCTAGTCAGAGGGCAGCACAGTGGCATGGTGGTAAGCACTGTCGCTTTGCAGCTAGAAAATCCTCGGTTCGTGTCCCGGCCTTCCTGGGATCTTTCTGCATGGAGTTTCCATATTCTCCCTGTGCATGTGTGGATTTTCTCCAGCTTCCTCCCACAGTCCAAAAACATGCTGAGGTTAATTGGTGATTCTAAATTGTATGTAGGTGTGAATGTGGGTGTGATTGTTTGTCTCTATGTGTAGCCCTGTGATAGACTGTTACCTGTCCAGGTTAACCTGTGATAGACTGTTACCTGTCCAGGTGTCTCCTGCCTTCACCCTCAGTCAGCTGGGATAGACTCCAACCCCCTGATCAGGATTAAGGGGTGTATGGATGGATGGATGGATGGATGCTACTTAGACTGAATAGAACTCAGAGTGTTCCCAGTCCAGGTTCTTGGTCGAATCTTGATGAGTAGGAACTGAGTGGACCTGTGATGTCTTTGCAGAAGTGAAAGCCATCCAAAACCAACTGCTAGCATATCAACATCATCATCCATTCATCATATCTGTACTCAAGTGGGCACGCACTGTTGGTTTAAGTAGGACCGCTGGTCAGTCGTGTTGATATTTGTCAGTTTGCTCTGCGCCGAGCATCCTGGGATTGGTATGTGTAGGCCCAGTGTAAGGATGTGGGTTATCTGGGCACTAGCAAACAGTTTGGTGGTCTCTGCAGGTCCGAGCCTCCGATTCAAGAACCACAAACAGACGCTATCGTACGGCTTCATCTGACACACCAAGGGCCGTGAATGCATGTTGCACACTCGCGCACAAACACAAACACCCACACAAAGATTCACTTTTCATCCCACTCAATAGAGAGTGGCCTAGATTAAGCAGCAACAAAGGAGTGGGCTTCACCTCTGGGATAAGGGGGGCCGGTCCACCCTTGTAGACCTCTGCACTGTTTATTTGCACTGGAAACCCAGACGCTGTGAAACTCCCACTCTGAGGCGCTGCACAAATATTGAGGCTATTTGCAGAGGTGGTTTTAATTCTTTACAGAGCAATGATTGGCTCTTTCCACTCCCATCTCTACAAGAGCTTCACCGGTGGATTCCTTCAGCCTCCTCTGCCCCCCTCCCCTCTCCAACACACCAGCTCTAAAATAAATACAACTGATGTATATTTTTAATGGCTTTAGTGGCCACTAAAGACTGAAATCCCATTTATTCTGCTTATGATATCACATTCTCTGCTCAAACAAATACTCAGTACAAAAACCACAGTTTCTATAGCGGGCCGATGCTGGTTTCTGCCTCGGCTGTACACCAGAAGCTTGATACTTCCTGAGAGGACAAGCCGTGTTCACTCGCCTTTTGGAGGCCTGCAGTGTGAAAACAACAGGGAGCTGTGCAAAGCAATAAAGCAGCTCTCCAGATATTCGGTGTGGTATGTGGAGTTATAAATGAAGAGAGATCGCACACAGCTTCAATACTGATTAGCTCCTTTCTTCTTGGGAAAGTGGTCTCACCTTTGTGGAGCTGTTTATTTATCAGCATGCACCAGATTAATTACTTCATCCATTCAGCCGCCCCCTCTTTCAACCGTCCCGGTCACTTTTCCACGGAGCGGAGCAGAGCTGGGGCCCATCTCCACAGTGGTCTGGTCGGTGGGATGGTCTCAGCAGCATTGTGAAGCACCCACTGACTCGGGATTATTGACGTGCTTTCACAGGCAGCTTCAGGCCCTGAAAGGAGACATTCCTCGCCACAATGGGCCCAGTGTGTGTCGCGGGGGCAGACATGAATAGGGCCCCTAAGTGTATCACTGTGACTCGTCAGCCTGTAATCAATGCAAACAAGATGAAAGCACCTTATCAAAGGAGACAAACACAGACATGAGCAGCGTCTGATCAAAAATGGTGAAGGCTTTTTTAGGCTTCTGTACATTAGTTGGTCCTATTGCCAGCGTATATGTGTGTCTATGTAAACCTGCACACATTCACATTTGGAGAAAAGATAGTGGAGGCGAACAGTGTTTTGTCAAAGCCAAAGGGGTGAATAAAAGGTGCGATATTCCAGCAGCAAACAGGAGTAAAAATATCCTCCAAAGTATATTTAATTCATTAACAATAAGCTGAGTTACACAGAACTGAATTTCAAATACACAAAAGCGGATCTTGAGGAATTTCTTGTTATAAAATCCTATCTGGTGATTTGCAGTAATCCCTCCTTGAAAGCGTTCCCCTGTTCTCTGCAACGGAAACCTGTGACGAGTGAAGCTTTAGAAAACACAGCTGTCTATCAGGACAATTTGTTCAGGTACTAAAGGTAAACAGGTGTGAAGGAGCGAGAAAAGACAGCAGGCTCATCAAAGTGCCTTGACCAATTTTCCTTTTGTTCTTGTCTTTTAGGAGACTTGAGGGTATTAACACTAAGAACTGAACGACAGCCTTCTTCAGGCTGGGAAGATTCAGACACATTTTATATAAGAGTAGCAGTATTTCTCAGACAAAGAGCAGCATGGAATCACTGATAACTGCTTCAAATGTGCTTAAATAACACCGTATATTAACAACAGCTTAAACAACAGTCTGTTTTTAATATCATGACTAAATCTGATTTAATTGCAGAGTTGTGTAAATGTAAAGTGTTGCTGTATTCGGTGGACCTATTGCCCCAGAATGTGATATTAAGCGCTCCTGCAGTCTGAGTGCTTGCTGCACATGCAGTGTCAATTTGAAATGAGTTCACAGTTGTTGATACCGAAAACACGTCTGAGCCTCTTTTTTTCTTTCCAGACTGCTCTGCCGAGCATTAATGAATTCAGAATGGCTCTGCCTCTGGTGCTGTGTGTGATTAATAAGCTCATTTAGTTGCCACTCATTGTGACCTGGTGTACGGGCCGGCCCAGTGGAAGGCTCTTTAGTGGGTTGGTGTTATTTTTTGTGATTACCGTCCAAGTGGCTGCTGTAAAAAGCAGGTCAACACACTGACCTTCTCCTGTCCTTCAGCTGGAGAGTGAAAGAGAACCTGGTGATGACAGCGAGGCCTACTTTGCCTTCACCAAGTGATTGAGTATGTTTACGCGGACATGAGTGTCACAGTTATCATCAGATTTTTGAAGTATGCCATTTTTGTGGTTGTGTTTAGCATCATAGCCCAATTTCACAACCTGGATAAGCCCTTGGATACTGTAGCATGTAAACAACAATCAGCCACAACAATAAAACTACTGACAGGTGGAGAGAGTGACACTGATCATCCTGGAAGGTATTTTACTAAATTACATTCCCGTAGAACTAAACTGCATCTCAGTTATTATTTTGGGGGAAACATATTTTCTTAAGTTTGTTTGTAACTTATCACAAATGTGCTTTGCTATTGCTTTTTTCTACCTATTTGACTGCTGTACTGACGTTCCTTTTCAGCCAACAAATCATACATTAGTTGGGGCTGGACTTGTCATCCTGGTACTCCAGAAAATGGAGAAGATTCTTCAAACTTGGAGTGAAAAAGCATTTGAACCCAAATCATGACATTTTCCGTAGCCAAATCATTTTGGTACATAACCTCAACAAAGCTTCGGACATGTAAAAGTGTAGATAAAAGCTGGATAATATCCTGGATAATATCTTAAACCTGACATGGTTGTTTTTGTGCCTAAACTAAGTAAATGAGTGAACAATGACAGATAACGAAACTTAAGTCTGAGACTGTCGGTCTCTCATCCATCGTGGAACAGAAATGCCGGTCTTCTGGGTTTCTGGTTTGTTTCCATCTTCCCCTCTTACCTCGTAATGTGGACTTTGTCGCTCTTTCTAACACCATGTCAAAGGCCAAAAGAAAACATTTCAGTCAAAAGTAACTAAGAATGTAGTTTAGATGTACAGAAACATCATTCTCTGTTACAAAGCACTCACACAAACATTAGAAACTTTCAGAAGCACCTGTTGAAGCGACGCTATGGCGTTCAGAAAAAGAAATATTCATATCTGCACATCATTTGCACTTATCTTGACAGCAATGTGGCCCAACTACGGGAGAATAACTGGTTTAATGCACCCGGTATAAATGAAAGAGTGTTAAGACAGAATCACAAATAGACAAAGTGGGACTTCTTCTATTCTTGAATTTACCATTAACCTGGAATCAAAACTCCTCAAAAGGATCTGCTGAAAACATCCTTAATTTGCAAAAAACCAACCAAAATCCAAAGCCATCCCCAGGTCTGTAAAAGACCCATCAGAGGTCAGATCAACAGTCCCAGCCAAATTATTGTTGACCTGAATGTCAGATTAACTATTTCAAACATGTAAACATCACACATGCCTGCACAAGTAGCATGCAGTAATCAATCACCAGGATACTAGTATTTATCATGTATACAGGAATTTGTCTGTGATCATCCTGAGTATGATAACCAACATGTATGTGTCCATGAAAACACTTTAATAAAACACCCCCAGGTACCCCAAACACATTTTTGTTTTGTAAACTTCAGACCACTTTTAAAAATATGTGCTATACTTGGAGATTGTTGAACACATTTCTCTATAATTTATTTACATAAACTATGAAAATCAATTATCAGACTCTTTAAAGCTGCCAGTACAGTAAATTATATTCTTAGTATATTAAAAATATCACATTTTATCCCCTGCACCTCCTCAGAACTAGATAAGAACATAATTTTCTCATTAACACATATATTACATATTCCTGCAATAAATTATCGTCTGCTGTCTTTTCATTATTATATTGCGTCTCTTGTTGATTCAGTTTTGTTAATATTCTCTGAAAAGAAAAACAAGTAAAGGTTAGTCTATCTGAAAGTTGCTCATCATTAGCCGAGGTTTGCACTCAATTCTGTGTCTTTCTGTTCCAATGTAAACTTTCTATTAGAGAGGAGGAATAAAGGAATGTACAAAGCATGTGAGAGCAGGCTGACATCTTAGTGACATTTCAAATGTCTGCTCCACATAATGATCTTTTTTTTCCCATCAGTTGCTCGGCAGGCTACTGAAGAGCCGAGTTCATTGTGGGCCAGAGCTAAATGTGGTTTCCAAGGGAACAAGCCCCTACACTCAGTGTCTTAGGACTGTAGGCAGGATGAGGCGTTTGCACCCATGTATGCCTCAGAGGGAGCTGTGTCATATTTATGCATGCTTCTGGAAAGTGTGCAATACGATGCATAGCCCTGTTTGCTGTTTTCATGCACGTGAACCCACTCAGCCCTGTGAGATAAATGGAATGAGGTAAATCACCTGGGAGATTGCAGCCAGGCCATTGATTTCACAGGTCATCAGATAACACCGGGGCTTGCTGAGCACATGCCCTTCAGCACTAGGCGAAGGCTATCATTTAGCCAGATCAATAGCTCTAATTACCCCGCTCCACCCACCGCAATAAATTCAGAACCCATCATACTGTCTTCAAGGAGCTGGAATGAGGAAATACAGTATCACTGATTGGATTACATTAAAGTTACAGTGGTGCTGACGGATTGTTTCAGCTTCATGCTCAGACTGAAAGGGCATTTTAGTCTCATATTATCTTCATGTTAGCCACTGTGTGTCAACTTGTTTTGAACTGATTCACCTATACCCTCTGCAACATTTCTGCAAACCGAAACAAGTTTACAGATAATCCAGGCTGGATGGATACCCAAAGACACTGTTTGTTTAAGCAGATAGACTTCTTTCTGGATAATTAAGTCATAACCTATGACAAAGTATTTTAAAATCCTTCACTGGTCATTGATAAAGCCCATAAAAACTCATCTACATGTATCAAATTTACTTGTTTAATTTTCTCCCATGCAAATTGAAGGTTCCTGCCTTAAAATGTTCTTCTGAGCATAGTAAGGTTAATCATGGAGTTCCTCAGGGTTCTGTCTTAGGACCGATACTGTTCACATTATACACGCTTCACCGCCATCCCCTCTACCTCTTCTGTCCCGGCCAACAGCAGATGGGTCCCCCCCATACGAGCCGGGTTCTGCTCAAGGTTGCTTCCCAATAAAAGGGAGTTTTTTCTTTTCTTTTTCCACTGTCACCTTAGGGCTGCTCTGGGGGTTCAGGCATATGGGTTCTGTAAAGCGTCTTGAGACACTCTGAATTATAATTGGTGCTATATAAATAAAACTGAATTGAATTATCATATGTTCTGTGTCTGCTAAGGTCCACATCATGTGACTTTCATCATCTCAGAGCTCTCCTTTTACTTCCAGCGCAATATTCGACTCCACGCAGGCCGTCCATGCAGCGATTACTCTACTATGGTAGCAGTATTCATCTGTAAATATGCAAATGCTGCACATTTATGGAACAAAGTCCTCCAAAAAGCTTTCATAAGGACTAGAAAATAGTATAATTACAGCTAGGCATCCTTTGTAATCGCAGTTGTCCATGTGTACATCGGCAAGAGATGATAGTCAAAGCTTAAAACTTCTCCTCTCAATGGTAAGCTATAATATTACAGTAATTCAGCCACACATGCTACAACTGAGGACCAATTCTAAAGAATAATAATACAGAAAGGCAAACGCTGGAAGTTGACCTGACTGATTCCCTAGTTTTAACCCTAGAAGTCTGAATCTGTGTTTCTGGACTGTCATCTGAAGTTTCAACACAGAAATACTCAGCCATGGCATTTTGACTGCTTATTTCGCTCATATGTCCTCTAACATACAGTATAAAACCCTGAGGACATGTTCTCAAGGTATAAAATTAGACTTCCAATAGATAACTCTGACCTTAAAGCTAGACTTCCCTCCACTGCATCAGTCTGTTTCAAACCTGCTTACTAAGGCTCTGATTGACTTGACTTCTTTTTCTAACAGCCATTTTTAGAGGAATATCAGACCTCTGAATCATTCATGAAAATATTCAAATGTATGAGGTGATTGAGAAGTCTGGAACAGGCCAGAGATTCTTTAACTGCTGTGTGTATTTATTTAAGAGGATGCTAACTGTTAAACACACCTATTAAGCAGCAGCACAGGATGTTTCTAAAGTCCAACCAATCAAAGTGAAGAGCGGTTTTAAAGACGTTGCAGTTACTGTGAGATAAATACACCACCTATGCTGCAAATGTGGCTTGTGCTTTCTCAGACACTTCACCGGATCTGAAACAAAAAAAAGCTCACAAAGTACAAAAGGAAGCCAGGGACTCTGTGATGGAGTTTCACCTTCACTCACTGGTCTAGTTAGATTTCCTCTCAGCACCACTTCTGCTTGATGTGCCATTAACACACCGCGCACGGTCAAACAGCATCTTGTGTTAATATCTTCAAGCCGTCCACTTAAAAGTAGAGCTGCTGTCAGTGTAATGCCCTCCCTCCCTTCGTCCCTCACCTCTAACACGCTGAGAGCTGCCATCCTGCTATCAGGTTTCTCCACACTCATAGCTCTGCAGTGGAGCACTTATGACTGAGGCTGGCACGCTGCCCTCTGCCATCACTGCTGCCTCTCACACAACACACCAAAGAAACAGAAACTCATGTGTTTGTTCAATGTTGAGCTCTAAAGTTAGAAAATAAGGCACAAAATCTTATATACAGCCCGATATGAAGTTATTACTCCACCATGGAGTTATGTGACGATCAGCGTACGTTTGTCGTTCTGTTAATCTGTTTGTCTGTCAGCAACATTACTCAAAAACAGACTAATGGATTTGGATGAAATTTTCAGAGAAGGTCAGAAATGACACAAGGACCAGCTGATTAGATTTTGGCAGTGATGTGGCTGATAGTCTGGATCCACGGATTTGTTAAAGATATCTGTATCACTGCGAGTTAGCAGCATGGCATCACTGTAGCTAAGACAACAAGTGAACACTACGTCGGCTGCCTGCTGACGATCACATGATTGCGATCCTACTACAAATCCACCAGGAGTTATTGGAACTAATCCATCAGAAATGATACAAGGACTGAGCAGTCTTGGCGGAGTACTGCTCTCTGAGTGCATTTCTAGTTATTTCTGCTAAACTTCAAGATTAACTAAAATGCAAAGCCACTAAAATCAGTACAGGGGGTCCTCGACTTACGTCAGAGTTCCGTTCCTACGGTGTGACGTAAGTCGATTTTCACCGTAAATCGCAACTCCGGTGAAAATGTAAACAAAGCCGTTGCGTGCATCACGATATCAGTTTACATATTTGTACAACTACAGTAACGACAAACAGTCATTAGCTCACACTGGAACACAACTCAATAGGAAAATACCGGTGAAAATGTAAACTGTAAGTCTGACTTACGCTTGGGAGCCATAATGAAGTTAGTGAATGTAGCATAATCCAATGTGGAGGTAAATGTGTTTAATGTTCTTCTGTACATGGTCCCTGTCAAATAAACGAACAAAAAATTCACAACATATGTCATTTCATACCGGTTAACATAGTAAAGTGAAGACCTACAAGTTCAGAACAGAGAACCCAATAATTCAAAGTTCCCCTTGGATTCCCTCTGAGTAAGCAGTTAGCGACAGTGGTAGAGACCAAAAACTGAGCTAAACGAGAGTAAACGTTGGAGTAAATCCATCAGGTGGCCAGAAACACAACAAATACTGATGTTGTACCATTAATACGTTAATGTGTAAACAATACAAGTTCATCACGTCACCATAAAAGACGGTTATATGTCAAAATGGAGTTCACGGCTTGTTTCTGCTGCCCCCGTGTGTCCAAAATGCTACTGTAGGTTTCAAAATGATTATTAAAGAAGTAGCACACAGACAATCTATTTAAATACTTAATACAAAAAATCCCACAAATCTTCAGTCTTGTAAGTCTAAGTCAGGGGTGTCAAACATGAGGCCCGTGGGCCAAAAGTGGTCCTCCAGAGGGTCCAATCCGGCCCTCAAAGTGTAAAAATTCCAGAGAAGACATTAACTGCAGATTGTAAATTAGTACAACTATAAATTTAAAATAATTTCTAGACCATGACAAGTTGTTTTGATCATAAAGTAAAATACTAGATTGTTCATTGTTCTTTTGTCATTTTGTGTCTCATTTTTTGTAACATGTTGTCTTGTTTTGCTTGTTTCTTGACTTTTGTCTGACTTTTGTCATTTGTCTTGTGTTTTTGTCATTTTGTGTCTCATTTTTGTAATATTTTTTCATGTTTTTGTTGTAAATTCCTGTATCATCAGTTCCAGATAGCTGTGACTAAATGTTGTGTTTCTTTGTAGACACTCTGTGATCTGGAAGTTGTAATGTGGAAATGATAAACTGAGGCTGAATGTTGTTGAAATTTAACTTATTTTTCTTCAGAAATTTCAGGTTGTTAATAATGTTATGTAAAAAGATAATTCATTAAATGGGAATACTTTGAGAAGATATTGTTTGCACTAAAACAAAGGAAAAAATTGGAGTTATTTATAGGTTATTATGCTCTGATTTAACTGGTCCGGCCCACTTCAGGTCAAATTGGGCTGAATGTGGAACCTGAACTAAAATGAGTTTGACTCCCCTGGTCTAAATCATTACAGATCCATTAAAATGTCTGCTTCCCCAGCCTTCAGTAGTATGTGTTTAGCCGTTATAAAGCGAGAGCATGTAAAAAGTGTTTATTTACATGAGAGGAGACACTTATTAATGCTACGGTATGTTGCAGGGTGTTTCTGAGACTTGTCCTGTTTGTTTCCAGCCGCTGGTCTTCTGACTGTCAGAGTAGATGAACTGACCTTGCTGAAGGCTGTCCTGTCCACTACGTGACCAAACAGGTCTTTATTACACCACCAGCGCCTTGTTACCTCAATTATCTGCAACAGCTCTTTATGTTTAATGCCGGCATGACTGTTGACACAAAGTTTTTTTAGAGGGAGAGCGCTCGTCTGTCTGCCTGATATCCAACACCCACAGAGCGGATAGTTAAAGTTAGCCAAGTCAAACAGCCTCATCGAGCCTATTATGGGAAGAAGCCTGTCGGTTACTAAACGTCTGCGATACGCTAGGTCAGGAAGAGATGAATTTCTACGATGTGATTGGTTGTTACTCCATTGTCAGCCAATGTAGCATATAAACACTATATTAAAGTTTACATTATCACCCAGCTGTTGAAACTGTGAAGTATAATCATAAGACTGGAGAGTGGAGAGCTGAAGTGTGTTTCAGGCATCTTAACCACTTCAAGGTGCCGTCACTCGTCGACATAAAATTAAAAACGTTTTAGTTAATCCCAAGCTTCCACTTATTCCCAGGAAGTTGTAGTGGTTTCAGTCATGTCGCTGTGTGTGTCTCTGCTCTTCACGGGTCTATCAAACTGTTGGCCCCATGCTGGCAGGCCGTTGCAATGCAGGCATGTATCCAAACACATCCAAACATGCCCAGCAGCTGGCCTCAGGGCCGGTGGAGCTGTTTAGCCCATAATAGTCCCTGATTAGAATACCAGTGGCAAGAACTGAACCCAGAGCAGTTGTTGACAAGGGATATTAAGCAGAGTGGGGAGTCCAGCCACGGGGATTTGATGATGCCACCGGGTAAACATGTGCTGGCCCACACAGTGCTTCTCTTTAACACCATAGCATCCAAACAGCTGATAAGTCTATCCAAGACCAGGGGGAGGTTTCACTGCTTCACCCCACAGCCAAGCAAGAAGAAACTGAGAAGCAAATGATTAAACTCTGTGACAGTTCTGCCGAGAGTGGACTTGTGTGACCACTCTTCCATAATATCATGTTTTTTATTGTTTTCTTGGCTTGTCTTCATCTTTCATCTGTTGCTCACCACGAATACCGCAGCACTGTGAACACGACAGTGCCAAACCAACGCTGCAAATATTATGTTGCTGCTGTAACTGCAGGTTAATTATACTTAATCTGATCTCCGTGTTAAAGGGAGGAAACCACATTTATTAATTTGGTTTCATCTTCTCTGTCGCTGCACACCCATCACTCAGAGAACAAACACACTTCCACTGACATTTTCAACGTCAGCATCAGGAACTAAAGTCTACATTCTCTGGAAAGTTTAAAAACAGCAGACTGAAGCCATATTTACACATATTTTCTAAAAAAATTGAACAAACAAGATATAACATGTTTTTTAATTAGGTTTTCTTAAATTGGGAAAGAGCTAGTCTTGCTTCTCCTGTTTACAGTCTAAACACTGAGCTTATCGCCTGCTGCCTCCGTCTCCATACTTAAAGGTGAAAATACTCCTTTAACTATGTGGCATTTGCTAATATTAAATCAATGCATTCCAACAAAGAGAAACACTCAAAACAGTTCTCTTACAATGAAGTGAATGCAGCACAGAAAATATGTTCTAAAATAAACTTAACACTGCCAAAATTATTAAGAAGGAAACACTTTTAATTAGCATCATAAAGTTCAAAGATTGTGATTCTAAAAATCAAAAACCACATCAGATTTATATTTAGCCTCTTGTGCTGCAATACAGCGCTTCTATTCCACTAACGGTAACACTTCCTGGACGTCCTTGTATGTAAATATTAAAGTGACTGCAATCTCAAAGTACTGAATCTCATAAACTGGGTCCCCTCAAATTAAAGTTCATTCTGGAGAGGAGAATGAAGTCATAGTGAGCAGATTCTAGTGTTAGATCAGACAGGGAGGAAGAGTTCTGTTGTTGTGGCCAAGAAAACCAGTGCAAATCCACCACACTGTGACCAGACGCACCGTGCATTGCAGCACCTACATCCCACTCTACCACAGTTCAGGCTGCTGGCAGCGAATGATCTCCCTCAGTCACCTCAGGACGTTACATCAGAGCTCTGCACTGACAATCCAGTCACTGGGGACCAACTGAGCGCAAACAACCACATCAATGTTGAAGACAACAACCTGATGTGCTTCATCATAATTTGAAAACTTTGATGAAAACTGCTGTTTTTTCTCTTAAGGCCTCTACACACTGTGCGATTTTAACAATCCTATAAGTTCACAGCTTGCTGCACTGTAGGATCTGAATCTAATAATCTTTGGGCACGATGTTAAGTTTGCTCTGTGCAGATTGAACGATGAAAACGCAGCTGAATCTCAGCCTGCGACGTACGTGAGCCGACATGAATGCACAATAATAAAACGTCATCAGCGTGCGCCGTCCATCCATGGAAAATAAACAACCAAAGCATGAATGGAACTCCTACAATCACAGGGAAACTAGCCAAACATGAACCCTACAATCACAGGGAAACTAGCCAGACATGAACAGAGCTCCTACAATCACAGGGAAACTAGCCAAACATGAACCCTACAATGACAGGGAAACTAGCCAAACATGAACCCTACAATCACAGGGAAACTAGCCAGACATGAACGGAGCTCCTACAATCACAGGGAAACTAGCCAAACATGAACCCTACAATGACAGGGAAACTAGCCAAACATGAACCCTACAATCATAGGGAAACTAGCCAAACATGAACCCTAAAATCACAGGGAAACTAGCCAAACATGAACCCTACAATCACAGGGAAACTAGCCAAACATGAACCCTACAATCACAGGGAAACTAGCCACACATGAACCCTACAATCACAGGGAAACTAGCCAAACATGAACCCTACAATCATAGGGAAACTAACCAAACATGAACCCTACAATCACAGGGAAACTAGTCAAACATGATCGGAGCTCCTACAATCACAGGGAAACTAGCCAAACATGAACCCTACAATCACAGGGAAACTAGCCAAACATGAACCCTACAATCACAGGGAAACTAGCCAAACATGAACCCTACAATCATAGGGAAACTAACCAAACATGAACCCTACAATCACAGGGAAACTAGTCAAACATGATCGGAGCTCCTACAATCACAGGGAAACTAGCCAAACGTGAACCCTACAATCACAGGGAAACTAGCCAAACATGAACGGAGCTACTACAATCACAGGGAAACTAGCCAAACATGAACCCTACAATTACAGGGAAACTAGCCAAACATGAACCCTACAATCACAGGGAAACTAGCCAAACATGAACCCTACAATCACAGGGAAACTAGCCAAACGAACGGAGCTCCTACAATCACAGGGAAACTAGCCAGACATGAACCCTACAATCACAGGGAAACTAGCCAAACATGAGCCCTACAATCACAGGGAAACTAGCCAAACATGAACCCTACAATCACAGGGAAACTAGCCAAACATGAACCCTACAATCACAGGGAAACTAGCCAAACATGAACCCTACAATCACAGGGAAACTAGCCACACATGAACCCTACAATCACAGGGAAACTAGCCAAACATGAACCCTATAATCAAAGGGAAACTAGCCAAACATGAACGTAGCCCTTGCCCATTTATGTGTTTGGAGAGAAATCCTCCAAAAAAGGAGGAGAATATGGATGCATCCGTGGCTTGGAAAGAGAGGCCGATTTGGGATGCCTGTTTTGCAAAGGGAGCTAGCTGGAGAACACGTCAAAAGAAGGCAGGGCTTCTGCTGCCACAGATCTACTAGGCTGTCTTCTTTGTTTAAATCCCACATACTTGTTTCGATCCATTTTGTCGTCACAAATCATCTCTTTGGGTTCAGCTCCAGCGTGGCTCTGATCAGTACGTCATCTCATCCTGCATTTCTATTGGTTAGTTAGTTGTCGTAGGTCCAGCAGCATCACACTGTGAGACGATCACCCCAAATTTCTGACAGTCAGAATTTTATGTGTAGCGGAGTTATTGATTCCACTTGCCATCACTTATAACGTTACATATTTGGTTCCCATGGCGACCGGATATGGCGTGGGGGCACACGTCCAGGTCCCTGCAGACTTGAGGTTGGTGCCCCCACATTGCAGTCTCAGTGGTAAATTGACCAGCATAAGCTCTGCTAGAAAAATGCTAAGTAAGTTTAAACTCCACTCTGAATAAGTTCTTCTGTGTTTTTAGCATTATCTGGAGGTTACCACGTGCACGACTGTGACAGAGTAATGTCAGTGTGTTTTACTAGCTCCTGCAAATAAACGGCGGATTTGGTGCCAAAAAGGGAACATGTTCCGTGCTTGATTGTCCACACAATGCAGGATATAGAGAGTACACAATCGCTACATATGGCAGCTTGTCTTTGGTCGCCATGACAATGGCCGTCCTTGAACCTGTCTCACAGTGTGATGTAGGACCACCGACTTAGAGCCAAGACCAAAGATATCGCCACCATTCTCTCCCCATCGTTATCTTTTGCAGCGTGTAGAGGCCTTTAGTGGTGGCTGCAGACCAACATCTTCCTCCATGTGAAGGTCGGATCATTCAGCTGCTGACTGACCCTGACTGTGATTTTTGTGCTTTGATCGATTTGAGCTACATGGAGAAATCACAAAAGAGCATCTGTCAGTGGTCACTAAAGTTTAACAAAGATTCTGACAGTTGCTGTTCGCACATGTTGCACACGCGTGATGTGTACAACATGTGCGAACAGTGCACATGTACAGACCTTCATGATAACGGCACATGGTAGTAAAAACATTTATTTATTTATTTATTTTTTAAAAGTTATTTTTTTGGCCTTTTATCAGCTGTATTGGATAGGTGCAGTGAGAGAGAAAGACAGGAAATGGGAGAAGAGTCGGGGGAAAACATGCAGCAAAGGGCCGCGAGCGGGAATCGAACCCGGACCAGCTGCGTCGGGGACCAGCCCCTGTACATGGGTCACCCGCTTAACGCGTTGAGCTATGCAGGCATCCGTAAAAACATTTTTAACTCGTTGCCCAAGTAAAACATGACAGCTATGTTTAGGCAACATGACACACTTACTTTGACCTTTGGTTCAATAAAAAGTTGATTTCAAACTATTGGAAAAATATTGAAACTTTTTAAATAGTAAATAATGTATTTCAGTTCAGTAGTCTGGACTTCTCAACATACTGGATCCAGGATGGAAACCCTGACCTGCTGTGTAAAAAAAACCCGTAGCTTCTAATCACCAGAACAGTTTCTAAGCTGCCAATAAACATAATCCAGGCAGCAATTACGTAATTGGCAACTGTTTAGTGGTATATAAATATCAAAACTAAGTTAATACAAAGAACACCCACCCACTGTTTCCTTCATCACCTTCTGCCTTTTTAAGTTTTTTCAAATTTGTTAAGTACTGTATCTAACAGAGCAGAAATACCCCACTAAAAATCCTAAAACTTGAAACACACTGAAGTATTAATGAGATTTTGGTCTTTAGGGAAATTTAATGTGATTCATTTTGTCACTGACAGAGAGCTATTAGCACCTTCCAACATTCCCCCGGAGATCCAGCCTCCATGTTTGATTGCGTTTCACTGCCACCTCAGTGTAATGACTTGTTCATAATTTGTCACCATTCTGCCTCTTTCAACAAAATAACCTTTTGTTCTGCTTTGCTGTCCACTTCACTGCACTCTCCCAGGAAAGGCTTTTAGAGACTTCTGCTGCAGACAGGAAGAGCTGCACGATGCGTAGAAAAGAAGCGTGAAAGACGACATGTCTTTTACTTACATTATTCATGCAGAAAAATGCATTTGGCTCCGGTCTTTCCGAAGCTAATATTATGTTAATAAGGAGAATGAATTGTGTGAGATACAGCGCTCTTTGTTAAAGGAGGAACATGCGCCCACAAGCATTAAAAAGACTACTGTTAATGCACCTTGCTGCCTTTTCATATTGGTTTGACAGTAATGGTTCATCTATGTTGATCTAAAGTCACGGCTTTGCTTTTACAAACAGCAACTGCAATACCAATGCAACAACTGTTTTTCATAATAGCTACCAAGGACCAAATGAGGAGTGAAATCAATCCAGACCTGGGCCCATACCTTGTGTTATAAATAGACACTCTGTCTGAAATATACTTTCATCAATGCAAAAACATTTGAGCAACAATATAATTCAATTAAGCAGGTACTTGTAGGTGTGGATGTGATTTATTACTGATATGACCGTAAAGGCTTTGACTCCTGAGCTGCTAAGAATAATAAATCTACAGATCTTATTGTTAGCCAACGGTTTCTACTGGAACGTTATCAAAAAAATAAAACAATGCTAGCTGCAAAGTACCGCGGCTTCAGAGAGGTTGTGCACATCATCCACAGAAAAAGAACACAAAGTTTGTTTCTTTCTGGGCCAAAAACGATCAGTAATCAAGGAGACCAACAACTGATCTTTAGAAACCGTCAATATTTGTGGTAAAAATGAAAATGTTAGTGTGAAATTTACAATAATGCATGTCAAGGTTCGGCCGATTCCTTTATCCTTAGCCTGTTTATTATTATCTACACTACCATTCAAAAGTTGAGGGTCACCCAGACGATTCCATGTTTTCCATGTAAACTTCCATGTGCTAACATAACTGCACAAGGGTTTTCTAATCATCAATGAGCCTTTCAACACCATTAGCTAACACAATGTAGCATTAGAACACAGGAGTGATGGTTGCTGGAAATGTTCCTCTGTACCCCTATGGAGATATTCCATTAAAAATCAGCTGTTTCCAGCTACAATATTCATTTACCACATTAACAATGTGTACACTGGATTTGTCACTCACTTAACGGTGTCTTTATTGAAAAAACTGCTTTTCTTTCAAAAACAAGGACATTTCTAAGTGATCCTAAAGTTTTAAACGGTAGTCTATGTGTATAAATTTCTTTTTTTGTGCATTCTTTTCATAAAATTATTACCTGTGTGCCTTGATATTAAAGTGGGTACATTGAAATTAAGGGAGTTACATTCAAAAAACACCTTTTTTCTGTTGGTCTTTAACCTCTCATTTATCTCTGAAGAGCTGAGCTTTGGTTGGGCTGCATTTTAGATTTCTAATAATATTAATAATAATAATAATAATACATATTATTTGTATAGCGCTTTTGAAAATACTCAAAGACACTTTACATAGTTACATATAAAATCAGCAAACATTAAAACAGAGAAGCATCATAACATGCTTCTTCTACATTTTTTCCACTTATTTGGGATAAGGAGTAACCAATAAACATAATAACTGGATAATATCTAAAATCTGATTATTATGTTTATTATATTTATAGTATATTTATATATTTTTTATTATTATTGTTGTTGTTATTAATAATATTATTGTTGTTATTATTATTAGTAGTAGTGTTATTGTTAACAATATGCTCTTTTTGAAAAAAAAAAAGTCCACATATGTAGACGTCAGGTCTACAGGTTAAAAATGATCCATAATCATTGATATGGACTGAAATTAAACATTTTATCAGCTGTATGGTCCATCTCCAGGACTGATCATCATCACATCTTCATCACATCCTCGACATGTTTGTGACCAACATTCAGTTTGATTATCCACGGTGAGCAGATGCATACAGGCTACTTTTCCATAAATACACAGCAGCATATCCTGCGTACATCCTCTCAGCGGACATATGTTCCAGCACTATACTGTATTCTGTTGTAACTAAATGAATATGCAAAAGAGGGCTTTCAGTTAAATCAGGAGCACAGAGCTGTCAAGTAGAGAAGATTGTTGCCAGAGGGGCCTCGCCAAAATTACAATTAAGCTGTCACAGCCAGAGTCAAGAACACGCTCTTCAAGCTTTTCTCTCATTAATTGGGATTTGGGGAGTACCTGGGTCTCCTTGGTAGCGAGGTTCAAGTGGTTGTTAGTGAATGACAGAGCGACTACTTGAGCCGTTCCATCTTCCAGGCCTGGGAAGATGAGGTTGTTACGAAACGTGATCAACAGCCTCTCAGAGGTCACGATGTGGAGCTTTAGCACCTACAGGAGTATGTACTTTAGTTCATGCTCTTTGTAGCATCACTCACAAATATGTTTTAGAAACTGACTGAAGAGCCTCTTAAACAACAGACGGTTCTCTCATCCACAGAGCACCACCTCATCCAGGGTCGGCCTGATTCTAAAGGACTTTGGCAGATGATGTCCTCAAAATGTACCGAGGATAAGCCTTTGTAAGGTTTACAAATAAGTACTATGGAGGAAAATTGTGTCTTTCAACACACTGAATGAAAAGAAAACAATGCCAGCAGCTGTATGAAGCTGTGTTTAGACACTAAGCTGCCTTTAGCTAATTGCTAATTATAGCATAAAACAAACTCACAGATGAAAATATTAACATGTTTATAATCAGCAGCTATAATTACCACATCTCCTTCGTGTACCATGTTACTATTTGATTTGAATTCAGCGTTAAGTTTAAACTGTCAACCTGCTGGGGGAGCTCAAGGAGAAGGTACTAAAGTCACTAAGATTCATCATCTGAGGACCATGAGTGTGCACACTGATTTTTAGAAACACTGAATAAAAAGACAGCAATCTGCAGCCACACCAGCAGCTGTTTCTAAATGCTCACAGTGAAAACATCAGCATGTTGATGATTAGCTGGTATAATTTACCATTAAAGCTTAGCAAACCATGTTGCTGTTTGATCTGACTATAACGTTAGCCCTAAACTGTCAACCTGCTGATAGAGCTGGAGGAAAAGGGATAAAACTCACCACGATTCTTCATCTGGAGACCATGAGTGTCTGTACGCTTTTGAATTTATACATACTAAATAAAAAGACGACAATTTACAGCCACGTTAGCAGCAGCATAAAACCATTTTTAGACACGGTGGTGCCTTTAGCTAATGCTAATAGTAGGATGCAACATACCGGCAGTGAATATATCAGCATGATGACGTTTAGCGGGTAAAATTTACAACATTAGCTTAGCATTGCAGGCCACTATATGGTCTAAATTTAATGTTAGCTCTAAACTGTCAACCTGCTGGTGAAGCTAAAGAAAAAAGGACCAAAGTCACCATGATTCATCATCTGAGGACCTTGAGTGTCTTTACACTGAATTTATAAATACCTAATAAAATGACAACAATTTACAGCCATGCTAGCAGCTGCATTAAGCTGTATTTAGACACAATGGTGCCACTGGCTGACTGCTAATAGTAGCATGCAGGGAAAACATTAGCATGTTGATGTTTAGAAGCTTAACCTAGCGTGCTACCATTAGCTTGGAATTTAGTGCTAGCTCTTAACTGTCAAACAAGAGGAAAAGAGACCAAAGTCACAGAGGTTCATCATCTGAGGACCATCAGTGTCTGAATTCTTAAATACTGAATGAAAACACAACAATTTACAGTCATGCTAGCAGCTATATGCAGCTGTATTTTGGCTAAATGCCAATAGCAACATGCAACATACTTGCAATAAAAATATTTGCATGATGATGTTTAGCAGGTATAGTTTACTATTTTAGCTTAGCATACTATGCTTCTATTTGCCTGGAATTCAGCGCTACTTCCAAATTGTCAACCTGCTGGTGAAGCTAGAGCAGGGGTGTCCAAACTTTTTCCAAAAAGGACCAGACTTGATGAGATTAACATGTGTGAGGGCCAACGATTCTGCTCGACATTCTTTGAACCATTAAAATCAAATGCAACTTGGCTATTTGATGGAAATTTCATTGCAAACAACACATTGTTCATTTTGTACATGTACAAAATGAAATGTTTCCATAAACTTTAAGAGGAGGGATCAGAGAGTACAGTGGACAGATTAGCACTTCTCTCTGTATAAAGAGACATCCCATCATTAAGGGTGACCAAAGCACCAGGAGTGTAAGGTTGGCGTAAGCCAAAGCATGTTGATGAAGAGAGGTTTTTCCTGAAAAGTTTTTGACTTCTTATTAATAAATGCAGTTTGTTCTGTATTGCCAATCTAAACAGGTCTTACCAAAATCACTCTGTTTTTAATATCCAAAGGCCAAATAAAATTAAATGAGCTGAACTGAGGAAAAAAAAATCAGGATTCAGGTTCATTTTTAACATTAAATGTTATTGGTAATTAATGTTGCCTAAGACATATGAACAGGAACAAAACACCAACATTCAACTTATAATGAAGTGCAAATTCCATGTGTTCAGATATATTTATATGAAACGCCATATGAAATTCGACAGCGGGCCGGATTTGGCCCCCGGGCCGGACTTTGGACATGCCTGAGCTAGAGGAAAAGGAACTACAGTCATTAAGACTCATTATCTGAGGACCACAAGTGTCTGTAAATAAGTTCATGGCCGTTCATTTCATAGTTGTTGACATATTTCAGCCTGAACGAACCGATAGAGAACGCTATACCTAGAGTCATGCTGCGTGTCTAAAGAGACTCATAAAGATCAACATAAAACATTTATATTTATATAGTGACACACAGGAAAGGTCGCCGTTTATGATTGAATAAAGAGGCGGCCTTTGGAGAGGGAAGATTTGGCCTTATACTGCCAAGCTGTTAGCTAAGACAGCAGCTACAATAGCTGGGAGGTGAGAGAGGTTACAACTATTCAATCTCTATTAAACCACATCATCTGCCTCACAGTAATTTAGATGTGCTTCCAACGATAGCGGCTAATGAGATTAAAGGAGTGCGATGAGGCAGTGAGTAGCCAGCTGAAGTAGGCGGATGGAGCCTGAAGACATGCTGTACTGGCTCAGACGGAGAGCACAATCTGCAGGAGTGAGTGCAGGGTGATGCTTTTATATCAGCGCTCTCTCAAAATTTCACTGCTGTTATTGTCAAATGAGAAAATCCATGTGAAAACACAGATGTCAGAATTAGTCACACAATATGATGGAAAATTTGTCAGGAGTGTTTATTTGTGCAGTCTGTTATTTCAGGTTCTGTGTTTAAATACGAGGAGGATTACTGTGTTTCTGTGTTTTCATTAACATGGCATCCAGTATGGTTTCCATTTATCTGATGTTTGAAGGCAAAACAAGTTTTTAGGAAAAAAACTGTCAAGAAAAATGACAATATGCCCAATTTTTTCCATTATTATTATTGATTATTAGTCATCATGCAGGTCAGCAACTACTTTTTGTAACTGATATACATTAGAGGTAAAAATCTTTGGCATCAAAATTTAGACAACAATCTTTCCGTGAATTATCCTCGTCTATTTCTGTTTAGTATGAGATAAACTGAGAGAACTTTTCAACATGTATGCTTTAGTGTTGATGGGCTTTTAATGTGGTGTGTAACCAATCAGATTGTGCTGTGGGCGGGACAGTATAGTGACTACAGAAATTGTTCAGGCTGAAAATGACTTGTTGCCCCTAAAACACATCTTTACATTACACAGCTTAACCAGCAAGTCATCTTATCTTTCTCTAACCCTAACCCATGTTATGTTTGCGCTTCAGTAGATCAGATTTTAATTCTGAGAGATTAGTTTCCCTGTCTACGAACGCCTCAGTCCTCAGTCACCTCCATCGAAGCAACGCAGCGCTGACGAACATGTTGAGGTGCGCAAGGAGGCCAGTGTCCCTCTAGAGGCCTCTACACACCGTGCGATTTTAACAATCTTATAAGTTCACAGCTTGCTACACTGTAGGACATGAATTTAATAATCTTTGAGCATGACGTGAAGTTTGGTCTGTGCAGATTGCACAATGAAAACGCAGCTGAATGTTAACGTTAATGTTAACGTTAATGTTAATGTTAAGTATGTTAACGTGAATGCGCAAGAATAAAACGTCATAAGTGTGCGCCCTATAATAACAGGGAAACTAGCCAAACATGAACGGAGCCCTCACCCTGCTGATATTTATGTGTTTGGAGAGAAATCCCCAAAAAAATGGAGGAGGAGGAGAATATGGACGCAGTCATGGCTCAGAAAGAGAGGACAATTTGGGATGCCAATTTTGCAGAGGGAGCTTGAAGTAAGTATTTGTTAGCATCTATTAGCATCTTACGTTAGCATTTACTGTTACTGCTGTCACAATTCTATTAGGCTGTCTTCTTGTTTAAATCCCACATACTTGTTTTGATGCCACTGTCTCCACAAATCATCTCTTTGGGTTTATATATCAGTAAAACTTCTAATATTTTCTTTAAGAACATTCACAAAAAAAATCTACCAAAATCCAGTGAATTTCGCTGGATTTTGGTTGATTTTTTTTGTGAATGTTTTTAAAGAAACATTTTTTTAAACATTTTTTTTCCACCAAAAAATGTTCAAAGATTTACCAAAAATGTTGAAAATGTGGACATCAGAAGTTTGACTGTGAAAATATTTATTTTTTCCACATTTTCAAACTTTAAAAAGGGTTAATGTGACGTGCAGGACGACACGAGAGTTAATATTGTACATGGTTCCTTTTTAAATAAACTGATAATAATAATTTTTCATTGTTGTGATAACATTAAAATTAATATCTGAAGAACAAACTAAGCTGGGCTTTTTTGATCATGATAAGAACATCAGCTGTATCACCCGACATTCAGGCACCCTGTTCGACTACCTTACACCTCAAAGGGAAGCTGGAGTGTCTAGAGGAGAGCAGAAACACAGTAGGAACCACAGATATTTATTATGTCAGAGCTCCTGTTGAGCTCCTGTCGATGGGCCCAGAACTCCTCGTGGCAGCAGCAGCAGTACGTCTCCGCTGATCCATCCCACATCTGCTTATAGCGCAAAAAACAAAAGGCTATCTGTCTCTGGAGGCACGCCTGTGATATGTTTCTAAGTGTCAGTTACACAACCTTTCTGTAAAAAAAAAAAAAAAAAGAAATCACCATCCTCTGACTACTCCACTGTTCCTCTAGTTGTTTTGCCACACAGAGATACAACCCAAAAACCCCTCCAGGCACAAGACTTCACACAAACCCCTCAGTGTTTGGCAGCTGACACACGGCTCCTAGTTAAAAATACCTCACTCCTTACCAGCATGTAGTGTGAGAACAGCATCTAGTTCCACTGACAAACACAAACGGAGAGAATGGGTAAATACATGAGCACTGAAAACAGCAATAAATTTAGTCGATAGTAAATAGGATTCTTTGTCTCCGATGGCTGAGTAAGAGGCCTGCGCTCACTCCCACGCAAACTAACAGCAGTCAAAAGGTGATGCTGCATCAATACGAGATGCATTCCAATTCCTGACTGATAAAACGTTGATTGCGGCGCCTCCCTGTTTCCAGTTTAACACCGGCACACATTCAGCTCTCCGGTTTAATTATCTGACATCGGTATTCTAACACCTCGCCTTGCTGAGTGCCGGGGCTGTAAACATCGGCGTGATCCGGGCCTGACACACTCTCAAAGTCATTAAGCAAATCAACATAAATTAATGAAACTAATAAATCACGGCATGCGATGGCAATTTTCCTGCTTGTCTGCGCTGATGAAGATCTCAAACGCGCTTTCCCCACCGTGCTTAAATTATGTGCTAGAGCTGCTACACTTTCTGTAAAACAACCTCGCTACGACGCCGCCGCCACACACCAGACAAACAGAAACAATTACCACGAAAAGAAAGCTGGAAACAACGTTCAGATTTAGTCCTCTGGCTGATGAGATTAATTCACTGCATATTAAGAAATCACACCACGTTCCCTTCGTTCTTCTTTTATTCATACGGCTTCTTGCACTTCAGTTGAGGTTCCAAATGATCCCAGCGTTAAAGAACTCCTTTCAGACCTGGTTCTCGGCCAACGTTGACCATCTGTGCTCCACATTTTGAGCAAAGGTTGAAAAAGCCACGAGTATCAAGGAGATTTTCCTCGTGCGTCTAAAGCAGCCAACACATGAAAGGACTGGCTGAAGAAGTGCAGGCACAATCTGGATACGATTCAGAAGATAGTTCGATTAAAAGCAGCAGCTGACAAGGCGAACAAGCCAAGTCTCCCCACTGTCTCCGCTGACCGCAGCCCTGCTTCTCAAAACAGCACTGACAGGCCGGGTTTGAACATAATTGGACGAGGAACTGATTACATGTACAGCTGAGTGACAACATACTAGCAGAGGAAATGAAGTCATGAAAGTTTACCCTGTGCAATTTTGTAAATCATTACTCCGAAACAGGACTAAGATCACATCTGCTGGCACGGAGCTGCAGCGGCCTGGCCAAACATCACGTTTGGGAAACATAAACTTAAATCTACAATACAAGGAATTCATATTAGCGAGTAGCGACTGGATTCCGGCGAATGATTGTGCAGTTTATGGGCAATTTATGAGGCAGTATTTCCTAAGCAATGATGAGAAAACAATCTCAGCATGGCAGAAATGCTTAGGCCTTACACTCCGGAGAGCTAAAGCAGTGCAGGTTGCTAACCTCCCCTCATATGTCCTCACCAATACTATAATTTGGTTTCCTTTGAGAGCTCCACTACTTAGCCCTGTTGCCGAGGCTGAGTGAGCAGATTCCCCGCTGGACACCTTAATGAGATCTGCACAGGTGTCACCATAGTTTCACAGCTATCTGGAGGCTCCTACATAAAAAGACAATGCAGAGAAGTGGAAAATAATATCAACGCAAATATTTCACCTGACAGTGGACTGAATCCAGTTTGAAATGAAGAAATAAACAAAAGGCTTCCAATTCGCTCATTCTCTGTGTTCTCTATATGACTCTATGACTGCAATCAGCTCCAAGGATCAGCATGCAGCCATGTTAGCAGAGGAACGTATTAGTGTCACCATGCTCAAATGTTGATTTTAAAATCTTACTTTAGTGCGTATGCAATGGTTGCTAATTAGCAGTGCACACAAAAAACAATAGACACTGTTGGGAATGTCATTGTTTTTGCAGGCATTTAGAAAAAGTGAAATTATGGCCTTAAAATGGCCCAAGTTGATAAGAAAAGCACTCAGACGGCACAGTGCTCCACCAAGGCTGCTCAGTTGTATCATTTCAACGGATGAAATTTTGAAAAAGTTCATTGCAGAAATCACGGCACTATAGAATGTCCATTTAATATAGATGTACCCACAAACACAATGACCTTGTGGTGAGGACAGGCATGTCTTATGCATGTGTACATTATGTACGGATACTGAATCGTGTGACCTAAATATGTAGTGGGCGGCAGGAATTGATGGGACTCAGAAACACCCCTACAATTTAATCAATTATTCCTTGTATCATTTAAAACGGGTAAGTCCTGATAAGTCTTCAGCAGTGTATCAATAGTAGGATCACAATCATGTTATCGTCAGCAGCAGCTGACGTAGCGTTTACTTGTTGTCACAATTAAGGTACGTGTCCACTAGATCCGGCAATTTCCTGCATCCTATTTGTTGCATGCTGGTCCGCTTGCATTTCGAGCTGCGATCCGGTGCGTCTCCCCACAGCTCATTTGCATAATGTAGACTCGACTTCTACTTTTGCAAATCCGATGCGGTGTGCAGAGATCAGATCCATCGTGAAACGTTCGCCAAACGTCTAAACTAGCCGTCGGTGAACTAAAACCAGGACAGATTCAGCTGCTGCACAGATTATTTCTGGCCTCAAATGCTTTCAGAAACACTTTCCGCTGAACTGTTTTAGTAATAAAAGAGAAAGTTTGCGACCGAGCCGCCATGTTGGTCTGGCTTGAAATCCATGAGCAGACAGCTCCTGAGTCGATGCGTTTGTCCAATCAGGGGCAGGATAGTTGGAGAAGAAGGCAGGAGTTGAACATCGGCTACTGGCCTCAAGTTCACACCCACCAAACAGGAGATTTTCAGATGTGACGTGTTTACATGCGGGAAAAACACATCTAGTGGACACGTAGTATTACAGTGACGCTGTGCTGCTATCTCACAATGATACAGAAACCTTTAACAAATCCGTGGATCCAGACTATAAGCCGCATCACTGCCTAAATCTAATCACTTGGTCCTTGTGTCATTTCTGACCTTCCCTGTAAATTTTATCCAAATTTGTTTGTCCATTTTTGAGGAATGTTGCTGACAGACAGACAGACAGACAGACAAACATACGCAGATCGTCCCACAACTCCGCTGTGTTCCTTGGCAGCGTAAAAATGTACTACCACTCAACCTGATGCCTGCTGTATATTTTAAAGCTATATTCATGCAATTACCGTGGAAACATTTGAACAAAAATGTAGACGAACATTTAACGCTTCGTCATCTGAGGACCATGAATAACTCTGGAAAATGTCACAGCAATTCAAACCAAAGTAGCGCTCCACCCAGCTCACCAACACTGCCATCCCTAGAGTCCTGTGTTACTGCAGGAAATATTAATTACAATATAATAAAAGACAAATGTTAGAAATACAAAAGAAGAAAAAACAAACATGTCCAGAGCAGCTCTAAATGACACTTCAGACTATTTGTCAGACAATTATTCTGCACTGGGACACTGTCATTTTGTATTTATTCATACCTCTTAAAAAGGAAATTAGTTTTTACTTTTGAACAGTCTTCAAGAACATTGCTCTAAGACCAATTTCACACCAATTCAACAGCTTTGTAAACAGCTGGGGCTTGTTTTAATGCAGCAGGTGTGATATGGGAGCAAAAGGCTTCAGCCAGAGAACTGTCAGCCGCACAGGCTATCAGAGTTTGGTATTGTTTGTATTTCAATGAAAACCCTATACATTTAATATCTGGGCACATCCTTCTGATTTGACCTAGATCTTTTCACCTTGAGTGACATTTTCAATGCAAGACTTTTACAGTGTGGTATTAATACAGATCTCAGTCTATCAAGATAAACAGACACTTAATAATTATATGAATTAATGTGCTTACTGTGTATTGGGTCAGCTGGGATGTAGCAGGTCACTGCTGCAGTGAGCTTTAAGGGCAGGAAGTTTACTTTATCCAGCTGTAATATGCCTCAATAAGCAGAATATTTACTGAATAGTCTGGGTGTTTGCTGTCATAGAAAACAAAAAAACAATCCCTGATCACGTCAAGTTATAACGGCGTCTTTTTCAAATAAATGCTAGCAACAGAAATACAGAGCCAGATGAAGTGTCTATAACTTTAGCGAAGGTGTTCTCTTTTCTGGTTTCTTCAATATTTTGGGATTTACTCTGGTTATGTTACTGTTAAGAAAGTTTTTGTATAGCATCACATAGCAGTATTTGCACATTTAAGGTGATTGTTAGGAGGCAATCACACAATTTATGTGACAAAATTTGAAATTTGAGCAATGATTGATTAAGATAAATGTATTAGCATCAGCAGTAAATGTATGCTAGATGTTAGTAGTACAGTGTTTATTAGGAACACAAGCGAAATTTGCATAGGGATCAATAAGCAGCAACAAAATTCAAATTTCTAAATGCTTTCTTTGGAATCTGAATTTTACAGACAGCTCTCAGTGTCAACCCTACTGAGTATTCAGCTCAATGCCGGTCTGCTTTGTGTGTGTTTCCCATACAGACATGAATTCTTTCATATTTTAAATTCCTTTTGCATACTGGCAATCGGCTACTGTTCAAACTCAAGGTAAGTTGTTGATTCTTACTTTAATCAGATCTCTCATGGTCTGTCCTTCTACCATCTCTCACATTCACAGAAATAAGAATGACCAATTCAGTGCATTTATATTTCAACATGAGTACATCCATAGCATGTCAGGAAACAGTGTGAATGCTGTTCATGCAAACATCCACTTTCCCCTCAGGGCCAGTTGGTACAAACAGGTCAGATATACTTGACCTCAGAGATCTTGTTTTCAATAGTTGTAATTGTAGTTATTGTGGGCCATTCCATTCAATGCTTTTTTCTCAGAGGTGCATACAAAGAACATTTGATTTGCAAGTTGACAGGTAACTGAAATGGCCTTAAAAATGACAAGTTTGAGCTCATTAGCTTAATGACATGGCTGCCGCAGCCTTCAGTCCCATTGGGATCAACTGAAAGACGTATCTTCAGAAAGGAGTCTTAACCAGCTTGAGACCTAAGACCTGACATCTGCATAGTCAGTTTTAGCACAGAACATTTTAGCTTTCTGTTTTTTTCGGAGCGTAGATTCTCACCAAAATTGATTCCAAAACTTAGAATGCTTTACAGAGAAGATTTTCTCTGCTTGCAATGCAAAAAATCCCTCGTTTTAGTCTGAATCATATATCAGACTGAAGCTAACTTTTGCAGAATTAACAGTAAGATCACTGCAGTGTCGTGTAAAAGGTTTCCTGCAGCGGAAATGTTTCATAGAGAATGCTTGGAGGTCCCTCTGGTAACTCGCTTTGTGTCTGCAGGAAAAAAGGAGGCTCTCATCACTTCCCTGCACAAGTTCGTCTTCTGTCAGCACTGAAAACCGTGGAAATCGAAGCTGCACGCCGTTTACCTCTGAGGAAATCAAATGAGCAGAGGCTTCCAATTAAGCCAATATCCACGGATCAGATGGAAGTCGACGAGGTTTGTTTTGTTTTGCCTTGACGCTCCCGCTCAGCCTTCCTCGCCCTGCACAGAGGAGTGTGTGTTGCAGCACTTTTTCCTGATGAGTCCGATGTGATCTGTCGTTGTCTCTGTCACTCACTCCCTCCCTCTCTTCCTCCCTCTGGACTCCTTCCATCGCTCGTCCGAGGGAGAGAGTGGTGTGACAGTGATGTGATGGGGCTACACAGACTGTCAAGATGGAATGCTACCCTGGGAGATTTGCAAACGTAACACACACACACGCACACACACACACACACACACACACACACACACACACACACACACACACACACACACAATGGGATATGTGACACACAAACGCACAGACAGGATCACACATGCGTGCATTCGCCCATATTCACACACACAATCATCGTACACATGCATGACCATACAATCACGGGCTCGGCTGCATGCGCACACGCACACACACACACACACACACACACACACACACACACACACACACACACACACACACACACATGGTCCAGTGAACTCCTGGGCCTGTCAGCCGAAGGTCGCTCAATCTGACACAGTGTTCCAGTTGGAAACAGGCCCAGGGAGGCATCATAGCTTCACTGCCTCCACTCCAGCATGAAACACAAGTACACACACCTGAAAGAATGTCCTCTGCACCTTTCACACACACTAATCCTGAGACACGCTATTTTTTTTCTTCACACAGCGGCCTCTATTCCTGTCGCCAGCATTCAAAACTACACTCAGCGCAGATTCTCGCTTAAGTGCACATTAAACGCGTCAAATGTCTTTATGTGTGAATATTAACGCTCCGATGGTACAAACACACACATCACCTCCAAACAGACGACATATGATGGTCACACATGACGCTGTAATCTGATATTTCATGTTCATAGCAGGCCCCTGTAAAACGGTCATGGATCAAATTGCCCTCCTTCATACAAACAAACCTTCTTGCCCTTTAAACTGCACACACTCACACACTCACACACACCCCTACACACACACACACACAGACACACACAGACACACACAGACACACACACACACACACACACACACACACACACACACACACACACACACACACACACAGCAGTCAAGGATGATCACTGTGAATTCCTGCCAGAGCTTCCTCTCCTCCCTGACGTACACACACACACACACACGCATGCACGCACGCGCACACGCGCACACGCGCACACACGCACACACACACACACACACACACACACACACACACACACACACACACACACACACACACACACACACACACACACACACACACACACACACAAATGCGCAGGCCTAACCCCACAGGACAGCATGTCAGGCAAAGATCTGAGAACACATTTTCGCCTTGGCTGAGCAATCGAGCGGCCCGGGGGTCCACTCGGGTGCTGGTCTCTGCCCACCCTCCGTCTGCCCCTCCTTCTGCTTAGCCAATCAACAGCAAGTAGCCGATGAGGTCAGCCAGACAGAGATGAATCTATACTCTGCTGGCATGGCCTCCTCTAAGACTCAGTTCCTGTTTTTTTTACTCTTTATCTGTGGACCACAACACTGCTGCTCTGTACAACACTCTGATCCAGACGCTGTGGCTGCAGAGACTGATGGAGACTCAAGCGATGCCTTTCTGAGGCCAGCGTGTAAAGCTGCTGCTGTAAGCTGCAATTCAAGAAAGTCACAGATATGAAAAGGCACAGTCTGTGATCCAAATGGAAATAAATGTGTTACCCCATCATATAAACATCTGTCCACAGAAGAACAACCTGCTTTCTTAATACAGGGGGTCCTCGGTTTACGGCGTCCTTGACCTACAGCGTTTCATTGTTACATCAGAACTGGTTACATGGAACTAGCTGACGAGCGGATGAATATGTCGTCACACGGTGCTATCAGACGGCTTTGTTTCCATTCTCTGGTTGTACGCCACCTTGGATTGTGCTACATTCACTAACTTTTTGTCCTTCATTATGGTTCCCAGCGTAAGTCAGACTCTTCTGATGCTTGGAAGAAAAGGAAAGCATCTCCATGGAAGTGAAATTAGATAGAATAAAACGCTGGGAACAGGAAGAAACACCGACCAACATGGGTCACGTTGTAAAAACAGGTCAACATATTGTAGAGACCCTCTGTGATGAATGAGTGAGACTTTATCTGGTTCTCTGCTGGTTTACTGAACCTTCATACAGGCTACTGTGGACCGTAGCCAACACCAGAATAACTAGAAAAACCCCATAACTTAGCTCCAGAATTAGCCGCCGTTCCCAGCTCTCTCTACTGCTGACTCTCAGCCAATCAGAGGTGAGCTAACTAAACATGGCACGTTCACTGACATTAGGGAAATCTGGACCTGAACAATAAACACTGAAACATCAACAACAACAATATCAGTCCGTTACAATATTCTGTTATCTTCTTGTAAAATGATTCATACATGCATGAAAGTTGTTGGTATTCATGATTTCTATGAAGAACTGATCGATATTGTGATGCACGGAATGGCTTTGTTTACATTTTCACTGGAGTTACGACTTATGGCGAAAATTGACTTACGTAGATCAGTCAGAATGGAACTCCAATGTAAGTCGAGGACATCCTGTATAACACTGGTTTTTCAAGTGCAGTTACATAATGTAGCACCGCTACACTTTATAACTTTACAATTAGTTCTGCACATCACATGTTCCCTACAGTTACAATACATTTCTCTTCTTTGTGTATATTTTTATTCTACATTTCTAGCTGCTTCAACGTGTGAATTTCCCCAGTGAAGGATCAACAAAGTTCATCTTATCTCATCCTATCATCATTAAATCAACTGTATCATCAATACTAGGACTGAAGCTGGATTCTTGGTGAGCACGACTAATTAATTGATTTAAAATTGAAAACAATTTTAAACGGTGCATTTAGCAAGTCGTAAAACTCACGGCTGAGGATGGATGTCACGCAGCACATCTTAGCCAGGGTATAAGCTGTCATGTCAGTAGTTTGAGGAAAACCATACCATCCTCCTGGTGTGACAGTCACGCTTTTGAGGGTATCGCATGTGGTCAATCACATGTTTTACTTATATTATACCATGAAGATGGAACTGAAGCAGGACATTAAATATTACATTTAATACATCAGAAATCTAATGGCAACATCTGCCAAAAAAACACAATTAGTGAGGAGTTTGAGCACATTTGAGGAACCTGTGCTTGCAGTCATCCTCATTAATGAAGCCAAAATATAACTACACTTCACTACACAGATAACAAATGGAAAATGAAAGTTTATCTCCTGTTTGTGTTTTCCCACAGCACACATTCAGTAAAGGCATGTTCAGTGCAAAGATTCTGCTCATCACAGTTGCATATCTCTGTTTCAGTCAGTAAAAGAACTTGATGTGACGGTTGCTGTAGCTAAACCTACGCAACATCTCAAAACCTACCACGCAGGCATCTATAGCCTTACATCAGACAACCACTAAATCTAAGTTTGTACCGTTACCGATGCTGGAAAGTTCTATTTACTTTATGAACGTTTATCTACAAGCACATAAAATTTCCATTTCCTCCAATAATGCATACTCTTCCGTTGCGTACATGAACATAATTCTTATTTTTAGGGGCAGAAGAAATATTACACAGCAGGTGTTCAACATAAAAATGAAGACAGTGCAGCATGAAAAGCTAATGACAAAGGAGGATGAAAGATAAGAGAAAGCTAATCAAGCGACATCGATCAGATCACTAAAAAGTGTTTTTAAGGCAGTCACTGAGCTGCAAAAGGTGAGCATTTGAAAGTGAAAGTCACTCTGATGAAAAGGCCTAAAGACCTTCCTTTTTAACAAAACATTTAATTAAATGTGCCCCTGAAGTTTCTATTTTTTATTGTTATCTGATTGTTTTGTTTTTATCCGTTTTATGCCTTCAATGTAGCACTTTGAGATTTTACTTAAATGAAAAGTGCATTACAAATAAAAATGTATTATATTATTATATATGATAGAACAATAACTTTTAAAGTAAGATTACCTACAGTTGTCTTAATAAAAACAAACATCCACCAAACCCTTCACCACATTACACGCCAGACAGAAAACAAATGAGGACAGACTCATTTACCGAAAATATAAACATCAAAGTTTTTTCAGCATTTCTGATTGATTAGCAGCACATTAGCGGAGGGGCTAATTAGGCCTCCAGAATGTGGATCCTGTTATTAGCACACACTTGTCGCTGTAGCACCGAGGAGAGCACATTTCCGTCCTGCTGCTAGGAGCCAGGTGGCCTTTGTTTGTGAGCTACAGACATTCTCAACAGCACTGTTTCCTCTGAAGACCTATCTGCTCCACTTAGACCTGGAGTCTGAAAGCCACAGGGGAGATGAAACACACACAGACACAGAGGAAGTGGTGGGGGAGGTCACTCCAGTACAGAGACAGTTTATGGTACAACACAGGTAGCGTCACAGACGAGACCGTGTCAAAACACAGACTCGGAATACCTCAGCCACCACCGGCACTGTGTTTTTCAATGTGCATGCAGATGTGTGCATTAGTACCGTGAGAGAAGGAGTCAGTAGCTCACAGTTCCTTGTCGTTATTTTTAAACCAGAACTGTGGTGGCTGAATGGGGAAGTGTGTCTGTCTGGATGTGTCTCGCTTTAGGCGCACCAATCATCTCTTTCTGTTTCTTTCTCCTGATATCTCTGTGAGAGAAAAGTCGCAGAGAACTAGGGAGGAAATAAACTGTATCTTAAAATAAAACTTATATGAAGAGCTAAGCTGCTGCTACGTGTTTTGATGCTCAGCTGAGCGCCGCACCTTGTTTAACAGGGCTCTGTATGAAGTCGAGTGTGTTTCTGTGCGAACGTGTCGAGCAGTGGGCAAAATGAGAGGAAGAGAGAAAGTCTGCTAATGAGCAGTGTGTGTGAGCTGTGTGCTGACAGCAGCTAACCCCACCACTCCCAGACACACTCACACATGCACACACACACAACACACACACATGTCCTGGGAGACACGTGTGGAGAAAGCAGTCCCAGTGTGAGAGTAGTAATTAGACTCCCATCCATTAACACAAGGGGCTGTGGAGGAGGATGAGCAGCAGGTGTGTGGGTGTAGGGTGTGTTTCTGCCACTGTGTATTTGTGTACGTCTGTGCTTTTTCTGTGTGTACATGCACATAATAACGATGCACAAATACATTGTTAATTGCGGTGGCTTTGTGTGTCCGTGCAGCGTGTGTGTGAATGTGCAGCTCGGCGCTAACGAGAAGCTGTGCAGGAGCGTGCACGGTGACCCTAAAGTATGGATGCATCTGTTACAGGAACTCAGCAGCAGGTGTGAACAAGCACAATACAAGAAAGCGTGTTCAAAGACGGGTTTGTTTACACATTCAAAGTCAATGAGGCACAGAAGAGGAAAAGCTCAAACTGCAGTGTTTCCTCTGTGTGCTGTGGGTTTGCTTTCTTCAGCATCTTCACACAAATAAACCAGAATTCTAAATAAATGATGTCTGCTGTAGCACTGCCGCCTAACAATGTAATTATCTAGTTTCAGTCAATGTCAATGTAAATGAACACATATAGAATATGACTCAAAGAGCAATGACCTCCCTTTAACCGTGAAATGTACCTGAACTCCATAGTTGCCCAAAAATCAAGAACACGATTAACGCTGTTAGAAGGTTTCTCAGTTTTTCAGCTGTTGTTGATTAAAGTCAAGATGAATCTGCAGAAAGCTGGAAAACATGAATCCCACTGTGATGTCTGCACACTCTGCTGATCATTTATAAAAGACAGAAGCACTTCTCAGTGGAGTTCTGACATTAAAAAGCTAGAGAGGATTACAACTTTCTGCTGCTCAAAAAGACACATTAGCAGCTGGCTAGCAGTCTGACTAGCAGCTAATGGTAGCTGATAATAAACAACAGCTTGGATCTATTTGTAACATTCATATTTTAATGAATTTAACCTGGATTTTCAGAGCATTCAGAGTTCAGCTGGAGTTCGTTCAGTCAGTGGAGCATTTAGTGCATGTTCCAAATGCAAGAACTGCCCCTGTGAGGGCTGTTTTCAGGGGCAAAAAGAGAACCCAGTCCCTGAACAACTGTTTTGAGGGACTGATTACACTCTGAGAGGACAACAAGCAGCATTTTGTTGCCCTCTCAACGTCCTTGTCCAGTCAAAGTCTTCTCCTCTCTAAAGATGCTTTTCCACTAGTACCTACTCGACTCGACTCGACTGGGTTTCAATCATTTTCCATTACAACTGAGTACCACCTCATTGTGAGGGGAGTCGTCACAGCACGGCGGCTCAGAAGTCCCATAACATCATTTGTGTGCGACACAAACGCAACACAACAATGGAGGACACGGAGGCGATGGTATATCTGCTGTTCAGTCTATGGCTTTGCCAAGTTCCATGAGGAGAAATGCGCAGTCACTTTTGCCAGTTTTTTTTTTGAAAATGGCTTGTTTTTTTTTTTTGAAGGAGTCACCCTCGTGTGTCGTCACTCCCTGTCCAATCAGTGGCCTGCACTCTGTAGACGTCACATTATTGGCTCCACTCAGCTCGCTGGGAACCCCGGCCCAGTAGGAACTAAAATAGTAGCTGGTACCAGGTACTATGTCCTGATGGAAAACCTCACAAACCCAGTAGGTGCTAGTGGAATAGCGCCATAACTTGATTATTTTCAAAGTAAAATTCATCATATAGGCTAACATACCAAACTCTCCATTGATCCATTTCCTATGTCCTCATAGAACTGGAATTAAAGCTACAAGCCTGCAAAAACTAAACAAGAAGTACAGCATGAACAAAACAGAGAACAGAGGACATACCTTCAACAATCTCAATCCACTGATCTCACAGTCAGCAGAAGAGAGTTTAATAGTAACATTTAATGGGTTTCAGCTACAAATACTGGTTTTTGGCCTTGAAAAAAACATATCAGTAGATCTCTATTTAGTGGTCAAGTTAAGCCCCCAAAGAATCATAATCTTGATAGATAAACAGAAAGGCTTTTTGTTGCATAATAAAAAGCCAGGTTGACTACGTCTGATAGAAAATGTCTACTATCAATTCTCTCATTATTTTGATATTTTCTTGCAGTCCAAAGGTGTAGTTTTTTAGATGAATGTTTCATGGAGCAGTAGCCAGTTATTGTCCTAATGAGCCCATTTGATCCCCGCCCCCAGACAAACACTGGATATAATGAGGGAACATTTGGTAGAAAATAGTGAATCTAATCATTTTTGTAAAACACACAGAAGACATTACGCCAACAATTAGTGTTAGCATAATGCGCACATTATCCACATTAATAAGTGCAGCTGGCCATAACTACTGGGTGCATCAGTATGTTATTCACAATATGTGATCACACAGAACATTACAGCACAACTACTGGAACCTACAATCAGCATTCATCACGCTTTATCTCATCGCTCCAAATAGGGCGTCGGTTCAAGAGGATATCTAGCTGAACTGATCTCTGATTAGCCTCTCGGGCCCGACTGGATGAGAATACAGAATGATGCAACATGTAAATGTCACCTGATGGGACTCTTTTCATGCTCCGTATAATGAGATCCCATTAGCTTAGACTTTCCCGCAGGATTTGGAACCGATAATTTAGGAGATTACTGGTCTCTTGATGAGGTCAGTAGGTTTGTAGGTTGGAAGTCTTGCCAGAGGCACTGATGATTGCTGGCCTTGTTTTGGAGACACCTGTGGGAAGAGCCCACCCAAGTGACTGCATGTCTGCATACGGTATATATGCCTCACCATATATGCCTGAAAGGTTTAGTCAATTCCTGAGAGGAGAGTCGAGAGCAGAGCGGGTCTGAGAGTGAGCGAGAGAGAGAGAGAAAGAGTGAAAGGAAAAGCGAGAGAGTGTGTGACTATGCTGTATACAAACCACAGCTTTGCTCCATGCTGTAATTTACCCTGCCGCCAAAACCACCACTGCTTCTGCTGTTGCTGCCTAACGCTGCAGCAGAGTTTAGCTTCTCTGGCTGTCTCGCTGGCTGGGGCTGGCTAGCGCTTGTAGACGGGGGTTGTGCTAACCCTATGACTGTTTGTTTATCTTGCAGCCAGAACCGACCATTAAAAGTGGGCCCTCAGTCAAAAGCACAAAAACAGACGCTTGTCATGTTCGAGGGCTGTAATTGTAGCTCTCGCGTGATGTTTTTATTTTCCCTCTGACCTCGCTGGATAAACTCAAGAAGCCACTTAACATCGGGCTTGGCTTGCCAGAGCCCAGAGAGAGAATTAAGCAACATGCAGTCAAAGGAGACACATTTTTTTCCCCTCCCTTTTATAATTCATAGCTGGGAGCACTTGCTGTCGCTTTTCACTTCACCCTCGACTTCTGACCGTATAAAAACACAGAGTACCTGTTTCTTAATTACAACATCTTAGAGTTATGCCTTTAAATCTTCAGCATTATCACTGAGCCCAACAACACTGTAAACTTGTTGACAGCTGCCACACAGGCTGTAAATGCTTTGTTTACTACGGGAAACGGGCATCTTTAAATTAGCCTCCTGCAGATTGCTATGTGCATGAAACAGTCCATCCCCACAACTGCAGGGATTTGGACAAAACATAGCTTCTTACTTTAACATCATCCTGGTATGAGTGAGCCCATGCTGTCTCACTTCCTAGAAATGTTGACAGAATGAAGCTCAGATGTTCCAAACTTCACTTGCGGTTGTCATCAATTAAGCTGGAAACACAGGGTACTCCGGAGACACAATCTCCCACTCGGTAGCTCTCCCTCTCTTATCCTTTTCTATTTATCTGTGTCTATGTCTGCTTAGTGTCATTATAAAATGTGCAATTATAGTCGCACAAAAACGGCAGCCTTCTATGCCCTTTCAGCTATCGGCTTTTGCAGTGAGAGAATGAAAAGAGGGCAGAAAAACATCAGTGTGAAAGGAAGACAAAGCAATCCAAGAGAAGAAAGAGAGGGAAAGAGGAAATTGGCTTGGTTAGCATTCTCCATGTGACAGGCATAATTGACAATTTTGAGCAAGGCCAGGGGCATCTCATCTGGTGAGGCAGAGGAATTCAGTGAGATTAAAGGTTAAGACAGGCTAATTACTTCAATAAGACATCCAGACATGTCCAATGCTGTTGCTACATCAACCTACAATCCAGCGGCGCTGATGATGAATGTAAAAGTGCGGTTAACAGAAGAAGCAGAGAAAGGAGAAGGAAACGTTTCTCAGACATAACTTGTTGACAGCTAAATACCGCCGCACATCAAGCTAAGCCTCAGGGATAAGATCAGGGTGTAATGGGACACAAAATACATAATTCAGGGTCACGCTTACTTTTTGTACAACAACAGAAATGCAAAAGTCATTTCACTGTCAGATATTATAATATGTAATATATATTATATTATATATAATATAAATATAATATACATATAAAATGTGAGTATTGAATGGTGCTCATTGTCTGTAATTTGAATGGTAAAAATGAAGCCACAGAAATGTTGGCAGAAATAATCCATCCCTATCTATAACTGTGCATTTGGAAAATATGCATCAGCACAACAGAAATGCATGGAATAATGGATTCATCAATCAAATGATTAATTGGCGCAATAAAGCCATTTTTTTAAAGAAAAAAAGTCAAATTTCTCAGGTTTCAAGCTTGTTAAATGTAAAAATATCCCAGTTTCTTCCTTCCCCTATGATAGTAAATTTATCATCTGTGTTGTGGACTAAACACTGACATTGTTCACCATATTCTGACATTCTACAGACCAAACAACTAATCAAAACGTCCAGAAAATACCTGAAGAAAACAACTGTTCTTTGCAAACTTAATTTAGCTTGTTAGCATGCTAACGCAAAGCACAGCAGAGACTAATGTCTTTAGCTTTACAGATATTCAAATTTTTGAAAAATCAAACATTTTCCCTGAAAATGGGGGTCAATGAAAACTCAAAATCACTTTTAATTTTATTGGCAACCCATCCAACGAAATCTAGCTTCAAATAAAGTTTGTTTCCAGCAGCTGTTTTGATGTAAATAAACTTTAACTAAACTGTGTAGTGTCTTTAATAGGTGGCAGCATAGACAAATGACTAATAAATCAGCTGTTTGCCAACAACTAACAAGAAGAAGACACAAACCAAACTCTGTTCATCTAGAGAAAAATGAAGACAAGTGTTTAGGAATCATTTTCAATCAATTGATGTCACCTGGAATCTGCCATGTTCAGTGTTGTCTGAACACGAAGATAATTAAAGAAATGGAAACAGCTGATCAGTCATGCTGTGTGAGAGCTTATTCGAAAGAACTGCTTCCATTTTCCATTATGACCTACTGTTTTTACATTATGCTGCATTTAACAATCACACCTGAAGCTGCCCAATGTGGTTACCCAGACAACCACCAGTTATTTAAATGCAGTCATACTGCTGATGTATTCATTGATTTCCTTTGTGGTGGAGAATGAAGAGCTGGTGCCATCGGAGTGGAAGATTACAGTGGTTGTTTACATACATTAGCGACTCCTTCCTCCTGCTCACATCCTCCATAGAAAAATCCTGCTAGAATGACACATTCTGATGTTTGTTGATGTTTAGTGTGCCTCTGTTTCTGGCTGCCTGTCGGATCTTCTGCTTGTTGGTGTGATGGTGCAGCCTCACCAGGACGACTCTCGGTCCCCGTTTACCAGAAAGTCTTGTCGGTGGACCCATTCTGTAGGCTCTGTCCAGCTTTATGTGGTCAGTCTGCATATCCAACACATCTGGTACCCATTTTTCAAACAATTCGACCAGTGTATGGCCCTCCATACCTTCATTAAGTCCAACAATTCTCAGATTTTGACGTCAACTTTGATTCTCAAAGCTTTCCAGACGATCTAATGCCTTCTGTAGTTGACCTTCCAGATATTTCACCCGCTGTTGCCACCGGATCGTCCTCGAGGTCTGAGATGCACAGCTCAGCCGTTCCCATCCCCTGTAGTAGGCCGTTTGCTAACTGGTTTAATCACATTGGCCAGTTTGCTGTCCAGCATCTTCTCAATGTTCGCAGTAACACAGTCCACAATAAGTTTGTCTTGTTCATTTAACTCGTTGTCAGTGGGGTCAGTCACATACACTGCATTGTCCGCCAGTTCAAGCTCATCGTTTGGGCTATCATTAGCCTTTGTAGCATTAGCTTTAGCTTTCTGTTTATGTTCCTGTTTCTTCCACTTACTCTGTCCAGAGTGCGCAAAAAATGTGTCGATTGACATTATAAACCTAACGTGGACCCAACAGAGCCTTCCACTGGGACAAAATTGGTTGAAAAATAAAGTTTAGAGCAATTCAGCAGGGAGCTGGTACTTTCACGTCTGCTCAGGTCGATGCATCACGTGATCCCCGACCAACTGTTTTTCAAAAAAGTGAAAAATCGCCTCAAGTCAGCATCAAAACTGTTCTGCAAAATTGGCCATTTAACTTAACTCCAATGTGATGCCTCAAAACATGCATACATATACATTATGGCTGTTGAGATATTTCACAAAATTCAAAACATGCACCCCCATAATAATAATAATAATAATAATAATAATAATAATAATAATAATAATAATAATAATAATAATACATTTTATTTGTAATGCACTTTTCATTTAGGCAAAATATCAAAGTGCTACATTGAAGATATAAAATGGATAAAAACAAAACAATCAGATAAAATAACAATAAAAAATAGAAACTTTAGAGGCGCGTTTAATTAAGAGCTTTGTTAAAAAGAAAGGTCTTTAGGCCTTTTTTAAAAAACATCCACTGTCTGTGGAGCTCTCAGGTGGCCCCCATTGTGGTGCTGTAAGGAAAATTCAGGAAACCGCCAAAGTCAGAGGGCTTTTTCCTCTGGAGACCATGAATGTTTACACAAAAACTCAAAGTAGTCACTGAGGTAATTCAGTCTGGACCAACCAAGCTGCCCACTGACGGATCAACACTGACATCCAGAATGCAGTCCATGAACACAGATCATATTTAAAGTTAAATGAACCGTTAAAGACAACTGTGCCTTGTAGGGCTTGGGTTAAATAAAATCTCCACTGTTTTTGTCAAACACCAACAAGACAACTTGTCAACTACCACTGCGACCTCAAAACACCTCTGACTCAACTTCCAGCATCAGCGTTCTGTCGCCGGTTTGCCAATTTTCTTGCCGTTTGCCATTTTCCTGACGGACCGGACTGACAGACAGGGAGTGGTGCCCCTGCAACGCCACAGTGGCATAAACGATGAGTTGTCAAATCCAAGGGTAAATTGCTGTGGAGTAAATATACGCTGCATCGTGGTGGAGGCCTCGCCAGGTCATTGTGGTGGGTGTATTGTGTGTATGGAGGAAGCCGCTGTGGTGAAGCCAGTCTGTGTGTGTGAGTGTGTGTTTGTGTATTTGTAAAGACGTGTGTCGTGCCGGTGGAAAGTGAGAGGAATCCACATCTGTTAATAGCCCGAGCCCCACTCTGAAACACTGTTGGAGGGTTTGTTGTTGTGGAAATGACGGGGATTTGTCAAGTTTTCTTACTGGACTTTGGGTTTCTGTAGTGTCTTGTTTGTGGCGAGCTCCACTCATCAGCAAAAGCCGGGAGACCAGGGTAGAGAACAGGAAAGGCCGCATTTGCCCTTTTGTGGCACCGAATAAGTGATGGCCCTTCATGGTGTCCCACAGTAACCACATCTGGAGCCGTCCTCCTCAAACCTCCACCCTCTGCTCGGCTGGATGGGATCTCCTGACCATCCCACCCAGTGACTGAACACTGAGGCTTGGGTCGCTGGCGAAGGCGAGGTGGTTGTCTGAATGAGACCGCAGGCTGCCTTGGCTGACTGCTCCAGCCTCCTCGGTAGACCTTTACTAAGGCTTCATTACAGGCCTGGGAGCCAAGGGCCGGACCACACTGTGTGCATGCGAATGTGTGTGTTTACGTGTGTGTGTGTACGTCTGTGGCCATTTTTGCAAACATATAACTGTTTGCTTATGTGTGTTTCCTGCTGCGCGTCTTAATTTCCCTCTCATGCACATGCATCCCTGCCTTCACATTATGTATTTTAATGAGAACATGTGTGTCTCTGTGTATGGTTTGTGCACGCTCCCCACACTTAAAGGCAAATTAAGAAGAAGGAGAAGGAGAAAAAAAAACATCCCAAGATTGTTGCATCCCCACAACTGAGAGACTTCACCCTTGTTCAGACAGACCCCAGGCTTCTAAAATAGCCGAGTTATCTTTAAATAACCGCCAGCAGGAGAGCGTCCTGTGTCTGTCATGGGCCAGAAAAAGACTCAACTCTCTTCAGGCTTGAGTGAGTGGCAGTTTTGGGTTATGGTGTAGTTCAAGGAAAATTCATGATGCATCACCCGACTGCTTCCCTCTCTATATAAAAACAAGAGGCCATACAGAAGACTTCTGAGCTCCAGCACCAGGCCCCCGTGGGCCAAACGTTGACTTAGATGACACCAAGTCAGGACCTGATGTAAAAAGTCTGTATGAATATAATGATGGAATGATGCATTATTCACATGTAAGATACAAATACATGTACATATATACATGTAAAATGGATGCAAAATAGAAGGCCATGGCGACTAACTTGACAAGAACGACCTCCAAATGTGGTGTGTGTGTGTGCGTGTGTGCGTGTGTGTGTGTGTGTGTGTGTGTGTGTGTGTGTGTGTGTGTGTGTGTGTGTGTGTGTGTGTGTGTGTGTGTGTGTGTGTGTGTGTGTGTGTGCGCGTGTGTGTGTGTGCGTGTGTGTGTGTGTAGCCTCCCATGTGTCCTGGATGTCACACTGTGCTGTCACTCAGTGTAAATGAGTTTGCCATGGGGCTTTGGCGGGTCACTGGAGTTACAGAAGCCTGTCTCCACACACACGGCATCTTTTCCTACATCTTCCACATCCTCCCTTCTCCCAGAGGTGGAAAGTAACAAGCCTAAGTACATTTACTCTGTTCTTAAGTACAAGTTGGAGTCACTTGTGCTGTACTTTAAGGTTTTATAGACTTCGGAGTTCAACGAAAAAGGTCACATATGCAACCACTTCTTCTGTGTGTGTGAAAATTTCATGTGGTCAGATACGCAAAAATGTCAACTATGATACCTGCGAATTATGTTTACACAAAGTCCCGCAATTTTATATTGAGCCAGCAAATGGAGCCTGGATAACTGGTTCAAAAGAGAATGGTTGCAGTCCCTTGGCAGTTATAGCTCATCCTCTATGACTACATCTTTTTAAGTATTCTATAAGTGGAGACGGCAACGGCCTTTGAACAAACATCCATGTGTACATAAGGGATGTGCTCATATAGATATGTCACCACATTTCAACTGCATTGCATAGTTCTCAGTCAAATAAATGAACTTGAAAACATCAACGTTTAAAAACACTACCTGAATCATTTAAAAATTATATACAGGGGATGCTCGACTTACATCTGAGTTCCGTTCCTACGGTGTGACATAAGTCGATATTTGCCGTAAGCCGGAACTCTGGTGAAAATGTAAACAAAGCCGTTACGTGCATCACGATATCGATAAGTTTACATATTTGTACAACTACAGTAAAAACAAACGGTCATTAGCTCACACTGAAACACAACTCGGTGAAATAGTGGTGAAAATGTAAACTGTAAGCCTGATTCACGCTTGGGAGCCATAATGAAGTTAGCGAATGTAGCATAATCCAATGTGGCGACAAATGTAAAGAAAGCTGTCTTATACTCATCCACTCCACTCACCAACTAGTTCCACTGAACCAGTTCCGATGTAACGACAAAACACCGTACGTTAAACCGAGGACCGGCCTGTAAACAGTTCGACGTAACGACGAAACACCGTAAGCCGAGGACCTCCTGTATTCATTTCCAGGGAAATCACACAACCATAATTTAGTCAAGCAAACATATTTAATTATTGGGTATAGTTGTGTGTACTTTTCTTAACTGTTTGTTTGAATTCTTGCACTGTTTTTACCACTTTATCCAGGATAAAGAACCATTAAGGTACCAACAGCCAGTATGTAACTTTGGAATTATTTGGATGATGTCAGTTTTAAGCATACTTTATCAATCTGGCCGATTGTTGGATCTGATATTCTGCTTTTTTTTATTGATGCTGTTATTTTTCTTAAATTGATTTCTGATCAAATAAGTTGATTTAAAAACAGACTACTTTCATTCTGTCATTAGTCACTACGGGTCTTCAGCAATGTCCTGTCCACAGCTGATTGGTTACACGTGAGGGGTAAAAGCCAATTAACAGTGAAGAATACATGTTAAAAATGTAATTTTTATAATTTTTAATTATATAGGTGTAAGACATGAATAAATAAACAACTGTATTTAAACAAAGTTCTGTGTTACAGTTCATGTTATTCTAAATTTTGACCAAAAAAAATGTGTACTTTAAATGTGTATCGATTAAATACCAGTTTTGGTATCCCCCTTAGGCTAGCACTAGCAGCTACTGCATAAGCTATTGTGGTTGAAAATAGTAGCCTGTTTTTTCTTCTTTAGTGACTCAATCATCAGTCCCTGCATGATGCATAAATAACCATTTAGCTGGCACCGTGTTTCAAAAACGAAGCAGTCTATAGTTGATTATTACAAAAAAAAACTAAACGAGGAGAGAGATGAGATCATAATTTTGGCTTCCCGTAGTTAAGCGAATGTGATTCACTGCAATATATACATTTAAACACCGTGTTTACTGAAACCAGACCATCAACTTGTGTAAATCTACCATTAAAAATCTTGCTGCAGTGACCGAGTGGAGACTAGAGGCTTCTTCGTGCACGTCCAACTAATAAGCACATGCTTTAGCTTGCATGTGAGACGTTTAGGGAGCGTCTGTAAATCATAGTACCTCCAATAAGCAGATGTTCAGCAAGGAAAGAGTGTAGAGCCCTGATTTATTTGTGCTCTGCTGTACAACATTTAACTGACATTTATAATTACTACTAATTTTACAAACCTACGCTGACAATGAAATATATTTGGAGCATGAAGTATGATCAAACATCAACAGCTGCAACATTAAAATGCTAACATATTTAGCAGTAATAATACCAACACACTAATTATTTACTCAATCCACCACTATCACTTAACTCGTGCATCTGTATCTCTCTCCCATCTGTGAATTCCCTCTCGTTTTGTTTTTCATATTATTTTGTCCTCCTCTCTTGCCTTCTGCTCACTTCTTTCTTTGTTGTTTCCATTTCCTTCACCCCATCTCTGCACCAAGCTCTCTCCATCACTTTCATCCTCACAACTGAATTACTTTATCTCTTCGTTTTCCCGTTCCCTCGCTTTGTCTTTCATTCTTTCCTTCCCAGAGGAGTAGTAATGGGATGACGGGTGGGTGGGCAGTCATCAGGAGTTTGGCCGTGCAGCAGAGGCCTCTCTCCTCCCTCCCACCACCTCCTGCAGCCATCCATCTCCATAAGCACAAACCGAGTGGGAAGCTGCAGTCCGCCTCAGCGTTTCCTAAACCGACATCTATTCGTTTAAGCACATAGAGAAGGGCACAGCAAAGAAAATCCAAACAGAAAGTGGTGAGAAAGACGGCGCACCTTGAGACAAATCAAAGAAATTCGAAGAAATGCACACAACTCTAGAATAAAACTCACATCTCACACACTTTCCTAACTTTACCTACTTCACCTAAGCAGACACCCACACTTGAACTGGGATGATCTCATTCTGCTCTTTCGCAAAGTCACTCTCTCGATCTCCCTCAATCTCTCTCCTTAGAAAAACCGAGAAGCAATTTGTCCTCACAAGCCGGCCTGACATCAACGTCTAAAAGACCTCGAGCCTCAGAAAGCCTGCAAGCCAAGCTCCTCTACCACGGCTTTAAATCACCAGATTATTGGTTTTATGAGTGTGACCCATGTGAAAATAATTGCTAATGTTCCAAGAGTAACCAGTGGAAAGGTGGGTAATGGGGCAATTTATAAATTCTGATTGTAATACATGGAAAGCATCCAGGCCATCTCCTCGCTGTTGTTTTATAGCCGCTCATAAAAGCAGGCCAACCAGCACAACACCGCAGAGATTGAAATCAATACTGCTGCTGCGGCGTTGTCGCTTTTGTTTCTGTTCATTTGTTGGTTGAGAGGAAGGACGACTTTAGGGACGAAAAGCAGAAAACTCAAACTGTGACAGTAAGTCATCTAATGCAACGATGAACGTACAGAATAGCTCCAGAAATGTCCTTAAACTCTTCGTGTCCACAAGGCTTGGCGTGTGCTCACGTTAGAGGGGATGTTTTTATTTATTTATAGCTTTTAAAGGCGAGTTTGCTGTGATTTATGCTTCTGGTTGGCATCTTTGTCACAGAGAAGTTTCCTGTGGCTCATGGGTAGTATTTTGAGACATCAACCATGAGAGCATAAAATTAAATTAGTTCTTTTTCTGAGTGCTGGTCATACATGGTATATAAAAGATGGACGTAGCCTCTGAAAGTGAAGCTAAAGCAGAAGTGTCTGACAACTGCACCTCTGGGTGGCAGAAACATCCTTTGTGAGAAAATGACCCCACGTGTCATTTAAATCTGTTATCTCAGTAAACATTTTCTAACGACTTTATGGTCTCAATCACTAATTTGAAGTCTTTTTGAGTGCAGGATGATTCTCATTTTGTAAATTATGGTCCCATTCAGAGTAAAGCAGACAATAAAGCAGGTGGTGTTTTAGGGCGGGGCTACCTTGTAATTGACAGGTAGGTGAACAAAGAGTCCTCAGATCCACCCCGAGCTCATTACATACGGTTTCAAATTCCCAAAATGCCAAACTGGAGGCTTCCACAGACCAACGGGTGACATCATGGTGGCCACGCCCATCATTTATAGACAGCTTATGGTTGTAATTTAGCATCAACGTTTTCTGTGACTCATGGGTCAATTTATAACTGAGGGATTTTGAAGTCCATGGGATATATCTTGCATACATTTCTAGATAAAACTCATGTTATTTATGTTCATTATGATAATGTCTTTACAAATTTCATAATTATTTATTATGGAAACAATCACTTATTAATAAAAAATGACTGGAACTACTGGAACAACTAAATAAACGTCCCAATTTAATAACATCAACCTTCTAATTAGCTAAACAATAATAAAATGAGATTAAAATTTTTTTTGTAATTTTGTGTCTTGATTTTGTCGTTTTGTGTCTCAATTTTGTCATTTTGTGTCTCGGTTTTGTCATTTTGTGTCTCGATTGCCCCATTTTGTGTCTTGTTTTTGTCATTTTGTGTCTCGGTTTGTTGCTTTGTGTCTCGATTTTGTCACTGTGTGTCTCAATTTTGTCATTTTGTGTCTCAATTTTCTTGTTTTGTGTCTTGTTTCTGTTATTTTGTGTCTCATATTTGTCACTTCGTGTCTTGGTTTTGTCATTTCGTGTCACCATTCCATACAGCAGTAATGTCACCGGGCATTCACACCAATAAACAGCAGCCCACGTCAGTTTCTGCGCTCACGTCTCCGTCTTATCTAACGTACAAACATGAACCTTCGTGAACAAGTCGCCGTACAAACATTCACTGAGTGCACGGCTCAGTTTACAGGTTAGAGAGCTAATTAACTGCTCAGCTGCAGCACATTAAACAGCATGTAAACATATCTGCAAATGTCACTCGGGTCTGTTTAGACACTGCTTCGGTCCTTCCTGTGTAATACCACGAAAAAACATCACAAATACAGTGGAAGCTGGATTTGCTGCTCTTCAGCCCCTGATATTTACCCCAAATACCTTTTTTTTCCTTCCTTGTATTAATAAAATATGTGTAAATATTTAGAATAATAATAACAGTGAAAATCTGGCTTGAAGAAAAAAAAACAATAAAACAGTGGAATACTGTAACATTCAAAAACAGAAAAATATTTGTAAAATAATTCTGTTTTCTTTTACAGTCACACACTAAAAGAATTAATTTCTATTTGTGACTTTCTGACGTATTAGTAAACTAATACTTATATTCTGTGAAGATATCTGTAACAAATTTTAAAAAAAAAAAACAAAAACATGGAAAATCTGTTAAGAGCAGCTGGAAAATTGTTAAATTTTTACAGCCATTTTTTGTCGTGGACATTAATTACAGTTTTGGTCTGTTTTTTGTTCTTGCTGTTATGTTATTTTTTATACACTTATTATGTAAAATAATACTTTTTTGCTGTGATTTTACTTGATCTTATCTGTAACTTAACAAAACAGGGACAATCTGTAAAATAACAGTTTGAAAAAATATTAAACCTTTTTAATCCTTAATTTTTTTTCAAATAATTTTCAAATATTTGTAAAATAATTATGTTCTCTTCTACTTCTACAGTCACACACTGTCAAAGTATGAATTCCTATTTGTGACTTTCTGGTGTAGACATGATGTCAACCTTTGGCCTTTATTTTTTTTTTGGTCAACAAGCAAACTAAAACTTTTATTCTGTGAAGATATTATCTGTAAATAAAAAAAATACAGGGAAAATCTGTTAAACAGCAGCTGAAGAAAATTTAAATATTTACAGTCAAGTCTTTATTGTGGATATTATTTACAGTTTTGACCTGTTGTTGTTTTTCCTTTTTTTTTTACAATTATCATGTAAAATATTCTTTCTTTTGGCTGTGATTTTACTTGATCTTGTTGGTAACAAAACTGGGACAATCTGTAAAATAACAGTTTGAAAAAAATTAAACATTTTTTAATCCTTAATATTTTTTTTAAATATATGTAAAATTGCAGGTTTTTCTGCTGATTGAAGTACAGTCAAAAGTGGTGTATTTTCCAATCAAAAGTAAAAATAACAAATTATTGATGTGAATATTATTGTTTTTTTTGCAGTTAACCTGTGAATTAATGCTTTTTTCTGTGATTTTACTAATCATTATTTGTAATTTAACAATTTCACAGTAAAAATCTGTAAAATAGTAGTACATTATTGAAAAAAAATGTAACTGTTGAATGATTTTCTGCAATGCAAGAAGGAACAACTAAATGTGATTGAAATATTTCTCACTGATAACTTAATAGTTTAAATGTTAAATTATCCTGGAGACTCAAATCCTGCTGCGCTACGACACTTTATCAAAGTAAAATTACAGTTTCACACTGCAAAAACTCTAAATTCTACCTAGTCTATTTGTCTTATTTTCAGTCAAAATGTCTCATCCCACTTGATTTAAGATAAATCCACTTAACAAGAGACATTTCAGCAGATGGAGGGACTTGTTTTAAGACAATGCATCTTAAATATCTTGTTAAGTCAAACAATCTTGAAATTATCTTGTTTTGAGTTGAATTTTACAAGAAAACTCAAATAAGTTTAATACATCTCAAATTAGGAGGTTACATGAAAGCAAAAATCTATTTTTGAGTGATGAACTATTTGTTTTAGCATGTCTGACTTATTTGAAGACATGTTTTCACTTATTTCAAGGTAAAAGTTCCTTGAAATAAGTTTTTTTTTTTGAGAGGGGCATTTTTTCCAGTGCATAAACTATTCTTAGAACCTGCATCTCCTCCATCCTTAATGCTCTGTAACTTTTCTTTTTTCACCTGTGTGATGTGAGGTGAAGTGCAGCTCACATCCCTCCTGCTGTGTGGCTCTAACAGCACTGAGAATAAATGGAGGTCTCTGGCTTGGAGCCTAATGACGCCCCACTCCTTTTCTCTTTCACCACGGCTCCGCTCTGCTCTGCTTCGGTCCAGTCAGCAGGACACCACAAATAGCCCATTCCCTCTCTCCACGACTGGACAGGCGTGGATGGGACTCCGGTAATTTTCCACCGCAGCTAAGTAAGTGTGTGTTTGTGTGGGATGTGTGTGTTTGTGCCCATAGGAAGCGTGAGTGCACATTTATCTTAATATTTGCCTGCACGTGTTGTGCATCTTTGCAAATAAACATTTGTAGTGCACATAATGACATGCAAATACGATGAAGATTTGAAGTGTGTGTTGTACAGATGGTTCACGCAAACAGACACAACCACAGACACACACACACACACACACACACACACACACACACACACACACACACACACACACACACATACACACACACACACACACACACACACACGATTGATTTAACCCTCCTGTTGTCTTCATTTACGGGCACCAAAAAATATTGTTTCCTTGTCTGAAAAAAAATCCAAAAATTCTGCAAAAAAATTCCCCAAATTTCTGAAAATTTGCAAAACCTTCAGGTGGAAAATTCCAATAATTCCTTAAAAGTTTTATTTTAAAAAAAATCCCCCAAATTTGGCAAGAAAATTCTTGTAAATATTTTCAAAAAATGAGTAAAAATCTTCCAAAAAAAATCCTAAAAATATCTAAAGTGATTCCATATATATCAGTAAAACTTAATATTTTCTTTAAGAACAATCACAAAAAAAATCAACCAAAATCTAGCGAATTTGGTTGATATTTTTGTGAATGTTCTTAAAAAGACATTTTAAACATTTCTTCTTTTCCACGAAAAAATGTTCAAAGATTTCCCAAAAATGTTGAAAATGTGGACATCAGAAGTTTCACTGTGAATATATATTTTTTTCCCACATTTTCAAACTTTAAAACTGGTCAATTTTGACCCACAGGACGACATGAAGGTTAAGTCTGTCTTCATTTTGTGTTGTTTTTATTTGCACGCAGACACTCAGCTCAGACAAATTCATGCTCGCAGTGGCATCACACATGTACACACACTTTGGTAATAGTACACTGAGTAAATGCAGTAAATTGTCTTCCTGTGGTAATACTGCATGTGTCACACAACTCCACCCTAAACAGACGGACTGTGTATCTAAACGACGACGTGTTTCCTTCACCCTCCATTTTTAAGACCTTAACTCACTGCTTCCTCAATATTAGAAACACACGCTGGATGGAGTCGAAAAGAGAAGTCGGAACAGGCCGCAGATGCATTTGGTTCCAGTGTGGTTAATAAAAGCTCTGGGGTAACGGTTTGAGGCAGCGTCTAATTCAGTCCACATTCAGTTAGAGGGAAGCCGCAGTGCTTGTGGGTGGTCCAGGGCCTGTCTGCACTGCCATTCTCTTCTGATGTCACATGTTTAGATTTAAGGCTCAATTTGCTCTCCTTTCTCTCCACTGCAGCAAATAAAATGTGCTCAGAAGTAAAGGATAAGTGAAAGGGAGTCCAAATGTAAAGCCTTTTTTTTTTTTGGTGACGCTTTTTGTGCTTTAGGCCCCCTTTACAGATACAAAAGCTGCAAGAACGTTATTCTGTTTTTACAAGACAAACAACACAAACAGAGAAATGAAGAAGTCGAGAGCCTACAGCTTGTTCAGTGCGTTGACAAAAAAAGAAAAAAAAGTAATTTGATTCACCCCTGAGAAATTCAATAAGGCGCAGAGATCTCAATCTAAAATCCCTCAGCCTCACTATTCCATCAAATGCATCAACGTGATTTCATATCTCCGAACGTAAACCTCGGCGAGCGGCTGATGAAGAGTAATCCATCTTGATCAGAAAACAATGCGATGAACAATCCCTCTAATGTATTGATGTTGACAACTTAGCCATGAGATTGTCATTGCGGGTTTGTGGGCGAGCAGCGCAGCAAAAACAATGTGCGATCAGGGCGTCCTGCGAAGCACCGTTTGCAAAAAGACGGAAACCAATACATCTAAATCTTGTAGGTGTGTACTTCACACACACACAGACACACACACACACACATACACACCTCCGATGCTCTATTTTACACATTTGAAATACAATGTGTCATCTTGCACATCGATGCACATTTACACACCCACAGACGTATGTGTGTGAGTGTGAGTGTTCACATGCACACAGTTTCCATCCCACTTTTGTTCTTCGTCTTGGTTGCGGTGTATTATAGGTCACAGTTATGCAATTGTGTAGGGGTAGCCTATTTTCTCCACACCTTCTTTCTTTCTGTCTGTGTTTCTCACTCTGTTTCTTTGTTAAACTGTTTGATTTTTTACACAAAAAAGAAAAAAAGTTTAGAATTTACATTAAACTGACAGTTGCTCCATTTATTTACAAACAGAAAATAAATACTTAACTGTTTGAAGCTTTTTACGTGTGAATATTGGCTTGGTTTTTTGTCAGATAAAACATGCAAGCTGAATATTTGATATCTTAGGCTTTGGAAGTGTAATAACATTTTCTGACATTTTTGGACTAAATGTTATGCTAAAAATCACTAAAAATGGCGTTTTGCATCCTTAAATGACTATACTGAATGCAAAGATATTAATTCCTGGCCGTCATTTGAATACTTTCATTGTTTTGGTGAATATTTGACGTGTTAAAATGTCAGTTTAGGCAGCATAAATGTAAAAAGAAGGTCTGCTTACTAAAAAACGCACTCTCATAACACAGGACTATCAGTACTCCTTTATATTGTGATCAATGCACGACTTTAGAGTGTTTTTCTCAATTCTGCTTGTTGGTTTTTGCAGCTTTTACGTGACATTCTGCCGTGCGGTCGTCAGCGGCCTCAAACCACGTCAGCCAGACAAGAAGAGCACGTCTGCCGTCTGCACATATCAGTGACCACATGCAGACATGCCTTCACACACAGACACACACACGAGAGACATATCAGATATGGTGGATGTAAGCAGTGTGTGAACCAATTTGTTTGCCTCTCTAAGCATGTGTGCATGTGTGAAAGTGCTCTGACACTTTGCACCGAGACAAACTGCAGCACTTAACGGCGGGAAGATAAGGCAGAAACTCATCTGCTTCCATTCTGACTTATCGTCTAGATTACAGCGACAACTCTGACGGTGTCGCACATGCTCAGATAGAGGGATAAGTTCGGTTTAGGTCAAAGGAGGGCAAACATGCAGATGGCACATGTTAGAGGAACATGAGAGGAGAAATGTGCTCAATTCAATTCAGTTCAATTCAATTCTGTTTATACAGCGCCAATTACAGGTCTAAGTGTCTCAAGATGCTTTACAGAACCCATGTGATAAAAAAATGAACTGAAAAACAAACACAAAATGTCCAGGAAGAGTTTAAAACTGATGGAAAATGAACACAAACAGATGCAAACAGAAACAAAACAACAGGAAAGTTACTCAAAACAAGTACTGAGAGCTACAAAACAGCCAAAAAAGAGACATAAACATCTACAAAGACACACAAAAAGAGCAGAAAATGACACAAAATGACAACGGAAAGACAAACCCATATACTGAGACATAAAACAATGAAAAATTCACACAAAATGACCAGAAAGTGATTAAAACTGATGCAAAATGGGAAAAAAACAACAAATACGCACAAAATGACTCAAAAAAGATACTGAGAGCTACAAAACAGCCAAAAAAGGAGACATAAATATCTACAAAGACACACAAAAAGAGCAGAAAGTGACACAAAACAACCGCAGAAAGACACAAAACAACAAAGAAATGCACACAAAAGGACCTGTAAGAGTTCAAAACTGATGAAAAGAGACTTAAAATGAACACAATCAGATGCAAAACCAATGCAAACACAGAAAAGAGACAACAGAAAAGACTAACATCTACAAAGAGGCACAAAATGACCAGAAAGAGGTTAAAACTCATGAAAAGAGACAAACTATTATGACAAACAGATGAAATATAAATGCAAACAGAAACAAAGCAACTACAAATACGCACAAAAACAGCAGGAAGTGACACAAAATGACCACAGAAAGACAGAAAACAATAAAAAAAAAGATAAAAAAAATAAACACAAATAGCTGCAAAACCAAACAAAAGAAACACTGAGATCATTTATAGTCTAGTTCTGCTCAGTCCAGTCATTTTGGTTGTTTGGCTCCAGAAAACGGAATATTCATTACGAGTAAGAAGCATCCAAATATAAACGGAAATATATCGGCTTTCTGCACAGTAATTTGTGGTTTTTCAGAATGTTTTTTGTACCCAGTTGTCAAAAATCTCAACTTAATAACAGCACGCAAATTAACATAAAAACAGCCGAAGTTTCTGTGCAGGTTGTTGCTTCTTACGTCTGTTTGGAGGAATAAACAAGAGTCTGGAACGACGAGTTCCACTTACGTCTATCTGATTTAGTTTGGCTGGGAGGGGAACTCAATTTGCATCCTGCTTCTTTTCTTTATTGAGAAGAAAGAGGAACGGAATCACAGTGAACAACGTCTCACCAGTTGCCATGACAACCCAACATACCCAATAACTCGTGGAAAAGAAAAAAAGAAATGTTGTGCAGCCGTCGTACACATAGGAGCGCTCTGTCGGCCATGGTTTGAGGGCAGAAGCAAATCTTGTTTACAGAGCACAGACTTGCTCACACACACACACACACACACACACACACACACACACACACACACACGTATGCACAAACAAACTGCACGGAAACAATCTATCCACTTCACCGCAAAAAAACCTTCAAGCAGCTCTGTCGGCACATCCTGTGTAGATGTGAGCCACCAGAGAATACAGTAACCCACAACTGCATGTGGTGTTACAGTTCCTGCGTCACATATCTGCACCGAAACGAGCTCCCAAACGCAACGAGAAACTGACAGAAAAGACAAAAACACTTTAACGTTCGCTGAAAACCTGCTGAGAAGAGGCAGCAAAGAGCCGACCGGTCCGTCGGATTATTCAGGTAGACATGTGATTTAAATGTGTCAGTGTAGGAGGAAGAGGATGATGATGATGATGATGATGATGATGATGAGGAGGAGGAGGAGGAGGAGGAGGAGGAGGAGGAGCGCTGGGTTCAGAAAAGCTGCTACTTGTGGCTTTTGGGTTTGTGGGCTTTTGTATAAGACATAACGGTTCATTTTCCCTGTCAGCATATTCAGGCCGTGTGAGCCACCAGCGGGGTTGTGAGACAACAGAAGAGTTGAGAAGAAGAAAAATGGGCGTTAAAAATAGTCCTGTTGAAGGCCGACCTGAGCATCTTCAAGCTTCCACTAGTGTCAGGACAATAGATGCTATACCAGTGTTTACAGACTGATCATCTACAGGAAATTTGACCCATTATCACTTCACCTTTTATTATTCTCATTTTGCTTTTTTGAATGTTAACTAGTACTGTCTCTGGTGTTTCCTCTATGTATATATTTTATGACAGTATTTCCTCTGTTCCTCTTTTATTTATAACATAACATTATATAATGCTTGGTGAGGGGTACAATTTTTATTGTTTTTTTTTTTTTTGCCTTTTTCTACCTTTTGTTCTGTAAAGCATTTTGGATGAAAAGTCTCGTATAAATAAGGTCAGATTGACTGACTGAATAATAATAGCTCCAGCACAAAACTTGACTGGAATGTCTTTATTTATTTATGTTTTACACAGGTTTAGTTAAATTATTTATCCTGCAGTGTTGATAGGCTGTTAGTACGACCTATAGCCAATCAGATACTGCTGTGAGCGGGACGTTGCTCAAAACCACAGAGCGAATATAAATCAGTCCTTCTAGGAATTTGCGATGTACAATTAACACAAATTCAACCAATCTCCATGAATTCTGCACAACCTTGCATTTCTGTCCAATCATCGCAACTTTTCCGCAAATTTGTCCTGCCTCCCCTGAGTTCCACCAATCACAGCAGTCCTAAACGTAATGCATGTACGTCACTGAATTCACTTCCTGTTTCTGATCTGAAGATGCAGACGTGTCCCATTCTAATGTCTCTCATTTACCAACAAAAATTACTGCTAAAGACGGTGAAAAACAATTCCTGATGTTCTTCACCAAAGCAGAGCTAAACTGTTTTGCAATAATGTGGTGGAACATAAACAATAATCATCAAACACTTTTCTACCACCAAACATATCAGGAGAACGTCTGAAAGGAGCGGAAACAGACCAGACATCACCGTGATGGAAGCTGTTGATCCAGATCTGTTGGAAGAGTGATACTAACAGCAATTTAAAAAACAAGACGGCTGGCATTAAATGTGCAAGAAAGTACACTACTGTTCAAAAGTTTGGGGTGACCCAGACAATTCCATGTTTTCCATTAAACTCCCACTTTTATCCATGTGCTAACATAACTGCACAAGAGTTTTCTAATCATCAATGAGCCTTTCAACACCATTAGCTAACACAATGTAGCATTAGAACACAGGAGTGATGGTTGCTGGAAATGTTCCTCTGTACCCCTATGGAGATATTCCATTAAAAATCAGCTGTTTCCTGCTACAATAGTCATTTACCACATTAACAATGTCTACACTGGATTTATCATTCATTTGAGTTATCTTCAAAAACTACAAAAACTGCTTTTCTTTCAACAATAACGACATTTCTAAGTGACCCCAAACTTTTAGAACGGTAGTGTAGATGAATTAAAGTTGCTATATACTAGATAAAGTTGCTAATACATTAGTTAAAATTGCTCTATATATGTTAAAGTTGCTCTATATTAGTTAAAGTGTCAGGCCTGCCTCTGCAGGTTCTGGGTAGTGCCCGTTCCTCCCTTTGTTGTGTTTCCTTTTTAGGAATGTGTGGCACTGAGACGGTGGCAGCAGGTGTAGGAAATCCTCATCAGAGCAATCAGCTGAAGTGGGAGCAGACACTGCAGAGCCAATCAGCCTCAACCTCTTCACCATATAACCGGACTCTTCTCTTCTTTCTTCACTGGATCGTTGATGCAACTAGTCAGTGCAGACCGAGTCATTCTACCGTTTGTCATTATGTGAACTCTAGTAATTTTGGTTTTCTCTGTTCTCCTCTCAGCCTGGACTGCCTCTCCCTTGTGTGATCACCTTCCTCTGGGATTTCTGGATTCACCTGCTCACCAGCCAGTTGGTTTTCTTCCTGTTCATTCAGCCACCTGGCTCTCCTCCAACTCTCCCTCCGTCATCTTCAGATAAGCCCTGATCTCAGCCTCCACCTGCTGTCACTGTCTACTGACCCACCTCCCAGCCACCGCTTTCACCTTTTGAGCCTCAGCCCCCATTCTTCCTAGCTGCTGGCTGTGCACCAGTCCGAGCTGATCGGTCAGGTTATTAGTTTTTAGTTCTTGTGGTTTGCCTTAAGTTTTTGGAGCTCTCAGCTTACCTTAGTTACTTCAATTATAGGTTTTGCATTAGAGATCAGATTTTCTTGTATATTGTGTTCACTTTAGAGTTTCTAGTCAAGTTCATCATAGTTCTTGTTGTCACTTCGCTTACAGATGATTTCCTTAGTTTACAGTTTATACTGATTTGTATGAATTACGCCATGAGCCTTTTAGCTCTCTCGTTTTAGTATGTTCTTTGCTCTTGCAGATTCTAGTTTAGACGATTTTAGTTCAGAGTTTGAGTTCTCCTGGCCAGGTTATACCTGCCGTGGGTCAGCTTCAGTCTATCGAAGTTTTCGTTTAGTTCTCCCGCCATTAGAGGCATTGTAGATCTTTGGTTTTTGTTCCCTTCTAGTTCCAGTTACTCTTCCGGGTCTTGAGTACTGTAGGGTTTTGTAGTTTCTGTACACTATTGTATTGTAAATAAACTATTGTTGCTGCATTTCGGGGCTGCACAGTGGCGTAGTGGTTAGCACTTTCGCCTTGCAGCGAGAAGGTCCCTGGTTCGCGTCCCGGCTTTCCCGGGATCTTTCTGCATGGAGTTTGCATGTTCTCCCTGTGCATGCATGGGTTTTCTCCGGGTACTCCGGCTTCCTCCCACAGTCCAAAAATATGCTGAGGTTAATTGATTATTCTAAATTGCCCGTAGGTGTGAATGTGAGAGTGATTGTTTGTCTTTGTATGTGGCCCTGCGACAGACTGGTGACCTGTCTAGGGTGTCCCCTGCCTTTGCCCGAGTCAGCTGGGATAGGCTCCAGCCCCCCCCCGCGACCCTAATGAGGATTAAGCGGTGTATAGATAACGGATGGATGGATGCTGCATTTCGCTCGCCTCTCATTTTCTGCGCCTGAGCTTCTGAGTGAAACCTAAATAACATAAAGTTGCTCAATATTAAAGTTGCTCTATATTAATTAAAGTTGCTCCAAATTAGTTAAAGTTGCTCTCTATTAAAGTTGCTCGATATTAAAGTTTTGAGTTTACACACATCTAATAGAGAGTTGTCATCTAGGCAGCAACATGGGTTAGATGCGACTATGCTTTACCAAACTAAACTTTTAGTCTTACTTGCTTGAATCCAATCATTTGCGTGCCTAAAATAAGCGGTTCATTTATGATACTGTGCAGTTCTTACAGCGAGTTAGCGGCCGTTTAGCTACAACTGTATAAATTAACGGCATTAAACAAAGCGCTCACACATGCAGACAGTGTCCCCCTTCACTCAGATGTCACTGTTCAAATGGTTTCTACTCAAAGGAACAAACAGAGTCCCTAACTGACCTGACACCAGCCTGTGGCCCGGTCTCAACTTCTGAACAAAACAACTGGACGGCAGGACAGGAAGACAGCCTGTACTTGGCGTAGACTTGCTAATGAGCTCATTCTAGGCAGCGGAGACACCGTATAACCCCCATCACCCTGCAGGAGCTCAGTGGCAAACAGCATCATCTCATTTCCTGGGGATTCCTGAACTTTTCAGATCCTCATTAGGATTCTTCCTTGTTTGTTTAACAAACTGAGATATTTTATCGATACAAAATCTACAGAGGGAACAACTGTGTCCTTTCAATGTGCTGATTTAGTGACTGCAGAAAGGTCGTATGGATGCTGTGACTGACTGGTGATTACTGTTTTTAGTCGATGACGCTGTGACGACACATCTGATAAGTCAGTTTTCATCAATACCGACGACTGAAAGGTACACAGAACTGGAGTTTATTATCTATGTTAGCTTGCAGGAACTTAAACCCAAACAGATAAAGAGATAAACAACAGCAGGCTGCAAATATCAATTATTTTCAATACCAAATAATCAGACATTTTTATTATAAAACAAAAAAGGTTCAAGCAGACCCCTACACAGTCTAACAAAAATACATTTAAAAATACAACATTTGCACTGCTAAACCTTCATCAGGAGAATTAGTTTCGATATTAAAAATAATCGACATTTGCAGCCTTGTTTTTTTTTCTCCTAAGAGTTTCCCTTGTTTTGGTCTAAAACAGAAAAATGCTATGAAAATAGAACAAAAAATGCACTGAAGAAGAAGCTCCAAGCAGAAAAAGTTTGGTACTGTTTGAAATGATAAGTCATATTTTAAAAATCATTGTAAAATAATTTTCTGCTGATTGACTAATCAATTAATCTACTAATTTACCATTATGTAAACCAGTGCTATTACACAAAAGTACAATAATCACAATAAGGTAAGCTACAATGTAATTTTCTATTCAGTTTACACAATGTTTGTGTAGAAAAACAGACTAAAATATGGTTTAATAACGCGTACATGAGGATTGGTACCAAACTGTAGCTGCTGGTCATTAGTTCTGCTCAGTTCTTGTATCTGGCGAGCCACATTATCTTTTAATAATGCAAACTTTCACACACAGTCTGCTGCAAATTGGCAAAATCACACCACAGAACACAACACAAGACACACAAACACACTACTACAACAATACTATAAGGCACATATGACAACTCTCTGTGAAGATGAAAACAGCTCATCTGTAGCTGTTCCATAAACACACCCTCCCCAGCGGCTGGACATTAGAAGATCTGATATTTCTTTTACTATAAATACGTGGTCTTTTACGACATCCAAGACAAAGTGAGGATTTAATGCATGCATACATACAGTCTGTGATTTGTGACTGTTTTGATGCAGATCTTCTCAATATTCCGGCTGTTTGCACACGGCACTCGGGTCAAATCCTCCTCTGAATGTGTACAGCATGCAGTCACGGGAGATTAAGTTGCTTTGCATGAATGTTGCCAAACAATTACTATTTGCAAAACAGTAGACAATAAGTTGACAGTGCTACAAAGTGTGGCCCAGAATCAAATTCCTGCTGATTATAAATGCACAAACAGAGGATGACATACTGTACACAGCCCCCGGTGTGAGCTAAAACTGCCAGCGAAATCCGCAAATTAAAATGTAAAGCTGGTCTAAGCACCACCTTGATGAAATCCCATATTAAGCCGAGCAGGCATTCGGTGAGCACTGGAGGGAATGAGAGTGAAGCCAAGCCAACAGGGAGTTCTGCCTCCTATCTCGTCCCCCTTTTCTCCACTATCATTACCTCGCCTGTCACTCCCCACGCAACTTCCTCCCATTTCTCTCCCCATCCTCCGTAACCTCTCCCTCGTCACTAACCGTTTCCCTCTCCCATTCCTTCTTTACCTCTCTTGCCCCCCCCCCCCGACTCTTTCTCTTTCTCCCCCCTTCCTCCCCTCAGGTTGTTTCCTCCTCTCTCTATCTGTAGGTGCCACATCTGGCAGCTTTCAGCTCCAGACTAGGCCTGCCTGGCTGGGAGAGAGAGAGTGAGATAATCGGGCTAATCCCTCCGTCATCCCAGAGGCTATCACGCTACTCTATAACCCCCTAATCCCTCTAATTCCCTCACACTCTGCAGTCAGCCTCGCTGTCAGACACATCGGGATCCTTATCGCCAGGCAAGAGCTGCAGGCACAGAGTGTGTACATGTGTGTATGTGTGTGTATGTGTGCGTATGTTCATGTGTGTGTGTTTCGGTTGCCTCCTTTTAATCAGTGAGGGATGTCTGTGGCCTTGCAGCCACGCTGACCTGACCCAGGCTTTGAGGAACTTTGGCAAATGGATAAACAAACCATATCCATGCAAAATAAGGAGCACATCCAAAAGATAAACACTCTCGCTTTGCGCTTTTGATGCTTCCAATTAAAGCCCTGTATGACAATGTTCTCCCCCCTCCCTGCCTCCCTCCTCCTCCCCTCTTTCTCTCTCCCTTTTCTTTCTGGTGTAGACGTGAAGGAGTGCAGCAACAAAGAGCTGAATATGTGCAAGCAGACTGTGATCAATAAACATTTTTTATACGCACATTCGATGGAGATGGAAGGTGGGATTTGGACGGTAATAACAGCTCCAAAAACTCCATCTCGCATTGCCAGCAGTTGATCACATCATCACAGATTATATTGACTGATGTATCAAAGGCAGCGGAGGGCAGGAGGGGAGGCAGCACTTCATCTGAGCGGAGCTGCGATAGTTCAGCTCTTGTTATCTGGTGTAAAGAGGAAGCCGAACGGGCAGGACAACCGTGGAAGCTCCAGTCGTGTTTATCGGCATCATCGCTGACTGCACCCTTTGAACTCTGTGAAAAATAGTCTCACGAGCAAAGGCTGCAGGGTGGGCGAGGGGTTAGCAGGTTATTTTCTCCTGGATGCTCTCACCAGAAGCTGTGAGTGAGTGTGTATGTGTGTTATTGATCCACACTCCTATTTAGCAGCATGTTATTTATCATGCTAGCTGCTCCGTGGGTGCCAGAGAATTGCATGATTGGAATTCAGCCATGTGCTTATGAATATCTGTGTGTCTTTCTGTTCCTCAGTCCATTAGGGATGAGCAATGTGACAATTATATTAAGTTGTCTTCGTTAATATCAAGACAAATATAATAAGTCAGTTTTTCTGTCATTAAAAAAACCCTTTTAGTAGATTTAGGACCTTAAAAACGACCCAGAATTGCTCAGTAAAACCTGCAAAGAGAAAACTATGTTTAACATTTCTGTTAAAATCCATGATTTTCAACCATTCACACCATGGTCTGTGTCATTATTAGTCTATGAAAAGGTCAAAACCCAGAGAGTAATGTTATGGTTTGTTACTGAGGTGCTTCTCCCTTCAATCAAGGCTGTTTTATTTCAGGGAAGGGTCTAATTCCTGGTAAGGCAGCACAAATATGGCAACACTGATAGTCATGTTTGCTTTGATCAATATTAAAGGTAAAATTCTATATTTATTTAAGGGCAAAAGGGGTAAAATATGAGTGAAACTGTAGTCAGAACGCCTCACTATTAAAAGATAGTACAGTTCACTGATGTCCCATAAAAGCCTCACATGCAGGCTGTAATAGATGCTAGCTTGGCGGCTGTGCGCAGAGAAGCGTCTAGTCCACATACTGAGTTACTGAACCACCTCAGACAGGCGTGAGATGAAAAACTACCTTCAAAAATGTGATATGAGGAGCTCTAATCAGTCCCTTGTGATCGCAACAATTAACGCAAATTCAACCAATCTACATGAATTCTAAACCACTTTGCAGTTTTGTCTAATCACTGCAACTTCTCCGCAATTTTTTCCCGCCTCCCGTGAGTTCCACCAATCACAGCAGTCCGAAACGTAACGCACGTACGTCACCGAATTCACTTCCTGTTTATAGTCTGAAGATGCAGACGTGTCCCATTCTAATGTCTCTCGTTTACCAACAAAAATTACTGCTAAAGACTGTGAAAAACAATTCCTGATGTTCTTCACCAAAGCAGAGCTAAACTGTTTTACACCCGTGAAATATTGTGGTAGAAAACAAACAAATACCATCGACTGACAAACACTTTTCTACCACCAAACATATCAGGAGAACGTCTGAAAGGAGCGGAAACAGACCAGACAGATCACCGTGATGGAAGCTGTTGATCCAGATCTGTTGGAGCTCTGAAACAATGAAGGGAAGTTAGATTCATTAATGGACGTAACGAGCCGTGAGCGTGTGAACACGTGTGTGAATACCAGGATGTGAAATTAACTTTTTAAGCCACTGACAGATATGTCCAAATATGATTCATTCTGTAGTAAATGATCATTTAGTGCCTTAAATCTACCAACCACTTCATGTTAAAGCAGTATTTGGATGTAATATAAAGTAGTGTGTTCGTCAAGTGTCAACAGGTTTACTACAATATCTTTATAAATAGCTTTCAATTTCAATTTTACCCAATTGCATATATTATATTTAGATGAATATTTCTCTAAAAAGCCATGTGGTGTTTGGTTATAGGCAGCCATGTTGATTTTAGGCCTGAAACCAGCAAAAATGTCGACTATGATATAAAAAGTCTGACCCACCGTCTACATTATTCATCGTCTGTCTATTGAATCTGTGCATCCACACGTCTACGTATCCATCTACTAACCATCTATCTAACCAGTAATTGCAGGAAAAATGAGAAGGACAAATTGCTCACAAGTTCCTCTGCCTCTTACATCCTCCTTTTTATTCAGTGTCACCAGTGTAATGTGGCATCTGATGACACTTCCACCCACTTCCCTGACGCCTCTGTGGGGCTGCAGCAGTGATGTGAGCGCTGGCATTGTGGCTAATGCTAGAGATTGAGTTGGGCTCTTGCAAGAGAGACAGCTCATCAAGCCAGGGAGCCAGCCAAGTGGAGTGTGACAAATCTCCATTTACCTTCGGCGCACGGGGGCAAGGGTAAAATTAGAAACTCTGCTGCTTCTAACTCCCCGCTGCTAATTCCATTTCATGCAAATTAATAAGTGTTTTTGTCCTACTCCCCTCGCTCCACTCCCACCCCTCGCTGCCTCTCCCTCCCTCATCTGCTCTCCTTGACGAATTGCATTAGCTCAAGGAAAAAAAAAAGAGCTCATACACTAGTAATGAGACATTGTTAAGCAAATCCCAAGTCAGTTCCAGCATTGTTTATGGAATAAATGCCTGATTATCAGCTTGGGAAGGGCGTCTGTGTGCATGAGAGAGAAAGCTGCACTGCTGTTGGCTGCAGGGCAAGATACAACTTGTTTTATGCTGTTGTTGTTCTTTTGTCATCATCATTACCATTTCCTATTTGACAAGAAAAACACTCCTGATAATTTGGCAATTCATTATAAGAAATGACCCATTGTGAACTGAAGCAAGGCACAGAATACAGCAGTATGTTAATGGTCCTCCGGTGAAGGGCTCTCTGCTAAATGGATGTATTTTCCTGTGAAATGTAAACTAATAACCATGTTTTGTTCACTGAGAACACAATTTGTTGATGATGATACGCTATCCAATATGGCGACCTGAAGATGAGCTTTAGCAGTACATTGAACCTTTAAATGTTTTTAACCATCTGACTAATGAGAAGGGTTTCCATCCAAATATCATGTCATTTTTAACAGGATTTTTTTTTTTTTTTTTTTTAAGAAATCTGCAAAATAAAATGTGAATTTATGCCCCAATTGGCTCCAGTGTTGCCATTATACGACTGCAGAAGAAGATGGCGCAATGAGATGATGCAATTAAAAGATGTCAGTCAAACCTGAAATGAATGAAAACAAGTGAAAATGGAGAGTTTTGAACAATTACAGGACATCCTCAGTTTATGACGTCCTCGACCTACGGCGTTTCGTCGTTACGTCGGAATTGGTTAAATGGAACTAGTTGACGAGTAGGAACAGAACTCAGACGTAAGTCAAGGACCCCCTGTAATGTCTCATGTCTAAGGCTGGAAAGACTTCTGGTAACATTTAAGTCACATGATTTCTGTACGTCGTTATCTATTCTCTGAACCTGTTTGCACTGCATATAGTCACATTTACACCAAATGTGCAATATTTAAACTGACAATGTGCATAACCGCTGGATGATTTTACCATTTTCTGTACTGTTGATGGTCATGTCTGGTAGTACACTTTCTACGCTGAAAAAAAATTTGCATTCAACAGTATTCAACTGTAAGACCTATAACACAATTTACCCTTATTTTGCAGAGTTCCTCTGTTTTGTTAAATTAGAGACATTAACCAGTAAAGTTTCTGAAAAAGTATTGATTCATGTCAACAAAATAAACTGTAAATACTGCCCACATCAAAAATGATGCAGTATAAAGATTTTAATGACAAACATGATGTAAAAGATTAAAGTTATCAGCATTTTTTAAACATACTGTTATTTTACTGATTTCCCAAGGTTTTGTTACTTATGATGATTACTAAATCATGGAAAATAGTATTAATTCACATATTAACTGTCAAAAAAAGCAAACAAAAAACCCTGACAAAATTATAAATAATATCCACATTAAAAATCTCTATTTATGCAAGGGTAATTTGTTCTTTTGCAGCATTTGACCATAAAATTACAGTTATCTGCTGTTCTTTCACAGAAAAATTACGCCTATTAAGGATTTATAATGGTATAATGTTATTTTAAAGATCGTTCCTGTTTTGACAAATTATAGTTAATATCTAGCAAAATCACAGAAAAAAGTAATTATTTGCATTATGACAAAAAGAAAGTCTACCTCACGTAAAAGTCCACATCAAAAACATGAGTTCATTCTTTCCTAGTGTGTAACTGCAAAATTACACTGTTTTACTGTATTTAAATAAGCTAAAAATACCATTATTGTACAGACATCTTGTTTTATACCTTGTGAATGCTACAGTATTCCACTGATTTGAACATATATTTTCTGGTAACTTTGCTACCAGATTTTTTTACAGTCTGTTTCTGTTGCTACCTAGAGATCCAGAGGTTGCATAAAGCTACAGAAGCTAGTCAAACTGCAGTGTCAAGCTTCCGGTTATCTAAATAATGCAGAATAACACAGATTCCACCAAAACAACAACTACTCTGATTTCCCTCCTGTAATGAAAGGAAGCTAGGATGGTTTTACTTTTCGCTCCCTTTCCTCACGTTAGCTTTCTAGTGTTACGCTGTGATACTGAACGCTCTACACAGAAAGTAAAGATTTAGGATTAACCAATACAACCTTCAGGAATAGATAATGATCCTTATCATAGCTTAAGCACCCACTCATATCCTGGCAGTGCAGATTTACAGTAGTGGCTGAACCTATCTCCCTAATAGGCCTGCGATTAGGAGGCTGCAGTGGATGGAAAACACACCGGATCAATAGAGCACCAGAGGGAATCAATGGGTTTCTCCATTGTGGGTCTCTGCTGCTGCCTGCCACCAGGCTCCTTTACAGCTTTGTTAGTCCACCATTAACTGTGATCATAAAACGTGCATTTCTGCTCTGTCACAGAAACTGATGTGTTAATGTCGACTCGCTAATGAATCTGAATGGTGTGAATTTAGCTCCGTTTCATTAAACAGTTTTATACGTTAGGTGCAGAAAAGGCTAAACTGGAACAGATTGCTGCCACCAGGCAGGGAGGGAATGAAGTTACAGATGGAAATGATCTGAATATGCAGTTTGATTTAACGTTTGTGCAGTCGTGTGCCACTGCTCTGTGACACAGTGTAAAGCAGGGGTGTCAAACATACAGCCCATCGGCCAAAATCGGCCCACCAGAGGGGACCGATCCGGCCTGCAGGATGACGTTGGAAAGTGGAAAAATTACAAAGATGAAAATGAATCCTTACTGTGAAAACATTTAAAGACATTGAACATTGTGCAATACAGGAGGTAATCGACTTACATCAGAGTTCCATTCCTACAGATTGACATAAGTCGATTTTCGACGCAAGTCGGAACTCCAGTGAAAATGTAAACAAAGCCATTATGTGCATCAAGGTATTGATCAGTTTTTCATCAAAGTCATGAATACCAACAACTTTCATGTATGAATCATTTTACAAGAAGATAATATGTTCCACTGTTTTTAATACTTGATCTAATAATGCCGATGTTTGTCGGTGTTTCATTCTGTTCCGAGTGTTTTATTGAACCTACTTTCATTTCCATGGTGTGTTGCCCTCAAGGCAGAATTATCAATGTACTTTTATTTTGAAAAAGCCTTTATTTTGAAGTTGTCTGTTGACAGTTGTCATTACCTGTCCGCTATTTTAATGTTTAGCCTTACACATGTACGTACTTTTCTGGATGCACGGCTCTTTACTTTGTGAACACACAGAGGCAACGTCGTAAGTAATTAACTTCATTTTTGGACTTACTGGTTCAGTTAAAAGGATTTATTTAAATGTATTTATGTTGTTTTATTGTGTTTTTGTTGCAGTTTTCACTCTGCAATATTTATCAAGAGCTACAGTAAAGTCAAATTTGCTATGGCTCAAGATTCATTTTGCAAGCAGGAGTTTAACTAGTCGGACAGCTGCAGCTTTTGCGTTGGAGTGAAGACAGCACACATGGAGACGGCTTTCCTTTTCTTGCAAGCATCAGAAGAGTCTGACTTACGCTGGGAGCCATAATGAAGGACAAAAAGTTAGTGAATGTAGCACAATCCAAGGTGGTGTACAACTAGAGAATGGAAACAAAACCGTCTGATAGCACCGTGTGACAAAGTGCTCGTCCACTCCATTCGTCAACTAGTTCCACGTAATCAATTCCGACGTAAAGACGAAACGCTGTAAGTTGAGAACGTCGTAAACCGAGGACCTCCTGTACGCAAATGATAAAATGAGGCATAATATTGCTGAAATTGCACTAATTTTTCTTTAAAAATTTCTGATTGTTCATAATGTTTTGTCAGAAAGACAGTTCATTATATGTGAACATTTTCAGAATCTACTTGTTTGCACTAAAACAAAGGAAAAATTTGGAGTTATTTATAGGTTATTATGTTAATATTTTACTGGTGCGGTCCACTTGAGATCAAATTGGGCTGAATGTGGCCCCTGAACTAAAATCAGTTTGACACCACTGGTATGAAGTCATGGTGTGCAACTGTAAAAAAAAAAAAAAAAAAAAAAAAAGATTTCTTTTGCGTTTCAGCTACTAAACTATGGAATGCACCACGATCAGCTGCTGTTACCAATATGTCTAATTTCCTTAGAATTTCACTTTGTCATCAAAAAATGTAACCTACTGATTCACTTATCATGATGGAAAAAGAGTTTGGTAATAACAGGAAGTGGAAAAGACGAGGTAAGCACAACAGAGTCTGTATCAGATCAGATAGACTTCAAAAAACATGTGGCTCCAATGAGTCAGACCCAGAACTACATTCCGTGAAATATTTCTGCTGAAGTTTGAGAATTTTTTAGATGTTTTCAGACCTGTGAATTTTTTTGTAATTTCACACTAAAATGATGTTTTGCCTGGGATGTCAATGTCTTCAGAAACAAAACACTCGTCACATTGAGTTTCAGTAAAGATGAGACTTACTGTGATGTGTGTTGAACTGTCATGAGCTTCTTCGTTCAGGGTTCATTCCAGGTATGTCCGTAGGAACATTCAGCAAAACGTGCCTCATATGTGATTAACTTTCACCATGAAGACACCACTGAAGCAGCTTATGACTTTGGACATACAATGACAATATATCAACCCCTCAGCAAGCATCTGTCACCTGCATGTGTAGAGCAGCCAGCATGTGTTGTCATTTCATCACAGCGTTTCATTATGAAGTTGTTCAGGTTAGCGTGACGAAGCATAATAACACTGGTGCTGCAGGAGAAGATGGTAATTTGACAGTTTGACATTGCCAGTCACAAACTACTAAAACTCTTCACACTGACTTTTAACAACGTAAATGACTCACGGTGCCAAAACACAGGAACGTACTGCGTCATTCTTTCTCTGTGGGAAGGACAGGAAGATGGAAATTTTGCACGTGTGCTCACATTTCTGGGTAATGATCCTTACTGACAATCAACGTGCATTAATTATTATCCATTAAGTATATTCTGGGTTGCACAACTTAAATTAAACTCAGTAACTACATGAAATATTTAAAGCCAACAACTTTAACACAAACTGGGGCAGTACAATAAATGTCACGTAGCAACTGCATGTAAAGTAAATTAACTGAAACACATCATGATACAACTTTGTTTGCTGATTGATGGGAAAAAAAAGAAAACTTGCAATGCTTTCACTTTCCAATACAGGAGGTCTTCGGTTTACGACGTCCTCGACTTGCAACGCTGTCGCTACGTCATATCTGGTTCAGTGGAACTAGTCGGCAAGCAGAGCGGATGAATACTGTATGTACAGTAGTCCTATGGCGCTATAAGACAGCTTTGTTTACATTTGCCGCCACGTTGGATTATGCTACATTCACTAACTTCATTATGGTTCCCAGCATAAGACAGACTTACAGTTTACATTTTCACCGGGATTTTCCTACCGATTTATGTTTCAGTGTGAGCTAATGACTGTTTTCGTTACTGTAGTTGTACAAATATGTAAACTGATCAATATCATGATGCACGTAACGGCTTTGTTTACATTTTCACCAGAGTTCCGGCTTACAGTGAAAATCGACTTTCATCACACCGTAGGAACGGAACTCTGACGTAAGTCCAGGACCTCCTGTGCTAATTTATGAGAGAAGTCCGTTTGACAGAACTTTACTCTGATGATTTAACCCTCTTGTTGTCCTCATTGATGGGCACCAAAAATATTGTTTCCTTGTCTGAAAAAAATACAAAACTTCACCAAAAAAATCCCCCAAATTTCTGAAAATTTGCAAAACCTTCAGGAAGAAAATTCCAATGATTCCTTAAAAGTTTTATTTAAAAAAAAAAAAATCCCCCAAATTTGGCAAGAAAATTCTTGTAAATATTTTCAAAAAATGAGTAAAAATCTTCAAAAATATAATGTATAATAATGTATAATTTCCGACAGACAAGTCCCGATAAGTCCACAGTGGTGGATTTGTAGTAGAATCACAATCATGTGATCATCAGTAGGCCACTGATGTAGTGTTCACTTGTTGTCATAGTTACAGTGATGCCGTGCCGTTACCTCACAATGATACAGAAATCTTTAACAAATCCGTGGATCCAGACTATAAGCTGCATCACTGCCAGAATCTAATCACTTGGCCCTTGTGTCATTTCTGACCTTCCCTGAAAATTTCATCCAACTCTGTTATTCTGATTTTGAGAAATGTTGCACACAGACTAACAAAAAAGTGGAAAAACAGAAAAAACAGGCACCTTGTTGTCACACAAGACAACACATTGTTTAAATCTGCACCACAAAAGTTCAAAGGTACAAAGCCAATCTAAAGCAAAAAACTATTGTAGATGTCTTTGCCGTTGTTAGAGCATGTGACGGAGGTTCCAAACTGCGATTTTTCAGCTTTTTAATAATTATTTTCTATTTGCATTGCATATGCACACCCTATAAAACCACCTCAATGCATCTAGAATGGTTCTTTCTTTCTTTTCATGTCATAACATATCGCAAAAAACCCTAAATATCGCAATATTTTCCAAAATCGTGCAGCCATAACACAGACAGCCCTAACACCTCTATACTTAATGAAGTTTCTATGTTTTATAGTCCAACATTGTTTATCCTTGTACACAAAAACGCCTTCAGCTCCTGGGCAATAGCTTTATCAGTTGCTTTATATGTGTCCCAAGTAAACACGGCCTTCACATGCATGCATGACGTGTCCAGTAGGCCGACATCATGCAGCTCCCTTCACTGCTTTGAGTTGTTTGTCTAATGGGACTAAAGATGTAAAACATGACCAAAACCTCTGTTGCTTTGTTGTATGAATCATCAAATCTTCCTGCGTTTAAGCTTACCCAGACATAATAATCACTTTAAATGACTGTTTATTAATACTACTATTATGTTTTGGGGCATTTTACATCTTAATTGCACTGCCAGGAGTAGAGAGATGATGGGAAATGATGGGAGAGAGATGATGGATGACAACAGAGACACCATCAGGGACACATGCAGTTCATTTCCTGCCCTCAGGCCAAGAGTACATAGGTGATTAAGCAGGGATGCAACTTACAGTAGTTTTCATTAGCAATTCATTTGTCTCTTGTTCTTAGATTAATTATTTAGTCAATTAAATGTCAAAAAATAGTGGAAAAAAACAACACCATTCCCCCAAAGGTCAGTGTGATGTCTTAATACTTCATCTGTCTAATCTACAGAGTGTTTTTCACCTCTCCAAATTATATTACAAATTAGTAACACTGTTTTCCTCGTAAACAAATGTGTTGGAGTCGTGCCTCGCTGCTCTTCATTTCACTGTACTAAAAAACACACTCGTAAATTTACAATTTAAATGTAACCCCGGGCTCCAAAACAGTTGTCAGTGGACAGCAGGGCTGAGATCACCTGACTAAAGGGATACCCATCTGCAGGTGACTTAATAATTCAACAGGAGTTTTATTCGCAATCACAATATCGGTGCTCGCTGAGCCGTTTGTAGACTATCCCTCAGGCCTCAATAGTTATTAAAGACAGAAATTATATATTCATAACACAGGATATTGCTGCTTGTTTATTTATAGCTTGCTTCCATTTTTCAGTGGTATTTTGTCAGTTGACTTCCAAGCTATCTACCTTGCTTTGCCTCGGGCCATATATACCTCTCCCTCCGCACCAGCACCCCCAAAAAGAGGGGAAAAAAAACCTCAGGAATGGCTAAATTGAAAGTGCGCTTTTTCCATTATTTTCAGGTTCGACCACCGCCAAGCTATTTCCTCGTTTGCTTGTGCCTAGACTTTGCAATGAGGATGTCTCTTTCTTTCACGGCCTTACAGACGACTTGTTTGGTTCAGCTGCTGTCAAGGGACTGCAGAGGATGCTGGAGAGAGCGCAGGTCTAACATTGTTCGCTGTAGTCAGGGGCTCCCGAGGACAAGATGATATTATCACGCTGGGAGAGATGTGTGTGTTTCTGTGTGTGCATGTAAGCAACGGCTACTTTATACTTCCTATTATGCTTTTTAAATAAAAATGTGTAAAATATGTTTTCACTGAAGCAGCAGAGAACTGGCGCACAATATATAAAAATGAATACAAAAAATAAAGAAGCATCATGCTTCTTCTAAAAACGACTGGTGATAAAATTTACTGTGCATTTCTGCCTGTGTTTATCCCACTGCAACACCAGCATCCTGCTGTACACGCAGTCAGTCAATCATCCCAAAATGTCGGCACCAATAAGCTGTGGCTGGAAGCCAACAACCAGAAACCCCAAAGAGCGACTTTCACACATTTAGTAGAACCCCCACATCACAGATATTCTATCCATTTCCTTTCCCAAAAAGCTGTTACCGCAGCACATTTGCTCCCACTTAGCACTCAACATTCACATCCAGACAGTGAAATCCTTGTTGTTCGGAGTGATTAACAGGAGGGAGGGGAAGAAAAAAAAACATTTCCTAAAACTGGCTGCCTTCCAAAATACATTTGTCTTCATTTGTCAAAGGTGAGCCACTCTGTTTTGCTGTGCAGGGAAGTCCGAAAGCAGCAAGTTGGCTCAGTATTGACGAGTCAATCAGCAAAGGTCAGCAGGTTTAGGGGAAGTGGGACACCTGAGCGGGACTTAATCTTCTTCGTCCTTTAAGTGAAGGATTTTGGATGAATAAGCAGGTGCTGGAAAGCTATTACCTACCCACCTCCCTGGGTTTGTCATCAGCCAAGGGCAGAAGGGCCTGGAGAAACGCCAGCTGCACCGACTAACACACACTGACAGGCGTTTGCACAAGAGGCAGAAGTTGGCACCGGCCATTCTGATTCCCTGATAGGCATCTAATGTAACCTCCCTCTGCTGCTTTACTTCTCCTCTCCCACTCACTGCCTCCTCCCAGATACACGAAGCAAATCAAAGTAATGGGTGTACAGCTGCAGCCTGTGTCCTCTGCTGGATGGCTGACATAATTGTCCCCCCTTCTGCTGCTTAATGGAGACAGTGTGCACATCTGACATCCGCGTAAGTGCACCAATTCCCTAAGTGACACGACAGTGTTTACGACTCCGCGGGCTTCAAGAGTGTTGGAAGTTTCCAAATTTGTAGTCAATTGAACTGTAGTTTACAGATGATTACACTGTGTCCTGTAACATCAATGGGATGTCTGAATTTATGAGGCAAGACGGAGAGCTCGCATGTCTGAAAGTGGGTTTAAAGCTGCGAGACGGTTCGCACCGCAGAAAGTTGTGGACTTTATAAATTGGTATAATCAATTACAGGGATGTTGAAGGTGAAACAGCAAGCCTCTCCAAGATTTAACAACATCCCAAAAGGGGAAACATGGAGCAGCAGAAAAGCATGACGTGTGTTTGTTTAAACCACAATGTTCCAAGTGAAATGTGACAGCAGGAGGGAGCTCATCAAGTGTCTCCATCGCGGCTGCCAGTGACAGAGTTAATAAAAACATAAGCTCTACTGAAGCTGCTAGACAAATGTTCCACACACAGGCTTTCTGTGGAGGTCGGGTCAAAATCAAAAGTCTGCCGACAGGGTTTGTTTTCCACTTGTCAGTCTAACCTCTGTGATGTCAGTTCAACCCCGGTGGACACTGCAGAATAAACCAACGCTGCGACTATCAGAAGTCCCAAGAATAACAGTAATTGATCGCACCATGAAAGAGAAAACAACAGGAGAATGAAGCATTTCATAATCTTGGCAAACAACCTGCAAAAGTCAAATCCTCAAATTTCCTAACAGCTTGGGCTTTGTCCACACTAAGACGAATATTGCAAAACAAACATTTCCTCTATGTTTGGGCAGATTAGGTCACTCAAGCTGAAAGTGCAGATGTCTAAAAAGTCCAGTTAATGCCTGTCAGTATGAGCATGCCCATTGTTGCTTTTTGTAATGAACATACACCTGAAACAACAACAAAAATGGCAGATAGACAGACACTAGTTTCTTTATGTTTGTATAACACTAACATTTACAATTTTACAGCTTAACTTGGTGCTGCTGAACCACTTTACCGGCATGAAAAAGCTTCTGGATCCAACAATGACAGAATGGTCTTCCATATTACTTGACATATTGTTGATGTAGCCTGGTCAAGCAGCATGTTATACCATTTATAGTCATTTTTGCATGATCGTGTGTAGAGAGATTTTTAAAACGGAGGGAACAAATATCCATATTTGTGCAGACGAGGCCTTAATTGTCATGTTTTGAATTGAACTTGACTTTAGAAAAACCACTTACCTTTCATAAAAAACAAACATGATGTAAACAAATTTCTTCATTTAATAAGGATAAGAGTACACAGTCATATTAGCTTCTCTATGTTTGCTAGCATAACATGCTCCCAGTGACACACTGATTTCAAATCTGTCCATCTGAGAGTGGTGGTAATATATATAATCATATATTTAGTATAATTGTATCAGGAAGTGTATTAACATTTATTTATGTTTTCCACTTGTTTTGTTTCATGGCTACAGTAATATAGTAGGCATTAGTATACCTACACAGACATACACTAAAGGTTAAAAGAAATGATTTTCGTCCCAATAAAACATCCCTAAACAAAAATATTATCTTTAATTTGAATGGTTATTTATCGCTGTATATTAATTATAATAGCGTGATAAAGTCACAGCATCTCTCCATAAATGAGGTAGAACTGGAAATGTTCTTCAATTTATTTTATTTTATTTTGATTAGAACGTGTTAAAATCTCCAAGATGTATTTGCTATGGAGGTACATCATTGTTTTGGGTAGGATGAAGGGTCTGGCTATTTTAATGCAATTGAAAATGGGAAATTCTGTATTGTTTTATTGTGTTGTTTTCCGTCTTAGACTGCCACCCTGCTGACTGATCTATTCGTTGTTCTTTACATAGCTGCAAGTCTACATGAGGACATGTAGAGCAGTGGTAAACTGGTTTTAAAGGTTTGTACCTGGATCAGTGTGATCCAATCCACTGCTACTCTGAAAAACCTGCACAAACTAAAAAGGATTATCTGATCCTTGATAGCAAAACGTGGGATTTCCAGATCTAGATGACTGTGATCCAGAGAAAACTCTTTGAACAACTGGGTTCAGTGGATCCCCAAGTTATCCTAATTCATCTTGAAGGGGGCTGTGAATGTTTGAGCCAAATTTCATGGGAATCCACCCAATGGCTGTCAAAATATTTCACTGAAGACTGAAAATTCCAACCTCACTGTGGCCCTGGAAGGAAAACTGGGGAGACACCAGAGTCATTACCATGAATGTCATCCAATAGTTGCTGAGATAAATTAGTGTGGAAAAAAGCAGCGGACCAACTGGCAGACAGACGAACACAACCATCCTGAGAACAGTGATCCTCTATAGTAGTACGATCCTCTATAGTAGTACGATCATCTATAGTAGTACCATCCTCTGTAGTAGTACGATCCTCTGTAGTAGTACGATCCTCTGTAGTAGTATGATCATCTATAGTAGTATGATCCTCTATAGTACCATCCTCTATAGTAGTACCATCCTCTGTAGTAGTACAATCCTCTGTAGTAGTACGATCATCTATAGTAGTACCATCCTCTGTAGTAGTACGATCCTCTGTAGTAGTATGATTATTCTTTTTGACTTTTTAAATATACGTTTATGACAGAAACAGGCCTCCTGACTCTCAATACCTGCAGGTAAACACCAATCTCCCGTCACCTTTTCTATGCTATAAGCACACTTCGGGCAAGAGAAAGAAAATGCCAGAAAAATTAGCAATGTTGCCAAAGCAATAGCTATAATTAGGACGCAGTGCCAGTGGAGAATGAACCCTGAGCTCGGCTCCTTCCCACAAGCAATTAAGACCGAAGCAGACAAATCACTGTGTCAGAGGTTTGATTGAAGACGGGGCCAAATGCACAGCTAAGGACGTTATGGATGTCACTGCCAGTATGTTTAACTGCACTGATAAAAATAGTTTTTGTCAGACACTTTTGTTTGTTTTACAGATTTAGCCATTTAGCATCACTTAACATACTCCAGATGTTTGTGATTAGGTGGCAAATGTATTTGGAATGGCGTTTTATGCAAACATCGGTAGACACGAGCCAGGAAATTAGGTAAGGGATTTTACAAAGACATCTTTTTCTTTCAATGAACTGTCTTTCTAGTCACCTCAGGAGATTTCTCAGGTGTAAATATGAACACGAATTATTGTCATGTCACAGTCCATTTTAGGCAATCTACTCCAACAAGTCTGGTATGTGGAAAATTGGCTCAATATACCATTCTGACAGCAAACAATTTAACTGTGTTCAAACGCTACATTTTTTTCACTATACAGACTATATCTAAACTGTAAATTTGTTAGCATTATCCTGCTGAGTAGCATATTTATGAAAAATGTGCACTAGCATTGGGGCTACTGCTGCTTTACAAACAATTATTTTAATGTATTTCACTGCTTTACATGTTAATTCAGTTAATATATTAAGGATTAGTCTATAGTAGCACAGTTACAGCCCCCATCATGACTGTGTAGGTGGATACAGTACAGCCAAAATATGTTGTTGAAGTCTTATCTTAATGTCACAGAGATACATTAATTACGTTATTTAAATTGAAGCGTTACGTCTGAGTGTCCCCTGTGAGTCTTCTATGTACTAAATACTATATAGTGGGTGAGGAAGTGAGCAGACCAGTGGACTAAACAGCCTGTGACTTATCATATCAGTATAGGCACAGGTATAATTGATCAAATTAAACCTAACTTCATTCCATTTAGCATCTTGGTGCTGTACATATTGGCTCACTTACTGGGCACCTTTATAAAACTGTCATCCTCGACAACATGGGTTTCACCTGCACTTGTACTGCTATGACAAGTTTCAAAAAGATCCATAGGTCACTGGGAAAAATATCTGCGACAAAAAAGAATAATACAGGAGGTCCTTGGTTTATGATGTCCTCGACTTACATTGTTTCATCATTACATCGGAACTGGTTCAGTGGATCTAGCTGGCGAGGGAGCGGACAAATACTGTGTGTACAGTCGTCACATGGTGCTTGTTTCCATTTGCCTCCACATTGGATTATGCTACATTCCCTAACTTCATTATGGCTCCCAAGTGCAAGTCAGATTTACAGTTTACATTTTCACCACTATTTTCCTACTGAGTTGTGTTTCAGTGTGAGCTAATGACTGTTTTCATTACTGTAGTTGGACAAATATGTAAACTGATCGATATCATGATGCACGTAACGGCTTTGTTTACATTTTCACTGGAGTTCTGACTTGCAGCGAAAATCGACTTTCGGCACACCATAGAAACGGAACTCTGATGTAAGTCCAGGACCTCCTGTAATACATCTGCAAAACGGTTATTATTCACTCAAGGTGGTATTGGACATTTTGAAGAATAGTTAATGCATTTCATGGATTAAACTTAAGTTCTGACATAGCGAACATTTAACTCACATGACTGATCAGCTGTTTCTATTTCTTTAGGTTTTTGCCTCCCGAGACTATGAAACAAGGCCAACACAAGCTGACATGGAAGAATAATTACAACTTTCCTGATTAAAAATAATTCTTGAAGACTTCTCTCTGTTCTTTCTCTCATTAATGATCCAACATTTTTTCTTTCTTGCTTCTTCAAGTTGTTTAACCAGTTAGCTTCCTCTACTCTGCTTATTACAGCATGTGTAAAGTAGCCTATACCATTATCCTTCTACACAATCTAGTGTACTCATTTTTATACTTGGGAACATTTCAAATTTACCTGACCATTACATAGAAACACGGCTGCTGAACCCCACCATAGATCCATCTAACTTCAGTCTGAACATGAGTAATCAACATGAATAACTACAAACATTATGTGTGGGAGTGCAGAGCTTTTGAGTTACACTTTGTGCCATGACTATAGATCTAAACCACTGCACCACGAGGTAAAATACCCACATACCCTATAATCTGACTGTGATTAAAGCAGCAACGTAGCTATTAATGAAAGAATGAACGGTGTCATAGAAAGTGCTTCGGTCTTATTATTGAGAACGGTAAACAACAGTAGCACAAACACTAAGCAACTTTTTTTTCCGAGCAGGTGAATCCTTTGTTTGCCAACAAATAAACCATGTTGGAGGTTTGTTTGGGAGGTCTCTGGAAAAGGGATTTAGCTGCCTGACTGGGGCCGTCTCTGGTGGTCTTCCTTCCTGCTGTTTATAGTGGAAGACTGAAGCAGAATACAACAGGTGTGGAAACACAGTGAGGACTAAGCAGAGCATAAATCACCTCGTCTGGGTGAAACTAAACGCACAATAACAAACAAAATGGCTCTAACAATCCAATTATCACAGGCGGTTCTATATAGTGTCTCTCCCTTTAATGAATTTACAGAAATATGGGAAAAACAGATTCAATTAAACAATGGAAGATCATTTATAAGGTGGCAACTCTAATTGGAATATTCCATAGAAAACAATAGGCTGTACCACAGATTCACACAAACACAGCTACACTTGAATTTCCTTCCTTCCTTGGAAATAAATACCAGAAAAGAGACAAGATTAAACAGGACTACATCTAATACTAGCATGAGCTATTCATAGAGCTGAATATAAGCCATGCTGTGCATAACATTTACTGCAATCATGCACCGCTTCTATTGAAAAATCCTTTTAAAAATGGAGCTACACACTTCCCAGATTACATTTATATGTATTTTTAAATAACAGCAGAGCTTCTTTTAATGGAGGAAGAAGTGCAGATGAGTATTTAGCTGCTTGAATAAATGCATGAATAAAGACGCACACACAGACAAATACATACGTCTCAGGATGAGCTCGGCATGAGGCTCTGTGTGTGTGCATATGTACGTGTTAATATTATATGACTAACTAGTGACATTAAATTTAATAAGGAATTTACATTTCAAATAGAGGGCACGTCTTCAGTAAAATGTGTTGATCCACAAACCGCAATTTCCTCTGCAAGTGTTAAACATGTAAGTGTATATATAAACCTCGACGCAGACTGAATAGAACTGTAAAAATCTTCAGGCGCTCTGCCTAATTGGTCCCTCTATGATATTTTTTACAGATCCCTTGAAGATTTGTTGATATTAATATTTTATGAGCGAGATTTTGCAGGCTCTGGCCAACTTTTGGAAATTAATGAGCCGAGATGAGGATGCGCAAGATCCCCTGCCAGCGTTTGCAGCTAATGCAGTATGTGTCACAAGTATGTCCTGTGTTTTCTGTGTGTTTGTGTTTGTGTGTATGTGTGTGTGTACAGTTTGGGTGGATGACCGCAGTATATATGTGTCTATTTTCATCATTTTTTATGTTTTTTCCCCCAAGCAGTCCATAAATAAACTCACTTGAGTTCTCTTAAAGGGAAATTCTGGTGTATTTCTCATTAATGCGGCTTTAAGTTTCATGCCAACTTTGCATTCTGCACCTTTGTTGAAGAGATTTGGGGGAATTGAGTTTAGCGTGGGGGCAATTAGCAAGAGCTCCCTGCGACTTTCCAAAGAAAACAAGTTTTTACATGAATCATTTCAAACATTTGTTTTCATCTGACTGAAAGTAAACACAGAAATTAGCCACCTCCAATGTACATTTTGCTGACTGATTGGTTTTTAACTTGCCATAAGGAGAGTAAAGGCTCCAGTCTAGCCAGTGTTTTCTTCCAGGTGATTCATGGGAGGTCAAACATCAACTCCAGGACACTACTGTTTGCCAAAGCTGCACATTCATTAGTTGTACTTCCACAGATGGGATTACTCTCATCCGTGGACACATGGAAATTTTCCACCACCAGTTTCTCGAGGTACATTGTCTCTCAGGATGTCCTGTTGTCTTTCTGCCTCCAGCCCCACAGTGAAAACCAGCCTCACATGTGTAAACAAAGCGGTGTGCGCAGATGAATATGCTGGTGATTAGGTCAGCCGCCAAGCATCCCCAGATGGAGATCACTAATGCAGTTAGCAAAAGGTCAGTTCCAGGCGGCAAATTTCTGTGTTTACCCTCAGTCAGACTGAAAACAAATGTTTAAAATGATTCATGCAAAAATCTGCTTTCTTTGGAAAGCTGCAGGGAGCTCATGCAGGTTAGCATGACACACAGAGCCAGGAGAGACACATTAATGGGAAATAGATCAGGTGGAAATAAACCAGAACTCTCTTTAAACTGCACTTTGCACAGAGAGAAAAAGATTTAATCACAGATGGTTTTACAAGATCAATGAAAGGCAAGTTCATGCTCCCTTGGTGACAGAAATAGGGGATTAATATTATGTATGCAGAGCGTGTCTTCTCTCAAAACTCCTGTGTTGGAGAAGACCAGCTTCAGCAACTGGAGGGGGGAAATAGGAAGCTGTATGAAGACACCAGTTTAAGCTTTGTAGAGCAGATCTCTCCACTCATTAAACATTAAAACAGATTAAAAGAAATATCTTGTCTCGTATTAGTATTTTCGGTGTCAGAGGTAGATTCTTTCTCACATTAAAACATCAATATTACTTTGGAGGCTTGATTTTTGAGTAAAGTTTGCACGCTAGGATTTCACCAAACCTTAATATAAAAAACCCAGTCAAAGTAGACAAATATCTTCTATTATTGCCCTTCTATTCCAGCTCCATGGTGAGTTTTTTTTACCTCGGTCCAGGGTTCCATTCTTGTACTTTTCAACACTTTACTGTGATCAATAGCAGTTTAGAATTTAAGACATTATTGTTTTTTTTTCTGTAAAGATTTTCTGCAGCCACACAATATGAGGCAACCCATTGTTCCAGGTTATTCACCATGTGTACGGCCTCTTCAGCAGTCTTTGATCGATAATACGTGAGAATCAAAAGGTGAAGGCGTGCCTGTCAGTGCATGTGGCTGTCGTCAGACATGTGGTGAGCTCAACTCAGGGCACTTCTGCTAACAATAAAGCCATTCAGAGCTACTTCTAAAATTACCAACATCATGAGGCAATTAGCGATTTCCTGATGACCTCAGATGAAACACGCATCGGACAGAGAGGGGTTCTGACCAATGATAACAAAAAAAAAAAAAACCCACACCATCTCAGGTTGGGTTACATTCATTGTTTCTAGAGAATCCCAAGCCTTTCCTTTTTTCTGTCACAAATTAAGACTAAAATCTAGCAGTAAAAACCACTGATATGACATTCAGACATAAAGCGGATATGATTTGGGACGTGAACATATTTTAGCATAATAGAAACTACTGAATTGTGTTTTGCATGTTCAAACACTTGTATGGGATGTAAACACTATTCTGCTTCGCTAAAACTCCTCTTTACGCCCTCAGCTGCTCTCCTTTTTTTAAGGTCAACTGTCACAGGTGCCAGATTCTCCCTGTGCTGCTGCATTTACAGCTGTGAGGTGGAAGTCTACATTTAAATGTTGTGTAAGACAGGCATTGGTTTTATTTGGCATTAAATCTAGTCTATTGGATTATATTTTCCGTAGCTTTGGCACTGATTACTTCCCAAAATAACTGAAGAGCTCTTTGAACTCACTAAGAAAATATCCATTTGGGAAACAAGTCCAGATAATTAGGTGCGTAAGAAACAACAAACTGTCCTTTTTGAAAGAGAAATTGAAAATGAACTGTTGATTTGCAACCCAAACTCTTCCTTGTAATCATCCATCACAGCTTACAGCACAATTACCTGAATCAAAACTCAACAATGCAAGTTTTTAACATACATTGTGCAAGCTCAGAGATTTCCTGTGCAATCAAAGATCATCAGCAACATTATGTGTATGCTCAATTTTGGGCTTACTTCATAATAAAGTGGGTGTTGATCCGGGTGTATGACCAATCTATCTATCGGTACGTTTAACATACAGATGCAAATTTCTTAAAAAATAGTCAGTGTAAACATTCAAAAATGGATCAATAGTTGAAAGTAATAAAAACTAGAGGATATTTTCTATATACAGGAGATCTTCGGTTTATGACGTCCTCGACTTACGTCGTTGTGCCATTACATCAGAACTGGTTCAGTGGAAGTAGTTGGTGAGCGGAGTGGATGAATACTGCATGTACAGTAGTCACACGGCGCTATAAGACGACTTTGTTTACATTTGCCGCCACATTGGGTTGTTCTACATTCGCTAACTTCATTATGGCTCCCAAGCATAAGTCAGACTCTTCTGATGCTTCGAGGAAAAGGAAAGCCGTCTCCATGGAACTGAAACTGGATGTAATAAAACGCTCGGAACAGGGCCGAACACAGAAACAAACAGCCGGTTAGTCGCACAACTGTCTCGACAATCATCAGTGATAAAAAGCGGATCCTTGAACATGTGAAAGGATCTGAACCTATGAAATCAACTGTGATTACAAAGCACCACAGTGGTCTAATTATTCAGATGGAAAGATTATTACAGCTTTGGCTGCAAGACCAACAGCACCAGCGTATCCCAAGGAGCCTTATGGTGTTGCACTAATGGCTTCGTTTACATTTCTCCTGTGCTTTAGTGTGAGCTAATGACTGTTTTCATTGCTGTAGTTGTACAAATATGTAAACTGATTGATATCGTGATGCACGTAACGGCTTTGTTTACATTTTCAAAGGAGTTCCGACTTGCACCGAAAACTACTACTACTACTACTACGTCACACCGTAGGAACGGAACTCTGACGTAAGTCGAGGACCCCCTGTACTGATAAAACCTCTTTTAGCCACTGACACTTAACACTCACAGCAAAATCACCTTGGTTACTTGAGGAATTAGTTTTAAATTATTGTGCAACAACTGGCGAAATCCCAAGTATTAAACAAGCTGCAGTCTTTTATAGTAAATTAAAACTGTAATGTTATTAGTCTCTTCACAGTCATTCTTTAGTCAAAATAATACCTGATCTACATGATGGAGTGGCTTGTTCACTGTAGTTATTCCAGCTGTCACAACTTGAGCAGTTCCAGAATAATCTGTGGGTATTTACTGCTATCTATAAAATGTATTTATACTCACAGCAGAGCATCAGGGACAGACTTTCCTCTGCTGACACTCAGCTCCTGGCCTGCATTAGCATTTGGAAATCAGAGTCTTTTGTTAGCATGCTAGCTAAACCAGACATCTTTTTTCATAACTTCATAGTACAGAGTTTATTAACACAACTGTTAGCAGTTAGATAGCAGGGAGGTGCGCTCGTTTTAAATATCTTCATGGGCGTTCAGCAAACACGCCTGTAACTCCATCTCATCAAACAGTAAGAGGCAAAACCAGGAACTACAGCAAATCTACATGACACTGTCTGGCATTCATGTCATGTTTCTTCTGCCTTACACGATTTTCAATTGATTGAATCAATAAATTAACAGCAATTAATCGGTTAACGAGTAATCATTACTTATTTATCTCTTGGTGTCCATAAAAAGAAATTGTCAGCAATTACTATGGTGAGTATAATGATACAATAAGTTTGATATCAAGATAACAGACAAGACCCACCTGATATTTTCATGTAGCCAAACAAAGTAAGGAGGAGCAGATAAGCTGCAAGCCTCTCTATTATCAATAAAAATCAGCATACAAGCAACATTACAAATTGACGCTCCAAAGTTAGAGAGTTCAGAGGTTGCTAAACAACATGTAAGTTTCCTTTACAGAACAAAATGTCAACTTTCCAGTGGGAGGTGCAGCGATGTGAGCTGTCTAAATAATATTTCCACCCCAAAGGAAGACACCACATCAAAAATATAAGCAGTGTATGAGCTGGAGTTACATACTGCTGGCATTATTACAGTCAGACAGATCTTATCAGTGTCTGATTGCAGTGTGAACTGCGTGGATTTACACCTTTTACTTGCTCATGTAGTTCCATCATCAGAGCAGATAAACAGCTGCAGGTCAAATGTTTCTCAACTATTCTTCTTTCTTTATATTTACTAACACACATAAGTTTTTGCTGTTTTTCGATTACATGACTGACAAAAGCATGTTGTTTATGGCAAATGGCAAAACATATTTTGGAAAAATATATTCAAATGTTCCAGTAATGATTACGAGTGATCATCGAGGTAAAAGGGAGACAAATGTGGTGAGACGGAGGAAAGAAATCTGCATTAGAGATGGAAGAAAGCCAGGAGGGAAAAAATAGCAACTCAGGGGGCAAAGAAAGCATAAACACAGGAAATTATTCATAGACTGAAAGTTGTGTTATTCGCAAGCTTGGCAAAAACACAGAACGAACACAACCAAACACACACACATACATCGTGCGCACGCACACACACATGCATGCAGCACACACTTGCTTGGCTTTGTGCACCGTGTTGGGGAGACACATTTCTAGAGTGCGGTGCCGTCTTCCACTCTGCTCAATATTGCATGAGCCTCCACTAAAGTTGAACCCTGCCTTTTGTTTTAGTTAAGCAGCAGAATAAATAGAGCATAGCCACAGCATCATAGGGACAATTAAATAAACAGCAGCACAGGGTTTTAGGAGACACTGTCGTCCTAATCACTCGCTGCACTGAGAGCACTGGGCTGTGGTACAATTAAATCACAGCCATTTATTAAACTGTAAACTAAAGCCTGGGAAAAAAAAACAGATAGGGATTAGGGATGTATTTTCTTTCTAAATGTGTAACATGGGCACTGAGCATGCTTCACTTCAGAACGGCTAAGAGATTGTGTGTGTGTGTGTGTGTGTGTGTGTGTGTGTGTGTGTGTGTGTGTGTGTGTGTGTGTGTGTGTGTGTGTGTGTGTGTATGTGTGTGTGCGTGCGTGTGTGTGTGTGTGATGGAAGGATCTTCTCAAGCTCAAGACTTTAAAACAGCACAAGGGATATTTGAAATAATAACTGATGCAAAACAGCGGATTTAAAAAGAGGTTTATTTGGTTCTGCATCAAAACCAGTGAGTCAGCCTTTATTCCATAAACCAAAGCTTATCTGTCTGTTAGGATGGGTATGATAATACTGTACCGAGAAGACAGATAGGATTGGAGAAAGGCTGGAATCAAACACACACATTTTTGTGGATATGTTGTGTTTGCAGGAATATATAGACTGCATGCGGCATAATAGTGGCTGAATAAAACAGATTGCTTCTTATCATTGTGATATGATTAAGGCTAGATGACCTGTGTTGAAAGGCACATTTTACATTAGACAGCACAGAAAATGAGTGAAACCGGCCGCCAGCTATTAGCTACTAACCGACTCATTTGGTAATAAAATATGTGCTGCAGCATGATGGAATAGCATGGCGTAAAATGTTGAAAGGATTGCCACAGCTGTGTCAGAGGGGATATGAGATGAAGGAAGAAAAAGTCTTTACAGACTAGTGGTGGGACACAATTGGGACAGGGGTGCAACGGGCAGCTTTCCACTGTAGGAAGTCAGGGCAAGTGACATCAACATTTACAGAAACAGCCTCATGAAAGGGCCTTTCAGCATTTCAGTTAAATTTGGAGTGTAGAATCTGACAGTTTTAAACAAGACTTCATCTCAGAGTGCAACAAAATCACAACAAATAGTTACTGGACATGTCTCCAGAGCAATGGAGGGGTTGTTATGTTAGCCTAAATGCTGGATTATTTGCTGAAGATGTTAGAGAGGAGACTGCTACTCGACAAGGACATCAAGAGGGCAGAAAACGGGCACTTCTTGTCCTCTACAAGTTTAACTAATCAGCATTTGTCCTCACCAAGTTTAATCAACCAGCGTTTTGACACATACAGTAGTGTTTTGGGTTGGTCATCAGTACCTGAGCAGAATAATGCCCTGAAAGAGGTTCTACAGGGGCATATTTTGCAGTCTGGGAGAATTAAAAAGTAATTACTCTTAGGGGAGCAATGAATGTTTTTACCAAGCTTCATGGTAATCCATCTACAGGACAAAAAGTCAGGGGAACACACACGTCTGTCACTCACATGGCTAAAAATATTTTACATAAATACACAAGCGCTAATAGAAAGTTAGTACAATTAGTAATGACAGCAGCATATTAGGAGATGAAGTCAGGTTTTACTCTGCTCTATCTAGAAAACAATAAGTGTCAATCTGCATCAATATTCCAGGTCTTCATAAAGTGTCCTCAATTAAAGGGATGTCAGGGAAAGTGTCTGTGGTTTATTACTCTGACAAGCGACAACACTCCACCACCACTAGTCATCCATTCACTCAGATATATATCATTTCCATTATTTGATTGTATTTGCTTCAAAGCAGATGCAACAAGTACATCATTATGGCTGTAATTAAGCTGCAAAAAAACACAAGCACTGCCACATGAGCACCTTTGAAACAATGAGTGCTCGATTCATTAGCATCTGCTGTAAGCTTATTAATCATCTAACAGGCAATTAGCAAGCTGTTACCATTGGCGGCTGGTATGTAAATATATTCCTGGGTTAATTTCTTCCTCAGATAATAAAGGAAACATTATGAAAATGAGCTCTGCCACTATGTAAATGATCTATGCTGTTAATTGCGCCGCAGCGTTTCAACTTGGATCCGCAAATGGCAGTGTGATGGGCTGGCACCGAGGTTATATGCCAGGCTGCTGAGGGAATGAAACTGGTAGGCATCACACTGCAGCCTGCATGACAATTTATGGGGTGTTCAAATGCCTTCCGCCAGCCCTTCTGTCAAATAGATAATAAACCTTGGCTAGCAGAGGTGGGCCCAGAGGGACTGGCCATGTGTGAAAGAGTGGGGGAGTAAAAGCAATATATGGAGAAAAAAAAAGAAAAAAAGACGATGTGTTCCTAGTCCTCATGTGCATTGAATGAGTCCACTCTATATACCGACAACACTGCCATATATTACACCCGAGGTAGTTATTGGGGAAATGACAAAAACAGCTAAAACACACCTAACTGTGGTAACTCGCACAAATACGGCACATTTTCCATTAGCAAATTAGTCCTCACCGCACATGTGCACATGTCCCATGCCATGGCCACACTAACAGGATATGAAGCCACGGCGAGAGGATTTTCTGGCAATCTACTGCTGAATTCACAGCACAACAGCACTAATGACACTCGGGCCCAACATCCATCATGGCAATGTTCATAAAGCCTGTGCCAACATGTAGCTTCCCTTCGGCCCTCGGTGCTAATCTATGCAGTGCAGGCACGGAGAAGCCATTACAGCTCTGAATACATGATGAGACTCACAACTAATACTTCTCTCCACACCAGGGGGAGGTTGGAGGACGAGAGGCAATATAATTGAGGCCAGGAGGCAGATTGTGATCTATTGACATTAAGCTAGGGCTCTTAATCTGACAGTTGTCCCCTCAGAGATGTTGACAGACAGCTGGGTGGGCAGCCGCAGCCTCTTACATGGATGCACGCCACGTCGTCCTGACTGTAATATTCACACCGCCCACCCCCGCCCTGGTGTCAGTCTTCTCTCTGCACAACACGAACGCATCAGGAGACGGATAGTTCTGTACCCAGAAAATACAAGATAAATGGAAGCACATCACGCTGACACCATCTGCATCGTATAGAGCCCAGAATGAGTCTGTGTATTGCTGTGCTACAGATACAAGTCAAAATCCTATATCCTAGGATTCAATCCAAGAAACAGCACCAATATTGTTTTATCACTGTCAATAAATCAGTCGATTATTTAATTAGCTATTCGTTCTATGAAGTGTCAGAAAATGTTGAAAAATATCAACTCGGTGTTTCTTAAACTCCAGTAATCCAAAGATATTCAGTCTACTGTCATAGAGGAAGTAAGGCTAGAATATATTCACCTTTAAAAAGCTTAAATCAGAGAATTTGGGCTTTTTTGTTTTAAATACAGGAGGTCCTCAACTTACGTCAGACTTCCATTCCTACAGATTGATGTCAGTCGATTTTTGGTGTAAGTCGGAGAAAATGTAACGATTTCGATCAGTTCTTCACAAAAGTCATGAATACCAGCAACTTTCATGCATGTATGAGTCATTTTATAAGAAAATAACAGGATATGTTCCACTGTTTTTACAACTTGATCTAATAATGCCGAAGTTCGTCGGTGTTTCTCCCTGTTCTGTTTTAAAAAAATGTAATTTCACTTCCATGGTGTGTTGCCCTTAAGACAGACTTATCGATGTACTTTAATTTTGAAAAGCCTTCATTTTGAAGTTGTCTGTTGACAGCTGTAACTTCCTGTCGGCTATTTTGATGTTTAGCTTTACACACATACGTACTTTTCTGGATGCACGGCTCTCTACTTTGTAAACGCCACAAAGGCAATGTTGTAATCAATTAACTTCATTTGTGGACTTAATGGTGAAGTTAAAATGATTTATTTACATGTATTTATGTTATTTATATTATATTATATTATATATTTATTCTGTTTTTGTTGCAGTTTTCACTCTGCAATGTGTATCAAGAGCCACAGTAAAGAAGTCAAGTTGCTACGACTCACGATTCATTTTGCAAGCACGAGTTTAACTAGTCGGACAGCTACAGCTTTTAAGTTGCAGTGAAGACAGCACACATGGAGACGGCTTTCCTTTTCTTCCAAGCACCAGAAGAGTCTGACTTACGCTGGGAGCCATAATGAAGGACAAAAAGTAAGTGAATGTAGCACAATCCAAGGTGGCGTACAACCAGAGAATAGAAACAAAGCCACCTTATAGCGCCGCGTGACGACGTATTCATCCGCTCCGCTTATCAACTAGTTCCACATAACCAGTTCTGACGTAACGATGAAACACCGTAGGTCGAGGACGTCGTAAACCGAGGACCTCCTGTACTCAATTTGAATAATCAATCATCAAAATAGTTGCTGATTACTTTAACAGTTGGCAACCAATCAGTTTATCGTTGCAGAATCAACCATCCCTGTTTATACTCTTAGACATTGTGGTTCATGGTCTGCATGTACAACTGGTATTTCAGTTTGAAGAAGTTATCTAACTGACAGAAAATTAATTGTGAGATTTTCTGATAACCAATCAACTCTTACATTCTTTAAATACAGTAAAAATACCAAAAATATATTGGTCCCAGTACTTCAAATGTGAATATTTGCATCTTTTCTTAATCTCCTGTGATATTAAACTAAATATCTTTGGATTTGGACTGTTTAATGTGCAAACAAAGCCATCAGAACACATAATTTTGTCCATATAAATAAAAGATTATTCTGTAGTTTCTATTGTTTGAGTCACTTCAAGCCCTTCAGGCTCTCGGTCGGTCATGTGAACGCAGCATCTAACACTCGTAACCAATCAACCGAGAAAACAATCCACAAATTGATTGAAAATCAAAAGTAATTGTTAGCTACAGCCCAGCACATGAATAAAGAAGGCCACATTGTAGTGAAATGGCTGATCATAGTGAGCACACACTGGCTGCTGATCAGCTGCACTCTGAACACACACACTGACACTGTAAGCACACAGTGTGAAATTCTTTCATTCCTAAATTTCACACACACTGCTCTGTGAAAGAAAAGACACACACTCTCTCACACACACACACACTGCTCTCCAAAGCCAATTAGATTACATCGGTGAGTCACATGCTAGATGGCTTCACCACTTAAGTGTTCCCAAACAGCAGCCATTTTTTCCAGTGTCTTGGGTGCGCCAGGCTGTGATGTGTGGCCCAATCATCAGCAACACACAACCCTTGTATATTTAAATATGCGTGACTACAGGGCATGTTATTCTCCCCACATGTTCTCTGGTCTGCCTGTAGAGCATACTGATTTATTGACGCTCAGTGACATGGGGAGGAGATAGCAGATAGCATAGCGGGAATCCAATGCACCACAACTGATGTGAAAAGCAGCATAGTGTCTGGAATCATTTGCAGTTGCACTCCCAAGCCCTCAGTGATTTAAAGAGACATACTTCAGAGGGCCCGGGTGCCTGGCAGGGAAATGTAGTCACATCACATTAGAACCAAAGACATGCAAATAAATGCTGGGCCAGTGGAATCAATCCAGGCACATCACTGTTTCAAGGTTTCATTTCAGATCCAAGAGACTTCATAGTGGGCTACTGAGTTTCATTCTGCACAGCCTTCACGCCTACATCACAGTGTGTTTGAATATCATTTAATGGTACAAGTACCTTGAACTGTCAGGCTGAACCAGTCCACAGGAAAAATCCCCCCAGATATCTAAAAACAGGCTCATTTGCGATGGCCACATTGACGGAAACTTCGACCACCCCTTTTAAAACCCTCTACCGTGCAATCAATGTGGAGTTTGAGTAATGCCAGGCCCATTAGAGCCAACCAAATTGCTGCAGGAGGCAGAGAAAGAGTGTCATCTATTGTGGGAAACGACTGCTTAATATAGCAGCAGGGGCTTGAAGGAGTGCTTACGAGAGCACAATCCACTAAAATCAATAGCAACAGTCAGGCTATATTGTTTCAAACGAGGAAAAAGTGCGGCTACGATAAAAAGCACTCAATATTGGTGTCTGGGCTGCTGAGACGCTGAGTCAGGAGTCAGGAGTAAGTAATGCAGTGCTGGAGGGAAAGGTGGAGGGAGGGAGGAGAGTGAAGGGATAAACAGGGTGAGCATGCTCCATCCATCCTGAAGGTCAGTAAACTTTACAGGTTACAAACATTACACATTTCAGAGGGGGCATCCATCTTCTATTATGAATTTATTGTGTAATGTTTTGCTATTGTTTTATGTCGTGATGCTTTAAAGCTAAGTGGGAGGGCCTTGGATACAGCACAGTAACATCTTTTGTCTTTTAGTCAGCTTTTGCAGTTAGAATTTGCTTAATTGTTGCAGTCCAGTTGTTAGTGAGTCAGCAACTCCTCCAATGGGGTGGCTTCATAGTTTAATAAAGCGTTAGAAACAACCTCTACTCATCTCTACAGCAATGTCTTCCCAATGTGAATAATTATCCTCAGAAATAAACACAAACTTAATTTTACCCAACTCCCCTAACCCTTCTATATGTACGGTCACATATTGTAAAACAACAAATTATCAAATGTAAAAATATTGATCTTTTATGTGGACGTTATTCGCAGTTTTGAGCATGAAAATGAACATTTTTCCCTTGTGACTTTACTAATTATTGTAACTTCACAAAATCTAAAAAAAAATAAAAACTTGTTAAAGGAATTATAAGCGTGAAAAAAAACTACTGTTGCTATAAATGGCTTATTCAACACAGATGATGGATTACAACAGTTCTGCCTAATTCTAATATTCCCTCCCCTTTAACTCTGTTTTGGTTTCCACCAAGTCCTGAGGTCAACATGAGGCTTTCTACTGGCTGAATGGTCCACTATGTTTATCAGGTAGTTGCTAACAGTGTCTGTTTACAGGTAGATAACTAAACAAGGTTGATGGCACCAATGAATGAATGAACCAAAACAAATAAAATGAGCCAAAAGAAACCAAAATGCTCCACAGAACTGAATCAAGTAATACTTGCCTACAGATCCATCATTACGAGTCATGACTTTCATGTTCTATATAATTTTTAAACCAAAAATACAGATTAGCTTTGAGTATAAACACCTAACAACAAATCATGGCACAAAGAAAACAACACCGACTGATGGAAGAAGCTGGAAGGTAGAAAGCAATCCGAGGTTTTGATATAATAAAAGCTACTTTCTGCTAGCAGAAAACATAAACATAAGTTGTACAGTGTTGTTTTTCTGTTAAGGATTTCTAACCTGGACCTTCAGTTATAACTTATCTCAGTATTTCTCAGGTCTGCTTATTTTTCACTCTTTTCCCCATTTCTTTCAGATATATAGACAAGCTCCTTCAGTATATTTCCCTGGCAAAATAAATAAATAAATAATGAAAAAAACAGCATTCCACCCACAAACCTCAGTTTCACCATGATCCCCTCATCCTGGACTCAGTCAGCCTGAATGTCTCTTTGAGCCGCAGCCTCGAGACCAGCTCACCTCATCACTATGTATGGCCCTCTTCATCCCCCACAACAACAGAGGCAGCAGGATGAAAAAACGAACGGGATCCCTTAATAAAACAGGGCTGGATGGAGCCTTGTGAAGCCACATTCCCTTCATTCTGGACCTGATATTTGTTGAGCGCAGACAGCAGACTCTTCAAAGGCAGGGAACATTCCTGCAGGCCTCCTCAGATCTAAGACCGGCCTGCCCTCGCTGCACCCTGCATCCACACATTCAAACGCACTCATACACACCGCCGCTAATACACTCCTAGCCCTCACTTCCTCCGACCTATCGCAGCAGATCAGGAGAGCGTTCATTAGTGCGCATCTTTGTTCACCAATAACTGATTCCCTGGAGGATTCACTGTTAACATACATGTTGTACTTACTCACTCGTTTGTTACCATAAAGCAGCAAACATTTCAGTGGTTGTTGCGTTTACATGGAAGAAAAATGCTTCAGTAGCACAGTATGCTCACGGTTTATACTGGTTTATATGTTACACAATCAGTAGCTATCTGTCGCACACTGACATTACAAGGGGTCCTCAGATTACAACGTCATCGACCTACGCTGTTTGGTCATTACGTCTAAAGTGGTTATGGGCCGATCTTTGGTTTAACGTACAGCGTTTCGTCGTTACATTAGAACTGGTTACGTGGAACTAGCTGACGAGCGGATGAATACGTCGTCACACGGTGCTATCAGACGGCTTTGTTTCTATTCCCTGGTTGTACACCACCTTGGATTGTGCTACATTCACTAACTTTTTGTCCTTCATTATGGCTCCCAGCGTAAGTCAGACTCTTCTGATGCTTGGAAGAAAAGGAAAGCCGTCTCCATGGAAGTGAAATTAGATAGAATAAAACGCTGGGAACAGGAAGAAACACCGACCAACATGGGTCTAGTTGTAAAAACAGGTCAACATATTGTAGTGACCCTCTGTGATGAATGAGTGAGACTTTATCTGCTTCTCTGCTGGTTTATTGAACCTTCACACAGGTTACTGTGGACCGTAGCCAACGCCAGAATAACTAGAAAAACCCCATAACTTAGCTCCAGAATTAGCCGCCGTTCCCAGCTCTCTCTACTGCTGACTCTCAGCCAATCAGAGGTGAGCTAACTAAACATGGCACGTTCACTGACATTAGGTAAATCTGGACCTGAACAATAAACATTGAAACCTCAACATCAACAATATCAGTCTGTTACAATATTCTGTTATCTTCTAGTAAAATGATTCATACATGCATGAAAGTCATTGGTATTCATGATTTTTATGAAGAACTGATCGATATGATGCACGGAACGGCTTTGTTTACATTTTCAACGGAGGTCCGATTTACGGCAAAAATCGACTTACATGACTCTGTAGGAACGGAAGTCTGACGTAAATCAAGGACCCCCTGTATTAACATTATAAACAAGATTCCCTTTGAGCACTAGAGTAAGCACAACGTACACTACCAGTCAAAAGTTTGGACACCCCTTCTCATTTATTGGTTTTTATTTATTTGTTTTATTTTCTACATTGTAGATTAATACTGAACATTAACACTTTTTGTTTACAACATAACTCCTTATGTATTCTTTTATAGTTTTGATGTCCAGTATTAATCTACAATGTAGAAAATAATAAAAATCACTGAATGAGAAGGTGTGCCCAAACTTTTGACTAGTAGTGTACAGAATAAACATTTTAGCTTTAAAATAAGCAGCAAAAAAGATGGTAAACATTACCCAAAGCTAGATTCTGAACTGTGAGGGCTTTTTTCTCGTAATAGGTCATTTTTGGATTTTGGACTGTTGGTCAGACAAATCAAGTAAGCTGAAGTGTCTGCTAGCTGTTACTGTATATTTAATCATGAAAAATTGTTTTTAAAAAGCCCTCAAGGCTCAAGGCCATTATTTATGCTGAAAGCGATGTCAAATATTACAATATGTGGAAACCTGGGATGGTTACTAGACAACTAAGCAAACTGAAACTTGAGCAACTACAACATACATAATTCAAGGGATTTAAAAGCTCAGTGAAATAATATGAATTACCTTCAAAAGAAAGCGTCCTACACAGTGACTTGTAAGACAATACTGTTTGTACAGATACCTCTCATGAGGAAGGATTTCCTTACAGCAGGTGACGGCAGCTTTTCCTCTCCCAGAGGTGTTAAATGACATCCGTTTCAAAATGACTAAATTCATGCCTCTTGACTGAGCTACAGTTCTTAAATGTCACCTGAGTCATTTTCCAGCTTTCATCACTGCAACATCTTCAGGGATCAATCATCACTGAGTAATTAATTTCTAACCAGACACAGTAGCTGTACAGTAACGGTGACAGATGTACATTAATTCCTGGAGAATGAAAATCAGTGCATAGCCTGAAGCTGCATGATCGCATGCTGCTAACCGTAAGCAGATAAGCAGTAGTTCGGCTGGTGTACGGAGACGGCACTAACAACATATTAACCCTGTTGCTTTGTTTACCTCGGGGCTCAGCTTTCCTAGAGGCTACTATAAATTAGCATTAGCCAGTGCGGCAATACGCAATTAAGCCCAGTCTGCTCCGTGTCACAGGCAGATCAACACCATGCAAAGTCATGCTAATTGGCTTAGCACTAAGCCTGTTTGAAGTGTGCTAGGTAGTGGCACTGGCTTATGACTGATACACAAATCTGGCCTCATCAAAGGAATGCCCAGGCAGCCTAACCTTCGCTTTAGTCATACATCACTGATTGATTTATTCAGGAGCTACTCTACAGTTGATTACTGAGGTTTCCGAATGAGGCTACAAGATTATGGTGGGGAACTGCTGGTGGAATAAATCTGAGCGAGGAAAGAAGTGAATGAGAAATACCTTTCTGTCAGTAAACAGCAGCTGCCGAAGTCTCTTCAAACCTACTGCTGCAGAAATACAACAGCAATCTTTTTTTAAATATTTTCTATTATATATATATATGTATATGTATATATATATATGTATATATGTATATATGTATGTATGTATATATATATATATATATATATATATATATATATATACATATATATATGTATATGTATATATATGTATATATATATATATATATATATATATATATATATATATATATATATATATATATATATATATATATATATATATATATATATATATAGTCATGCCCGAAAATTTTTTTTTTTTTTTGCTCTTTTTTTGCTCTTTTTTTGCTCTTTTTTTTCTATATTTGGGTCTTACAGGGTTAACCACGGGACAAAATGCAACATGAAACAAAAACACTGTATTGTCCAAGTTCATGCAGCTTGAGGGACACGTCTCACTTTTTTCCCCCTCATCTTGTTAAACAAGACTTTCAAGGACAAACATTTGGACCTGTTTCTGTATTACTGCCTCTTTGCAGTCTCTTCACCTGCCAAATTTAGGTATTACATTCAGCATTTTTCAGGGACAGCAATGAAATGGAATTTGTTTGAAAGGGATGATGTGTACAGGTGTGAATACGGAAAGAAGAAAGTCTTACTTGATCTCCTCTTGTCTGCCAACAGGCTGACAGCGTCTCCCTTTCCAGGAACATATTAGCATTCCAGCAGCGCACACCAATCCCAGTGCTCCTTGTTGGGTCAGAGAAATCAAAGCGGTGCACATCTGAGAAATATCAGAGAGGGGACACATAGATTAGTGCCCACGGGTTATATCACTAATTAAAGAATAAGAGGGAAAATGGTGCTTGGCTGCTCTCTCAGGATGCACCGCTGTCAAGTGATTGGCTTCAGGTAATCAATAGGCTGCCTGGGTGGGGGAGGCAGCAGGATGGCACTTCCACATCTGAAGTCTGAATAGAAACAGATTTGCTTCGTGGTGAAAAAACTGAATTACCGAGTATGTTTGGATGAAATGGAAAAAATGAGTAACAAAATCAATAATGACAGGAAGGGAACACGAAATCAACAAAATTAGTAAACAAGTTAATATTAGAAGTAACACTGCATGAACCAAAAATAATAACCTCCATCTTAATTCACAATGTAAATCTTAATTTAAGGAACATGGGAAATCGCAGTGCTGTAGCAGCAATTCACATAAATCACAAAACAACCACATATATATTACTAAAGTACAAAAGCAGCATTTTCATTGTCTTTATTGTTATTTAGCATATGCCTAAAACTACATTGTGACTCATAATCTGATTATTCATTTATTCGCTACAATAATTCAAATACAAAAACAGTCATTAGTTGCAGTTCTGCAAGTTAGTACAAACCAATCATCTACAAGCTTATCTTTCACAGTAAATATATACAAAACCTAAAGTCGACAGCAACACTTAAAGCTGCAAAAATGGATCAAATGGCTTTGTGGGCTGTAGAGTTATCAAACCCACAGATAAATAAGACTCAAAGGTCCCCTTCAGTTAAACAGGTTTTTCATATTTTCACATATATTTGTTGTTGTTGTTTGATTGCTTTCTCATCAGTCACGGCTGTTTTTTTTTTGTGGCTAACAATGTCAGATACAACCAATCAGCAAAATCTGTCCACCAGAACACGACAGACAACATTAGCAACTATCTGGTGAATATATTGGATGATTTAGCAGCTTAGGAGCAGGTAGCGACCAAAAACTGAGCCTAAAGTAAGTGAAGTTTGCACTAGTTTTGCACAAAAATGACTCCAAATGAACTATTATGTTGCTCAGAATCTGTGAGATTTGCAAATAGGCAACTATTTACTGTTATGAGTTGCAAAAAATGCAATACTGTTTAAAAATATGCATTGTTAAAAGAAAACGTAAATTTATCTAGTTTGAGAGGTGAGTAAAGCTTCCTCCAGATTACTGCAGAGTTCATAAAAATGAGGTTCATTATTAGGTATTATTGTTTCATTATTTGGATATTTCATGGGGACAGTCTAATACCTGGAAGCTGGAGTTAAACAGCTGTGGGAGCCAATCCTGTGCATGATGGCAGCATTGTTTTGTTTCCAGACCACCTACTAAAACCTCCCCATGTAAGAAACGTCTGAATGCTGTCGGTAGGCACAACAAAGCCCTTCAGATGCACAACCCTTTGCCAAGGTAATACAATGGGAGCAGAAAAAGGACTCCTCATAACCTCTCGCCTCTTCTGTTTATCCCACAAACCCCTGCTGTGATCAGTGAACGTGTCCTCGGGGACACCGGCAACAACAGAGCAGGTAATTCTGCCTCACCCCCTCCTGAGTCTATCATGTCCAGTGCAAAACAAGCCGGGCTCCCAACAGAACCAGCCCCGATTTAAACCCAACACTACCCTCTAAAGAAAAGCGCAGTTTATTATCTAACATGCACTGATAGCTTTGCACGAAGAAGGAAACGCTTCGTGGGGCGAGACAGGAGGCGAAAGAAAGGGGATTAGAGCGTGGGCAAGGATCGGATGCAGCCTTATTTACAACTGACAATGTTTTTCTGTGGAGAAGCCACCCTTAATTTGCTGCTTAATAACTGACTTCCACCACCATGTTCAAATCCCCCTGAGAGGCTTTGTGGTTTGTTCGCAAGATGTCTCTGCTGCCTGCACTGCAAATTAGCCTTTCAGAAAAGCACCTCACCTTCCGGCCACAGCTTGCAACACAGACTTTTTTTATTTTTTCTGTCTTACCCTGTTCCTTTCTACTTCTGTCTGCCAGTAATAACCTTCAACTAACCTTTAAACCACTGTGAATAATTTAAATCCTATTTTCATATCAATGGAGGAGTCAAGCCAGGCAATTATCTTTTATCTGTGTACTTTGCTGTCGGAGCAAAGCATAATAAAGTCTTCCCAAGAGAGAAAGCAAGGGAGAGAGAGAGAGGGAGAGAACGAGGACGAGACAAGGCGTAGATAGTGTAGAAAAAGCCATAGGCCAGAAGGGCTTAGTAGGGAGAAAGTTAATGTGAAAGAGACTAGTGTAAAGGATAGCAACACAAAGCGTGGACGCCTGTGATGCTATCTGTTAGGCTCTAATGAAAAGAATGAATAATTCACTAATGAGCAGCAGATCTGTCACGGAGAGAAACATTGCTTACATCTGCGCTGGTTTCCGGGAAAGGGATGTGGCGGGTGCCGCATGTGTGGTTTGGTGGCTGGTGGAAGACAGTAAAGATAAACATGACAAATTGGCAGCTCAATTACAACTTTTGGTTCTGTGTTTTCTCGGTGCGAAGCAGACAGCTCCGTTCAGCGACACACTCCGTCCAGGCCAACGCGAGATTGTGTTAAAGCTCATTTGTGTGACAGTGATATAGGGCCATAAAGTAGATGGGTGCATCCCAGGGAAAAAAAATGGAAAGGGAGCAAGGAAAAAAAATGTGAAGAAGAAATTCCCCCTGGTACTCATTAAAATTCAGCAGTACAGCAACACCCCCCTCACTTTGCTCTTCTTTCCCTACCTCTCCCTTTTTCTCTCTCCTCCGTCTGTTCCAACTGCCATCGTCTCGCCTTGTTGCCTCCCTGCATGCCTCCCTAGATTGTCCATGATCATTTTGATGAATTCATAAAAACTTGCTGCATTCTTGATTGAGATGGAGCGGTGGAGAAAACAAGGGAGATGGAGAGAAGAAAAGCAATATCCACGAGCAGAGAGGAGGGATAGAGGAGGCGGTGGGGGAGGCAAAGGAGTGAATGTGTTTGGGAGTGATGGGATGCAGAGATAACAAGAGGAAGAGGAGAGAGGATGAGGGTAGCAGCTATAGGCTTTGCAATATTAATCTATGGTGCAGAGATAAAAAGAACAGGTGAGGACTGCAAGTGAAGGCAGGATTTCCTTTGGTTGAGAGAGAATGCAGGGCACGTTATTGAAAGAGCTGCCATCTTTGAACCAAGACCAAACTTTTCTTGACTCGCATGCATCTGCTTCACCAAATCCCTGAGCAGGCCAGAGGCAGAGTACATAACACCTAGGATCACATTCAACTGTTCACCAAAGCCACATGGAGGAAAAGATGCAACATTAACCCCTCACATGCATCTTCTAAGGCCATTACATACCTCAGACTTCAACAATTACAGCCACACGAGAATACTTCTATTTGTTATTCTTTTTACGGTTGATTCATGTTTTTTCGAGCAGACTGATATATTTCATGTTTATGTTTATGTCTATGACAACCCGCTGTAATTTCTCACAGTGACACTTGCCAAACCCAAATTAGTCAGCAGAGTAATCAGTAATCGCAGTCATATGTTTGTTGCTATTGCAACATGGTTTTTGCACAAGGCGCTCTGATTTTTGTGGTCGAGCAGGTCCAGACATCTCCTGTTTTTTCCAGTGATTTTGAGAGGACTCTTGATTTTTCAGAAACCAGTTTAAATAAAAAACTGTCTGCCCATTTGTAGTAGCAGGGTTCAGGCAGATTTGACTTTTTTGCCGACAGATAATCTGGTATATTTTGACGTCTGTGCCATTCAGAGAACAAACTCTCCAATATGCACCTTCAGTGGTTTTGTCATTCTCATGTGTCGGCTCTGCTTTTAAACTAACTCTTCATCCTTAGTAGCCTCAGGTGTTTCCTCATTTGCAAATATGTTGTCCTCAAACCCACAACAATACAACAACGTGAGATTTAATTAGAGAAACATCATCATATACGTTGGGATTCTGGCGACTGTCTATACTTCTTAGATAAAAACATTTTAAAAACAACACTACACATCATTGTTGACATTTTGACACATTTGTAAACACAAACAGAAACAGAGACTCGGTTTGATATAGTCCCAAGTTGCTAATGACCTAATTAATTTTCAGACAGGGTGGAATCATATGAAGTTTACATGCATGCTAACAAATTAAATTAGAACCAGATTAAAGTGATAATCCCATTACAAAGCAATTTAATTAGGTTATGTTTAATTGAAATAATTTCATGCACAGCAGAGTTTTTTGAACAACATTTTCATCATTTAAAATGTGGTTGAGGGTGTTCAAATGTATTTATGGAATATACACTACATTACAAAGTTTGGGGTCACCCAGACAATTCCATGTTTTCCATGAAAACTCCCACTTTTATCCATGTGCTAAAATAGCTGCACAAGGGTTTTCTAATCATCAATGAGCCTTTCAACACCATTAGCTAACACAATGTAGCATTAGAACACAGGAGTGATGGTTGCTGGAAATGTTCCTCTGTACCTCTATGGAGATATTCCATTAAAAATCAGCTGTTTCCAGCTAGAATAGTCATTTACCACATTAACAGTGTCTACACTGGATTTATCATTCATTTTATGCTATCTTCATTGAAAAAATTGCTTTTCTTAATATAACTTTCTAAGTAACCCCAAACTTTTGAATGGCAGCATACATTAAATGAAGCGGAATGGTGCTGTGGAAAAGAATTTCCCCACAGGGACAATAAAGTCTAACTCTAACATGTATTCTTTTTAATTTTGTATTAAAATTGTGTTGTGGTGTGTCATAGTTTCTTACATATTTATCTGTCTGGCTGTTGTGCTGCCTCCAAATTCCTCATATGGGATCTAATGCAGACTGAACTAAACTGAAAATATTTGGCCAAAATGTTGTAATTCTCCAGAGTCACAGAAAATGCACACAGATGTCCAGTAATCCAAAATCTAAATATTCCTGTATTTTTGTGCCAAAAACTCTGCAACTGCTTTTAAATTCACATTTAAGTTGCATTAAGCTCAACAACCTCCATACCAACAGCCATAGCTGCTGCACAAACCCAAAACCTTTTCAACTATAACAAGTTTTATTTTAACTGACTAACATGAACCCTGTTGTTTTGTGTGTGTAACAATGTGAACATATTAATACAAGTTAACAAAATGTGGTGACTATTTGAAGTGTCTGCCTAGTATGAAATGGTCACTTGAGGTTGGCTCCAAAAGGAAGTCAATCCTCATAGATCTCCATATTAAAATGTCCAACTTTACAGCAGAAATAAACATGTTCACAGTCTGTTATTCAAAACCGTTTTGGTCTCTATGCTTCATTTTCCTGTTCAAAACAACTGCACAAGGATGAATATTTCTACAACTGAACTATTTCAAATTATATTGAGGCTTAAAGCGTGGCATCATTAGGTGATCAGTTGATACCATCACAGGCTAATTCATGGCCCTTTACCTATTATTAGATCAGCTATCACCACGCTAAGCTTCCAAACTGCTGTATGGGAAATGTATGAGTGACGTCATCCAGAGGGTTTGTCCATATTTACATACAATCAATAATGGAGACACAGGAAATGTGAGGAAAGGTAAAGTGCTGTGAGGTCTGCTCTATATCCAAGAGTATTTGCAAATGTAAAGAGATCCTACTGACAGCTACCTGTAAAGGGCAACTGTAGACTCCAGTAAATGAGAACTACAGTGAGCCAAGAGGTATGATTAGACATCTGATCCCTACCAGTGAGGGTAAGTCGCTCAGACTGACAAGACACCGACTAAGAGGTAAAAACTACATGTCTACGTGTTATGAATAATGAATATACTGTATCAAAGAGAGGCTGATCCAGTCTGACCAAGTGTATGTTCTAGTAGATTAAGTAACACAACCCTGAAGAACACGTGAGCTCTGCATTTATAAACAGTTAGACATTAAATTTCCTGAGAACCTGTCAATAACTTTAACACTTTAAACACTTCAAAGTCAATGTGACGAACTTCAGAATCATACAAACAGAATTTTTGATGTTGATGTTTTTGTGTAAAAGTGTACTTTGAAGACACAATGGTGGGAGAAGACAGGTGTAAAAAGGTCTTCAAAGGTAGATGCACATGCAGTGGGACTGGATGTATAATTATTTTTTTACGGTGTGTTGATATTCGCAGTAAGTAGTGGCAGAACAAAGAGAACAAACACAACTGAATATTCATATGAATACAGTTTTTAAGCAACAGAAATGTAAAACAGTGTTGGGTGAACACTGTACTTATTCATTCACTTATTGCTCTCTCGTCTCTTGTGTGGGCAGTTTGCATTACGTTCTATATGTAAAAACACAGGATAGTTTCTACCAGATATATGGTCATCCGACTATACTGTTGGACATTTATTTAATCTATTTTGCTCCGTACAAACATGTTGACACATGACAGTTAGAGATGTCCCATATTCCAAGAGACCAGCTGTATTACCTCGAGGCCAAGCATCCATTAAGCCTCATCTTTGTGTATTTCCTGCCCTTTACTACCACCTCACACACACGCACCGAGCAGAAAACACATATTCTCCATTTCCCTCCGGTCGTTTCTCAGCCTTTGAATTACACACACTGACTAATTGACCAACAGCCTGGTGCAGAATCTATCCCCAGAGAAACAACAGCGAGCGAGGAGGAGAGAGGAGTCTGGTTAGGCACAATCACAATGGGAGCGGATTTAATGATGTGCTGAACATCAAAAAATTTCCTTAATAAGCTGAGAAATTCTCTGCCTATTTTCCGTTGCAAAGAGCTTGTCCTCTAAAACACACTGTATATGTTTCTTCAGAAAAGCACAATTAGACAATTACACTAAAAAGTATAAATATCATTAAGACATATTCAGAGCTAATTAATTTAGAAGATGTAGCGTTCTCATGTGGGGAAGGAGATGGAAAATACAGAAATAACAGAGGCGGTGAATGTTGCATTCAATTTTCTTTTTGTTAATTTGCAGACTTCCCGCTGGGAGAGGTAAAATAACCCCCAGTCAGACTTTTTTCTTTTGCTGTTAATAATAATAGAGTTGCTTTTTCAAGCTAGGCAAACACCGAGGCTGATTTGCATAGCTTAGGATGTGCATCGCTGGAGAAAAAAAAGGCCAAAATGTCCTTAAAAGCCGCAGCAGCTTCGGTAAGTTTTTGTTTTGGTTTTGTTATCCCCTTTTTTTTCCCTTTAATGTGCTAATAAGTTGTCAGGCACAGTTCTGGATTTTGGCACAGACACACACACACACACTTTCTCATTATTCCTTTATCAGCACTCCCTTTTTCACTACTCCTCTCTCTCAGTGCCATTCTCACTTGTCTCTCAGCGCTCTCGTTTCCCCCTTCTGTCTCCCGGGGGAAAGATGCCCAGGCGTTTCTCACGACAGATCTGTTCCCTGCAGGTTTGAACCGCACATCTCGCCTCTCTTCAAGGTGACAGACTGTTGAACGCCGTACTTTAACCCAGTTCGCCCCTAAAGCATGCCCCAGTGTCTTAGTCGCTTTCTTCTGTACAAAATCACACACGTTTCTCACAGATCAAACGGCATCTTATCCCTATAAAGTTTATCAAAGAATAGCCGGGAACGAGTACGAGGGAAAGATCCTGGTGACCTGCCATAGGGGACTGTATAAATTATCATGCAAATGCACCTGTGTGTTGTGTTTGTTTTTGTCAAAGAATAATACATTTAGGTGATGTTTTGCATATGCATGACATCAATAAGCTGCTAAATATCACTAAAGTTTAACTGAAGTTGATGGGAATGTCATTATTTCTGCCATAAAGCAAAGAATTTAACCCTTTGATGCACAATATGGGTCAACAGTGACCCAAATCCAATGGAAAATGGGTATCTCCTGACCTACACTGCGCATTAAAGGGTTAACATACCAAAATTGTGAACTGATACTGGTATTGGCTAGAAAGTAAAGAAAATGGCTGCACTTTTTTCTAAATATTCCCAATAGAAACATGTCTGAAAAATAATAAGCAGCCCAGACACTACTAAGACATTTCACTCAACACTTGTGTATGCTACTTAAGACAAATATTGCAAAACTAATTCGGAAAGTGACTGTTATGTTGTGCTGAATAATTCTCTGACTCATTAACTCTGAACGCAGCTGGGGTAAAGTTTTCACTGGAGTAGGTTACAGTTACAGAGACCAAAATAAATAAATCATCTTCGGCTAATAATGGTGAAAGAGCAAGAAGAGGAAAACTGAATGCACATCATTTGCACGTATAACGCATATCTAGTCGATGTCAGAGGAGCAAAAAGTCAAATTCACCTGAAAATCTGACACATTTACGCATTAAATGAGGTGCGGTGACGGCAGCACGTTTTTCAGCTTTCCCAGGGTTTTAACAAGACACATGAAAGTCTCCAAGATGTCCACTGTTCCTCTCATCCATCGCATCGAATAAAGGTAAGGCAGCAGAGGCTCGGGATGAGACTTATTTCTCTGCCTTTCTTCTCTCTTTTCACCTCAGGCTAGTCAGAGCGAGTTAGCGTCTCACCCCGATGTGTTCATAATTCAAATGGCAACACTGTCGGTTGCGGCGATGTGCCATGCATTATTCAGCATGATAGTTTCCGCCTGCAAACAGACAAACACGGCACTATTAAGGCTGCACTAAGGCAAACAGCAAACAATCAAAATGGCAGACATTAATTGCTTAATTAGGAGGAAAAACAAATGGAATGGATTTGACAGTGAGGGGGCAGCCACGCTATACTGGCAGCTGGAGAAAATGGAAACTGGCTCAGGTCATCTCACAGGTGCAACAAGTGCACGTCATAGATGGTCTTTCTGCTTTATATGGATGTGTGTGACTGTTTATTTATGAGTCCTGAATGATATTTGTGTAGACAATCCGTTGGACTCCGACACACAGCAGCAAATAGGGATCAATTTCATTTGTCTATGAAATGCTAAACATATTTTTAAAAAAATGAAAATCGTCATATTTGAGAGGCTGGAATAATATTTGGATTTTTTTTCTTGACAAATTACTAAACTGATTAACTAAACTGCCAATAACGTGATAAAATCTCTAATATTGTCTTTGTTTTCTTGCTGGAGCACAAATTTTTCAATTTACAGAGGCCTATTGTAGATCCAATTTAGGGAATAATTTACATTAAGCATTACTTTAACCTAGGAATCCTAAAGAATAATCAAATAATTTTCTATTTATTGACCATTCTGCTCAAATTAGCCAAAAATTCCCAGCAAGACTGAGTTCCTTAGTGTAAACTCAATCCATTGATTAAATCTGACTTGTCGCTTGGAAACACAGCAAAAATCAAAGAGCTTTTGTTTGATATTCTGGCTCAATACTTCCAATACAATCATGGGTAAGGAGTCTGAGGTGAGCCGGCAGGACGTGGTCTCTGCTCCAGGTTGATTAAAGGCTGACTATAATCCCAGACGGTCTCAGTGGACAAACACACAACAATCACCGCTACTTTTATCAGGTGCCCACTCCACTCCGCGGTGATCAATCGAATCACGATCAAAGAGAGCGGCAGGAGATGCTCGTGAGCTCTCGGTAAACAGGATGTTGGAGAGTTTTTCAGCTGAATTATGATATAATTCCCAAACTGCTAGTCGGCCCCAGAGCTGCTAAAGAAGACACACACAGTCGGCGTTAACTGAAGCTGTTAAATAAGATAAACCGGTAGCACGTCAGCTCATACCCGGTGGTGTGTGTGAAAGCCGGTCGGAGGGAGGGGATGTTGTTCCACCTGACATGGCTTCTCCACCCACCTGACAAAGCGCTAATTTGGGAAGCGGTTGTTCTTTTGTTTCTCAGAGGAACAGAGCCACCAGGTGGCCGCCAAACCTGTCTGCTGACGTCTCATCGCACAAAAACACGACACAACATTCAAGCATCTGCACAAACACACGAGACTAACAACGCGCTCAGTACTTTCACCGCCATCGATACGACAAAAACACACACAGGCAGACCACATATTGAATGACAAATTTTTTTTTTTTAACAAAAAAAAGGAGGAGACACTTGTTCTAAAGACACTGATTTATATTCCGAAGTGCTGGTGTCAGATCCCACCATGTAAAAAGAGTTCTATTACTAATAAATGAACATACGATAAAAAAGAAGATTCCCTTCAAATCTGCCCTTGTTACGTGAATCTTTTATGCAAATGGAATTTCAAATGAGGGGGGGCTATCTTCAGAGACCTTGACTGTTTTTCCACAGCCCTCTATTAAAATTTATGCCACCGCTGATTTATAAATTTTATTAATAGCTTGCTGCTGAGGAAAGGGAAGCAAAAGTGATGAAACAGCTTCACTTCTGTCTTTCTTCTCTGTCGTCCCTCTTTCCCATCGCTGGTCCGGCGAGTCCCTCGTCACTCTCCTTCACTCTTTTATGCTCCCTCCCTCTGTTTCTCACACTCACTCTCTCTCTTACTCCTCTGTGGTGTCTCATAGTGATTTTATAATTGGGCTCATTGTTATTCAAAACCCTGTAGAACCAATTAGTGGCAGACCTCCCGACCTTCAGTTGCTATGTAATGGTGGTAACTAAAGACTCTAAGTGAGGCAGCTGAGAGCAAAGGTCTGGATTTTTCTTTAGTTCCTGATTAATAATTCTGTCAACCCTATCACATGCAGACATTAAACAGAATTGCTAGTTTCTTTTTTTAGGGCTTTTTTTTTGCTTTTTACTGCCTTTTATTAATCTTTAAAGATGGCGAGGATACTCCCTCCCTGCTCTCTTGTCAGATAAATGTTGAGATAAAAGGATAATGAGGCTTTGCAGAGAACCTGCTGCAGTCGGGGAGGGGTGGAACATGACCTCTGCCTACAAGAGGCTGGTCAGGAACTGAGATGATTTTCAGCAAGAAAGCCAAGGACGCCGGGAGGTTTTTATTACTGCTGGTATCGTTAAGAAGCCACCACTTGTCTTTTATCGCCGATGTTGATTTTAATTAAAACCAATAACATCATACAGCTGTCGACAGATCTTTATTTTATTGTCAGACAGCTGCACCATCATGAAAATGTGAGAGATATGATGCAATGTTGTGATAAATACAATATCAGAGGCCATGTTATACTAAAAGCTCCATCAGGAATCAAGCAGAATATTTTTAAGCATTCGTGTTTGGAAATTAGCAATTTGTCCACTCAAATGAATAATTTCTGCTGGACACACAGGTGCAAAATTGCCTGAAACGTCCTCAAATTAGGCTTATAAATTATTCTAGTCACAAGGTTGTTATGGCTGATTAGTCTGGCCGGTTGTGGAGGCGCGTTCAGAGTGTTAGCAGATCTGTAAGAGGTTTTGGCATAAAGGTGCCATTAAATTACAGAATTCATTCAACCAAGTTAATCACGATGTCGCATTTGTGTTTACTGAACTGATACGTGACATCAGGCGATTTTAATGAGCGCATCTGCCACTGTGTGATAAAATACTAAATAAAAGGTGGATATATTTCAGGTAGGGGATATCTGACATCAGATAAAAAAAATGAATTTATTGTTTTAGATAAGGTCCATGGTCCATGATGGCTGATTTTAAGTTTTCTTGTTCAGCTTTGTCTTTTTGTCCATCTGTTTCCTTTTCACTTTCTGTCTGATGTTCTTTTTACTTGTGTTGGATGATCTACCTGTTTCTCCTGTGTATGTTTTCTCTGTATCACATGTCAGATGACACTCTGAGGAAGACCACAGATGCAATCGAAACATGTCAGCAAGGTACAAACTATCATTTCCTTACTTAGTTGTTGGTTAAAAAGTAACATTATTCTAAGGCTTCATCCAGTTTTAAACATTAGAATGATAACAGAGCTTAATGCTGGTAATTAAAATTGTGTGTAATTTGAACAGAAATGATGCTGAAATACTGTCACACAGCATTTAGAACAAAAGGAGGAAACATCTCAAACTTATCTAAGCAGCTCAGAGATAGACATCTGGATCTGTACAGAGAGTTCAAAAAGAAGGAGTTGTTAACTTTAGTACTTCGCCAAGGAATGCAGCGGAGTTATGTGACGATCTGCGTACGTGAATCCATCTGTTAGCAACATTACTCAAAAACCGAAATACGGATTTGAATGAAATTTTCAGGGAAGGTCAGAAATGACACAAGGACCAAATGATTAGATGTTGGCAGTGATGCAGCTTATAGTCTGGATCCACGGATTTGTTAAAGATTGCTGTATCATTGCCAGATAGTGGCACAGCGTCACTGTAACTATGACAACAAGTGAACGCTACGTCAGCTGCCTGTTGATGATCACATGACTGTGATTCTACTACAAATGCACCACTGCAGACATATCAGAATTTTGTCAGAAATGATACAAGGAACAGTTTATTAAATTGTGGGGGTGTTTCTGAGTCCCATCAATTCCCACCGCCCACTACATATCTAGGTAATGCGATTCGGTATCCGTACATAACGTACACATGCAGAACACACACCTGTGCTCAGTGCAAGGTCATTTTGTTAGTAGGTACATCTATATTAAATGGACACATTCTACGTTGCCGTGATTTCTGATCATCAATAACTAATAAACAAATGCTGCGTTTCTACAACAATATGCTGCATTCATGACATATGAGGGAATGAACAGCCTTGGAGGAGTACGGTCTCGTAGTATTTTTCTTGTATTAACATGTCACAGCATTCAGATCCTGATATGTTACTGGTATTGTTTATTAATTGTGACAGTTGTTGGTCCTTGTCTTAGGCTACTGTCGTTACTATTCAGTCTCTCAAAAAGTGACACTGTGTGTATATTACTGCACTTGATGGATTCTTAGTAAAAAAAATAAAAAAAATTGGAGAATCGTGGAAATCCAGTGGTATAACTACAGGCTACCAGTTTTCTGGTGTCTTGACATCCCTACATGCAACACTGCAGTTACTCTCAGCTCATTATTTCCATTTTTAAACCTGGCTCAGTCTCATCTCTCTCTCAGCATCATCTCCAGCCACAGCAGGCGGCTCACTTCGGTTGAAAGTGTTGACACAACAAGTATGTCACAGCTGGCCTGCGATGCTTCCGAGTCAAATTACAGGAACTTCATATCTTAAGCTCAACCTCTAAGCTAGCAGAAAATGCTTCATCTTTAATTCTTGTAAGTGTGCACATTTTAAAACTCGCTAAATCAGTCCAGAAGCTTGAGTTTCCATTTGCTAGACAGATAAGAAAGCATTTAGGAGTTAGGTTTTGATAAATGAGTTCCCTGATTCTTATCTCTAAAGCAACTTCCTCAAGTCAGATACACTAAGCTGTTAATAAAGTAGTGAACAAAAGCAGAAAATGAAAGCAGTGGCATGCAAAAAGAGGAAATGAGAAAGACAAGAGAGGGACGACATAAACATTTAACTTCGCCTGGAGTTTGACATCCACAGGGCAACGTCTGCATCAGCCCAACTTAAACAAAGACAACCTGCCACAGCCCTTACACATCAGTCTGGGCACCGGTCACGCTCCCGACAAACAAAAGATGAACTTTCTGCAACCTTGTCAACACTCAGTCATAGCCAGGAAGAAGAAAAAAAGAAGTCTCTTCACCTACAACAGTAAACACTGACAAACGTCATCAGACAGTCCCCAGTCACAACAGATAACTCACATGAAACATTAGGCTCACCCAGATGTCACCCAGTAACACTTAGGCAGCACCTGACAGCACTCAGCATCAAGAGGAAACATCTAACATGCAGAAAGCAAGCCTCAGGAAATCCCTATAAATATATCAGCAGAGAGACCGACTAACACAGAGATGTAACGTTGACTTACTGATGGACATGCAGACAGATAGAAGCTGACAGACGGAGAGGTATTACAGATATAAGGTGCACACATGGCCTTCATTTTACTGTATCTATGAGTTTACTGTCTTATTTGCACCCATTAGATCAAACAATAGTCTTAAAAGCCAGGTTTGACTTCATGCTTGTCAGAAGTAATTAAATAAAATGTAAAATACTTGCAAACAGCGTGCAGAATACCCCGAGATGATCCGAGGGTCACATGGAGTACCATCTACAAATCAGCATCAGGCGATGACTCATCCTGTGTGCACTGAAAAAACAAGAAAAGCTACTGAAAATATCAAGTTTGAAAAATGCAAACACGTTTTTTTTGTTTTTTACCTGCTGACCAGAGGCCTGCATCCCTTCTGTTTTGCAAACCTGCCCCACACATGAAAAGCTCAGCACTGACCTATAATGAAACATGCCTCCCAGCTGTTTGCTGCACAGCACAGGTAGAGGCTGCAGAGGCGCACCGATACAAACAGAATCAGGAAGCATTTGTGTGTTTTCCACATGTTTTCAGTGGATTATGTTCACCTGTGCTTCCGACCTGCTCAGAATAACAATCGTTGGCCGAGGCACTCTCGAAAACTTAACACAGAGCTGACACAGCGAAGAAAGAGTCATTAATTATTCAAATCTCACAATGCAGCAACCAGATTTAATGGTAACTGCTTGTTTGTTTTTTTTACAACCCAAGATTCAAAGCTGTGCTATGAGATCATTTGCAGAACAGTGACTGACTAGAAAATCTCTAAATCTTGTTTTAGATAGCTTAAAGCAACAACTTTTGACTGATTTATACATATTTATGTGACATATACCAACCTGTGCCAAAATCCAATATTCATGCTGGAGCTGAGGCATCATATAGGTCTGTATTAGAAGCATGTTCAGTGTCGACAAACATATAAACTTCTAAATATTTAAATTCTAACATTTAAAATAACCAGTTTAACTATTTTTATATCTTCCCTTATAGTTTTGGGACATTTGCTGGAGGTCAAAAAATATGTGTCAATCCTCATTTTTTTTCCCACAAAAACTAAATTAAAACAAAATAAAAAGTAATATTTCAAGACAAGAACTGCAACACAATGTTTCATATTTTTCGCAAGTGCATAAAAACTAAAAAATAATGTCTAGGACGGACGAATGGACAAACTGACAGATTACTAGTTTTGTAACTTGCAGCATCTGTGGAGTTTCTAATTCCCAAATAATGAAAGCTTTTCCCCCTCAGATGAAATATCTCTTGTTGAGAAGCATATGATCAAATGTATTACTACTAGCAAAAAGCATTTTAACATTATGTGTTATCTAACCTGAGTGGACAAAAGGCAAAAGGAGCTGCTGATAGACACTTCAAACACAAAGGCAGTGTTATTCCACCATTTAGCATCTTCTGAAGCTAAACTCACATAATCAGTAGGTTTTTCTGTGATCAAGTGGGTCAAACATCTTCTGAAAGATCTGGAGAAAACAGGTGTCTGAACCAGTGCTAATGGTAACGCTGGAAGAGCAGAATGTATGAGCAGAAAATGCCAGGAGAGCAAAATAGAAAAAATAAAAATGTGAGAACTTGATTAATATGCCATGCAAGAAAACTAAACCAGACTGTCTTCAGGCTTTGTTAAATAATACACTAACTAAAAACAAATAAAAGGACTCATCCCCACTAGATGTGTTTTTCCTGCATGTAAACACAACGTGTCTGAAAATCTCCCGCTTGGTGGCCGTGTACTGAGACCAGTAGCCAGTGTTCAACTCCTGCTTCCTTCTTCTCCAACTATCCTGTCCCTGATTGGACAAACGCATCGACTCGGGAGCTGTCTGATCCTGGATTTCAATCCGGACCAACATGGCGGCTCGGTCGCAAACTTTCTCTTTTATTACGAAAACAGTTCAGCGAAAAGTATTTCTGAAAGCATTTGAGGTGAGAAATGAATCTGAAGCTGAATCTGTCCTGGTTTTAGTTCACCGACGGCTAGGTTAGATGTTTGACGAAAGTTTCGCGATGCGTTGGACCTCCACACGCCGTATCAAATTTGCATAAAATAGAAGTACCTCTATATTCTTCTTGCATGCTACTTTATGCAAATGTGCATTTCACATAGACAATGAATGTGATGCAGGAAATTGCCGGTTCTAGTGGACATGTACCTTGAGATTTGACTAAAATGGAGCCATATTTTCATCAAAAGACTAAAACTAAATCAATATAAAGTGTCAAAATTAACAACACTGGTCACTCAAACATAGACAGGAATATTTAAGTGCATCTTTGGAGAAATGCTGCTCTGTCAGGAGCAGAGGCCTCCCAAAGTAGCGGCCATATCAGCATGAGATACCCGTCAAACTTCTGCAAATCCTAATTGACATCTCTTATTATATCCTGATAGACAGCACAACACACTGTTGACCATATTGGTCCGAGAACCTGAATCTCACCGCCGTGTACGCAGTAAGCTGCAGGAGTAATTGGACCTCGAGCCAGATGGAAAATAAACGCTTTTATCGCCACTGGCATAATGTGCAATGATTGACGTTGAAAAGCAAGGACTGCCATTTCAATAATCTCACTTTAATAAGAATTCATGAGGGCGGCTTGCCTGATTTTCTCCTCTACAGTCGTGTATGTGTGTTTTCAGATAGGAGGAGTGTGTGGGTGCACATTTGTATATGAGCATGATTGAGATACGGCAGTGTGAGATAGAGGAGTGGGTGCAGGAAAGACAGACAGACAGCAAAACAACATCAAATATCTTATTTTCGCTCGTGGGCTGCCAGACCAAAGGGAAAAAAAAGAAACGAGAAAGCAGAAAAGGCCTGTTTTCAGTGAACAGACACCACAAGCTTGTGAAAGAGGAACTAATGACACAGATGAGAACACAGCCCTCTAGTCACCCATTAGCTTTACTAATAATAAACTGTGAGACCTTTCACACCGCGGTATACAATCCCTTTAGCTCAGGTTGCTAAGGGCCATTTTGCTGAGCATAATGCTAACCCATTAAGGGTCTACCATTCCCCTTAATCAGTGCCGGCTCCCTCTCTTGTGTAATAAACACTGGATTATTTAAGACCGATGCTCCCTCTTAACAAATTGGCAGTTAGCAAACCCGTCGCACTGCAGATTCAAGTGGATTTCTTGATTCAGTGCATGAACGCACGCGTGCATGAGCGCAAACACAAACAAACACGCGCCCACACATGTTCACACTTCCCTTGCATAACATCAAGACTAGAACTAATGAGTGCCAGATCAACGCCACGGGCCAAAGCATGAGACAGACACGACTGCTCTTAACACAGCAGCTCCAACAAGAACAAAAGCATTGATAATTGGCGGATGGTATTATAGGAACGAGTCTAACAACAGCTGAAGTATCATCTCTACCTAGACGACTATACGCCAAGGCTCCCACACTCAAGCTCCATTCCTAAATAATTCACTTTTTATTTATTCCAACCCCATCTGCCAAAGAGGTAGACATCAACATTTCCCCTTCTATATACCGGAAAAATGCAGCTGGATTCTTCACATGGCAGTCCTTGTTTACTTTCCTTTAACATCGGCCTTGTTTCAGTGTCTCCTTTCATTTAAACGTGAGTGCTCGTGAAGATAGGGGAGGACGGATGAGCAATTTGTTGGCAGGATAGGAAATGAAGCTTCCTGCCTTTTATTGGGCTGCTGGTGGGATCACATGACACTGCAGGGGATGTGCAGCGGCTGGAAAGACAAAGTAAAGCCAGGTGATTTCTTTAGTTGGCTCAGATAAATATGTTTACCATAAGTGAAAGGCTCATCTGCTTTTTTGATAAAACCAAGTAGAACTAATTTAAATTGTGGAAAATTAATTTGAATGCAACTCAAACAGCCATTTCTAGAACACTTTGTGGGATATATGTAGTGTTGTTTATTTGCTCTGCCTGAACTCTGTAACATGCTAGTGTCATAATGTTCCCATTTACACTGTAAAAAATCCCTTAAAAAATTATGAAAATCTGGCAGCAAAATACACTGAAAAATGGTGGAAAAATGTGATGTCCAACAGCTGTAAAAACTTTGACAACGGCGGATATTTGTAGAATTAGGATGTTTTAGTAGATTTAAATATGTCAAAACAGTGCAATTCTAACGTCCCACATCTGTAAAAATATTGATGAAGTAAACTAATACTTTTGATGTGATTTTACTAGATATTATCTGTAATTCAACAAATCATGTAAAAATTGCTTCCCTTTTTTAATAGTAGAAATATGTATTTTTTCCATGAAATAATGAAAAATTAGCAGTTGAATATTTTTTATTGATTTAAATACAGAAAAAAAATGTGTAATTTCACAGTCAAGCATTGCTATAGTATGAATTACAATTTATAAAAATACAGACTGCTGATGTGGACATTATTTATAGTTTTAACCTGCATTTTTTATAGTCAACAACATGTAAATTATTACTTTTTTGTTATTTTACAAATTATCTGCAATTTAACAAAACAGTACAAATCTGCAAGAAACTATAATTCTGTCAGTTATTTTCGCAAGTATTTGTGAGAAAATGGTGAAAAAAGGCAATCACTGTTTCAAAAAACACAATATTAGTTCTTCAAATGTGTTATTTTACTCATAATGCAAAAATATTTAGTTTATTATCATGGAGGAATAAAGAAACCAGAAAATATTAAAATTAAGAAATTATATTTTTAACTTTTTCTCTCAAAATTACTAAAACCGATTAACCAACTACCAAACTATTTTGTTGTGGTACTAATTGGTTAATTGATAGTGCTCTAATCTACAGTATGGTGTCAACAAAATGTTTCTTCCTTCTGCTTGTCTTAAAGTTTTGATGTCGCTTCTTCATAGATTTGCTACTTTTCTGTGTCTTATGTGACCATAAACTGATTATGTTTAGGAGCTGGTTGGCATTTTTCATTTCCAAAAGGTTAATTGTACGCTGTCGTGCAGTCAGTGAACAGAACACAATAGTACATGTTGTAACTGCAGCCTCAGACCAGTATTTTTACCACCAGACAGACAAACCAGAAACGTTATCTGAGACAGTAACATCACTCATACTGCACAGTTCAACACCAAAATCACCATGTACAACTCTGTATTCTGCCACAGAAAGGTTCCCTGAAAGCCTTCAGAACTTTCAAAATAGGCAAAGTGTTTTTTTTTTGGAAAGCACGGTATCACTTTGACCTTTACTGAGAAATCGCTATTATCTCGGTGCGGTGCGGAGACACCAGTGACTCATGGATTTTGAAGGGAAATGGCGCTGTTGAAATGAAGCTTGGTTTCGTGGCCTTGAGATGCACTGAAATGACAAAGCAGCAGCATGCAAAAAAAAAGAAAAAAAAAGAAATAAAAAGAGGGAAGCTGAGGTTTCACAGAGATCCCTAGAAATATCCAGAAGTTCTGCATGAGAGAAAAACTTATTATGGAAGCAGGGAAAGAGAAAAGAGAAGAGAGACGGTGGCTGTTAACACCGTTGATGAGGGGGAAAAGCTGAAGGTCACAAAAAGAGAAATGAGAAAGGGGAAGTACAAAGATGAGCTTTAAAAAAAAGTAGGTGTGAAGTGTCAGATGAAGTAGTCATTATGCTGGGTATTGGTTGAAGCATCATGTGGTTGTGGTGAGTACACAGGGGCATCCATCCAGCCGACTGGAAAGCAGGTTGTGAAAGACAAATATGCTGACCCAAAGCCACGATGTTCCGCAAAAGCTAGGAGCGGTTTCATGTTTGCACAAAAAAAAAACATACGAAAGCAAGAGCTGAAAATTCAAGTTGACTAACTCGGGCGTGTAGTGTTCCTCTTTTTCAACCTCACAGAAATGTGGACGTGCCGTAAGCAGTACCTATATTTAATTATTTATCTTCTTTGTAGAAGAGTCAGCTAAAAAGGATTCGCTCTTAAACTCACTGTCCAGACGTCGATTAAACCCAGAAAAATTCACATCTGTGTTTAAAAATAGCATAGAAGTTAGATACTAAGAAGTTTTTCCCAGGTAAAAAATTCTTTCCAAACTTAAAATGGCTTAGATGTAAGTCTACACCAAGGGTATCAAACATGCGGCCCGCGGGCCAAAACCGGCCCTCCAGAGGGTCCAATCCGGCCCTCAAAGTGTAAAAATTCCAGAGAAGACATTAACTGCAGATTGTAAATTAGTAAAACTATAAATTTAAAATCATTTCTAGACCATGACAAGTTGTTTTGATCAGAAAGTACTGATTGTTCATTCTTTTGTTGTTTTACATCTCATTTTTGTAATTTGCCTTGTTTTTGTTTTTTTGTCTTTTTTCTGTCTGACTTTTGTCATTTGTTTCTCAATTTTGTCATTTTTTTGTGTTTCATTTTTGTCTTGTGTTTATTGTCTTATTTTTGTAATTTTGTGTTTTGCTTTATTCGTTGTTTTGTGTAATGTTTTTGTTGCTTTGTGTTTTTTTGTCTTGCTTGTGTTGTTGTATATGTCTGAACCGGAAACAGAAGAAAAGGGATCCAGAAAAGCTCATCCTGCAAGCTGACAGAACGTATTATTTAAGTTTGTTCTGTATGAAAATTCACAGGTCTTAATCCATGATTTGTGATTTGATGAGACGGTACACTGGAATCTCAGGGTGAAAATCCTCAGCCATGGAGTTGACTACTTTTTTCTCTCATGATGTGTATTAGAACACATAGAAACCACCATAGGAACATGTTAGCATGGTATAAAATAATATTTTCATCAGATTTAAGCTAAAAACACAACTATAATCAAGTGGATTTCAGTTCAATTATCAGTTCATAAATGCAACTTCTGCCGGTCTCTCTTTTATTTGACAAATATATCTTCTAATTTAAAAAAAATACATAGTTTCAGCTGCCATAACAAAACAGATTATGAACAAGTAAAAAAAAGATTGGCTCTTCACTGGAGGAGGTCTTTAAATTGTGGAGTCCAAGCAGTGTGTTTAGTGTTGCACAGTTTAAAGTAAGCACATGTTAAATTATGATGCCCAAATGCATAAATATAATGTTGACTGGAGAGACATGACAACCCATTGTCCTGGGGTTTCCCTCCAAACTCCTTAAACCACTAAACAGATGGCGAGCCGCAGAATTGTTTTCCTCACAAGAGAAAAAGCGATGCAGGACAGAGAAATTGGCCAACACCACGACGCGACAACTTGACAGGAATATTAAACTCTCCCAACGACACCGAACTTAATTACTTTCACATTGGTGGGGTGTGATGTTTACGTCGGTAAATCTTAGCACTTATTTCCGTTTCTCACCGCTAACACCTGCCCCTCGGAGGAGTCTGGAGCGAACCCCTGCTTCGAGTGGGGTCTGAAAAAAGCCTCACATGCCCCCCTCCTCTGCATGACCACTTCAGCAGCCCACCATAAATCCTTAACGACAAACTCTATAAACTTCTCTGGGCTTGAATATTTATGGATGCCTGTGGTTCCCCAGAGTGCCGTTTCCTGTGTGGGACTCAACACACAACAGAAACTTCTCTGGAGCAGCTCTGGGCAGCTCCAGCCCTCATGGTGAAAAGAGTTTTGTGAACACAGACGTGGTGGTCTGCTTGGCTTTGGCTATAAACAAAATGGTCCCCTGCGGTAAAAGAGGAGTAACATATCAGAGTTTATACAAATCCATAACACGAGCATGAAGCAACCTCTCCAGCTGCCTGCGGCTCAGACACCCATGGCTCCTGATTTTAATCAAACTTTCTAGTCTTTTAATCAAACAAAGAGTTGACAGGTAGTGAAAATCACTCCAGGCTGTATTTTCTCATCATCGGATCTTACTCGGAAGTCCAACTTCCTACATAACCGAGTGCCAAAGCAGCCATTTATGTAAGATTTCAAAGAAGGAAACACTCAATTATCTCTGCAAGTGGTCACGGCGGTTCAAACAGTGAATTACCTTTAATGTGCTTCGAGTCGTTTATATTCAAACCTCTCGGCAGTGCGTGACCTTAAAGTTTAAAAAGTGATTAATAGTTGAATGGGGAAATGATAAGTTGCACATACTGTTGCCAACGCTTAATGCAGACCTTGAGATGGTTGCTGTAACATTAGCTGTGATGAAAGAGCTAACCCTGCAATAATCACGTCTCTGGCAATAATTTTCTAGAGAAACGAGACCACAGGAACATAGCGTGAGATGACTTAGCACACGTTGGACTTCAAATGTTATGCAAGTAATAAGCACAAAGAACTTTTGAACTATGATCCTAAATGAAATATATACATAACAGTTTGAAATGGGCAATGTACAAGACAAACATCATGTTTACATCCCATATTACCCTCCAGAGACTAAAGATTTCCAACAAGCTCATTAGAAAATACTCTGCTGTTGAGCACTGCAAACTGCTTAAAGCAATAAATTATAAATGCATCACGATGGCTGCAGTACTTTCCCTCATAATTGAGAGGGCGTGTTGAGAGAAACCAACTATCCAGCGTCTCATAATTTATCTAGTTTTCCAATTATTTTTGCCAGAAATACTTGTCTCTATGATTTGTTTGTGTCACGACAGCCGTCGGGTCAAGTTTAGCCAGGGGCTTCCCCAAGCTTTATTTGGCACGAAAACTCACTCCAGAAACAAACTCAGAGGCAGAGAGAGGTTACAGACTACAGTAAATACAGCAGGTTGTAAAGAGTTGCAGACAAGCCAGAGAGGATGTTGTACATCATGTCATGTTAGTCCAGGTACAGGTGATACAGTGCAACCACAAGTGTAAGGAAAATTCTTTACTTAGATCCAATGAAGACGAGATGATCCAACCTAAGACCAAGACAGATTTAGTGAACTCATGGAGGACCACCAGAAGTATCTCAGCATTAAATCCCTTAAGTAGCTGCACCGTCAGAACATCCAGCCAAGATTTTGGTTCACAAGCTCTCTGCCGGTGCACATTAAACATAGAAGCTGTGTACTGCTTGAGATCCCATGTGGCAGCTGTGGGGAACAGTACACTGGTGAAACATGGAAAACTTTCCAAAAGAAGCCGGACCAACAACAGAAACTGAAAGTGTAAAAGCAAGTTTCACGAGCTGTGTGGTAAGTTTGGTTTGGGATGAGACTTCTTCGGTTCAGTTTGGCTTGGAAGCGAGCAACTTTGACCACTGGGTAGACTGTGCAACATTTTAATTCACACTACACATTTTAACTGTCCAGAACCTGCAACTACTTTCACCACTTTATAAGACAATCTACCGGCCAGTTCAGCGTCCACTGACAATTGCAATAAAGTTCAAATAAACAAGTTTGCTGATAAAATGACTGCACAACACCATTAATTTGTGGGCTTAATTTAACACACTGGTGTAAAAATACAAACTATTTTGAACCAGTTCTGCACATTTAAGCACAATAAACATTTCTGTTTATCAAATGGTCAAAAATAACAGGAAAATGCAAACATATCTGGCAAATAAGGCCACAGAGACTTATTACCTTTAGTCTCCACTGTGCTAGTCATGCCCCAAAGGCAGATTCTCAGCCGAGAAAAGCCCTATAATTGGCATGTTCTTTTAGAATTTATGCATTAATGCAAAGTACACAGGTCATTGTGTTGTCTTGTCTTAGTGTATCATGCATTTGAGTACCTTAACTAGTATAGTATTATAAAAGTAAAACCAATTAGATGCCTCAAATGCTCAGCCAAAGCAGAGGTTCCGACTAAAATGAGAATTTTAAGTATGACTGCACCCCAAACAGAAATACACAGCATCAGCTTCGGTCAAGTGATAGTATTATACTGTACTTAGGTCAAAAAAATCGAACCAAAGTAAACAACCACATGTTACACTAAGTTCCAAATCCAAAAAAAATTTAAAAAAATGTCTCCATTTCAACTAAACTACTTCTTCAGCTACTAAACCACCTCCATGACTATTAGATTTTGGATTTTTTATTTTTTTTTTGGTAGAGCGGTTAAAAAAAACTCCTAAAGGACAAACTAACCCGAATTTTTGCCTCATTTTATAAAATTAAATAACCAGATTTTTAGCAAACAAATAAAATCTGATATACAAAACTGTTCACAACAGTTACATCCATCCAAAAATTAGCTTCTACACTGCAAAAACTCTAAATCTTACCAAGTCTATTTGTCTTATTTTCAGCCAAAATGTCTCATCCCACTCGATTTAAGATTAATTCACTTAAGTGACATTTCAGCAGATGGAGGGACTTGTTTTAAGACAATGCATCTTAAGTATCTTGTCAAGTCAAACAATCTTGAAATTATCTTGTCTTGGGTTGTATTTTACAAGAAAACTCGAAATAAGTTTAATACGTCTCAAATTAGGAGATTACATGAAAGCAAAAATCAATTTTTCAGTGAAAAACTGCTAATTTTTTTAAGCATGTCTGGCTTATTTTAAGACACCTAAGCTTGACAATCCTGGTAAAATATAGCTTAAAATAAGTTTTCCCAGCTAATTTTAAGATCTCAATATTCTAAATATCATATCTTATTTCAAGAAATCTGACCAAGCCATTCTTCACTTGTTCTATTAGCAAGATTTTTTTCACTAATTTCAAGGTAAAAGCTCCTTGAAATAAGTTTTTTTTTCTTGTTTTGAGAGGAGCATTTTTTCCAGTGTACAGGAAAAACAGCAGTTAATAATTTAATAATAATTTAAAAGATGCATATAATGTCTTATTGTGCACAAGTACCTAATTATACACAGTGATAGGTTTTGCAGCTTCAATTGTTAAATTAAATTCATGCAGAATGGATTATAAACCAAAGGAAAACTGAGCGAAAAAGTATTGAGAATAGTTTAATGAATCTAGTTCAGGAGTGTTTTCTTGTACCAGGCTCGTGTACTTTTACTAACTACTACTTCTACACACCACGAAGATGCCCACTATTTGTAATAATGTTCTCGGGGGTCACAGAGACCTTCAGCCTGTGGATAATTTTCAGCACAGGAAGCAGAAACCTTGCCACACCTCATGAAACTTTGACACAAGACAGAACTTGCTCTGACTTTTTTATTGTGTTTGGTCTTGTGTACGCTGAGGTGTTAACATATCGTAGTATAGCAGAGGTGGCATGGCCTGTGCTACTGTCCAACCTCTGCTGCTAACAACCTCCAACCTTGAAAAAGCTGAAGTTTTATTAGTCTCTTAGCAGTCCTTCGCAGCAGTTTACATTTTCTAATAACTCCGAGTCTTTCTAATAACTAATTCCCCTCCTTTTTCCCTCTGATTCATGAGTAATGCATCTTTAAGCGGGGAAACACTGTTCATGGAGGTCTGCCAATACTCGGCTGAGGAAAAAAAACTTGTAAGTAATTTCCCCCTGGAGCTGGTGGAAGTATTAAGCCAATCTGACTTTGCTGAAAATGAATGTTTGTTAGATTTTGAGAGGAGGGTGGAGGATGCAGGTGGTGCGTAGAGAGGCGCTAATGTGGTGACATGATTACAACAACAATCAACCAGATGCCGACTATAGTTAGCATTCCCTCCTAATATAATGCTGTTTTTTTTCCTTACACTTGATCTAGTGTTGAGTGACTTCGCTAAACTAACATTTTTTTCTTGTGGTAAGCAGCAAAGAGTTCAACAGGCGGTGTGTCAGTGGGCAATTACGAAGACCTGCTTCACTAAGCATGTGGTTTCCACTGACGAATCCATCCACAGCCTGCAGTGAGCTGCTATTTTTGAATCCTGGCCCACTGTGACATTAACCTTGTAACACTAACATCAAAGTTCACGGAGTGTGAAAGGTTTGATTGTCCATTACAAGCTCCTGTGGCCATACTTCTCAGGTTTTGAGTGACAGCGCTGACAAGCACAGAAGGAAATAATTTCAAGAGGGAGCGGGATAATGTTATCGCAGACTTAGAAAAACATCTCAGTGAAATATATACAGTACATTTCAGCCAGCAAACTCACGTGGAAAAGATTATGATGTGAACGCGGAATATGTAGGATTGATGATGGTTGTCTAGACTCACCACGAGCAAACACAGCGCTCAGCACAGCATTGATTGGGGACTGACAATTAGAAGTTCCCACCTAAAACTGTATTAAATGTACTATAGAACTCGATGCCAACCATCACATGGAATCAACTATGTGATACAAACAAATGCGGAACAAAAAGAAAAGGAAGCCTATCCTTCCAACATTCAAGTCATGATAAAACCCCCCTCTCTGAGGCTGAGTTCTTCTAGAAGTGGTCGCTCATCTCATCTCTGTCCTGGACAAACAGACTAAAACCAACTATTTTGGACTACAGTACAGAACACCACCTGCTTTAGGAGCCTCCGAGTCCTTGTGTAAGAAGCTTAGGTTTTCAAAGTCAGGAACTTGCAGGCAGGTAGGTATTTCTGAGCAGCCCTGACAAAGTCAGGTTTCCACCCTGATTGGTTAAACTGAGAAAAGACACATTTTTTCTGCCCTCTCAATGCCCCCGACCAGTGGCAGTCTTCTCCTCTCAAACATTGCCATCAACAACGTAAACTAGCACTTGCTTCATGTTCATATATGTTGCATTTCAGACTTTCTTGTTGTACAAATACACCTTTCGTAAATCTTTTTAATCTGTGACTTAACATTTCTTGGTGCAAGCTATTTTCCAAACATTTTTTAAGCTGTGCTTTTAAAATTGACATGAACAAAATCAGCCATTCAAAAAAGTAGACATGTTTCAAGTGTACCCGATGTAAATTACATGTTATGCATCTTGCAGCCCGCGGGCCAAAACCGGCCCTCCAGAGGGTCCAATCCAGCCCTCAAAGTGTAAAAATTATAGAGAAGACATTAACTGCAGATTGTAAATTAGTAAAACTATAAATTTAAAATAATTTCTAGACCATGACAAGTTGTTTTGATCATAAAGTAAAATACTAGATTGTTCATTGTTCTGTCATTTTGTATCTCATTTTTGTAATATTTTGTCTTGTTTTTGTCATTTTTTAATCTTTTTTTGGACTGATTTTTGTCGTTTTGTCTCATGTTTTTGTCATTTTGGGGTTTTTTGGGGTTTTTTTGGTCTTTTTTTGTTTGACTTTTGTCATTTCTCATGCTTTAGTCATTTTGTTTCTCGTTTTTGTCGTTTTGCGTTTCCTTTATGTCTCGTTTGTGTTTTTTGTCTTATTTTTGTAATTTTGTGTTTCGCTTTGTCGTTTTGTGTTTTTTTTGTCTCACTTGTGCTGCTACTTTTTTTGTCGTTTTGTTTCTCACTTTTGTCATTTTTTTTGTCTCATTTTTGTAACATTTTGTCTTTTTTGTCTGACTTTTGTTGTTTTGATCATAAAGTAAAATACCATATCGTTCAGTTCCAGGTACCTGTGACTAAATGTTTTGTTCCTTTTGTTATTTTTAGGTTATTATGCTGTGATTTTACTGGTCTGGTCCACTTGAGATCAAATTGGGCTGAATGTGGAACCTGAATTAGGGTGACTTTGACACCCCTGCCTTAATACATGCATCACTAACCAACTCTATTTCACAACACTTTACAAAACAAATGAAGCTTCAAAACACGCAAGGAAAACAGCGACAAGAAATGACTAAAAACTGTCACATACAGGCACACATCTTGACATTATCACCAACAACTGTGCACAGTTCAGTCCAAAAGGACACAGTGGAGCTGTTTTCATGTCACCACCTACCTGAAGCTGAAGACCTCCATGGGGGAAATACGTCCCATGACTGCCGATTTGATGGCACGTCTTCCTCTCTGAAATGGAAATTTATCATCTTGGCTAAATCACTTCTGTTAACTTTAACTTCCTCGGGTTCTTCTAAACTATCAGAAGTTGCATTTTTAAAGAACATAAGAACAAAAAAAAAAAAAAAAAAAAAAAAAAACCATCACCGACTACCTTCAAACTAGCTAGCTGTTGCTAGCTAACTGAGCTAACTGGCTAACGTTAGCTAACCGTCCCGGTCGCTTTTATTTAATTTCAGTTTTTTTCTGAAGCCAAATAGCGGCTGTCTTCCCTTCACAGTCTTCTTACAACATTAACCACATCGCTGTACCGTTGAGTGGACACATTAGCTGATAGTTAACGTTTGTTTTTCTTAATAAAAGCACGCTAACTTACTTTAGTAGTCTTAAGCAAATTCATTCAGTTGAGGAAGTGCAATACCACTTTTAACCACACAAACTAATATGGAACGACCGTTACGATCCCAGGGGCGCTGTTTCTCCTGTTTACGTCGCTGTAACATAAACGCAAACGACAATTGTGTTATTTTGCAAAGCATAGCTTAATTATTTTTTTATTAAAATAACCCCCCAAAATGTTGAAAAGGAGGAAAAATTATTTCCCAGCCTACCTAGATAAAAATCCATAGATTAAGCTGCAAAACAATTAAGTTTAATGATGATTTTTAATAATTTAAAATACATTTTTCAAAATTAACAAACTTAAGGTTCATTGCACCGAAAAGCATGCACAGGGCAAAGTATGTGCAAGGAAATTCTTGTTCCAGATATTGCTCAGAAAACAAATTACATAACGTGAATAAATGCCGTGCCAGTGTGATACATGACCGAAAACAAAAAAAAAAGCTAAAATAAAACTAGAATGAAAAAGTAAGAAATAATATTAGCAATGATCCTGAAGTATTAAAGTAATATTACACATGATAAGGAGATATTGCACATCATACTAAAACTGATAATGAACAAATTATTGAGAAAAGTAATGCAGTAATATTGCAAATGACATTGTTTTTATTATTCAGATGTTGGTGTTTGACGTTTCAGCTGTCATTCCTGCAGAAAGAAGAGGAATTATACAGTTTGATGGACACTGGAAGAAAATTGTAAATTTTCTGTGTCGATTTGTAGTGAAAATGTCTTTATTTATGTCAAGGAAAGTACCAAATTAAGGGACAGGGGGATAACTGGAAATATATAATGGGCTATAGGCTCTTTGTTTTCAGCTTTTCTCATTTTATAGAACCTCTGCTAACACATGGCATGGTTTACTCTTCTATATTCATTTTTATCTTTTATTTGGGGAAGTAACCTCTTTATATATGACTAAAATGTGTTTTTAGGGGATATATGCATGATGTTGTTATAAATACTAAGAAATATGTGTACATGAGGGCAACTTTAATAAATGCTAAAAATGCAATTTTACTGTGAAGATTTTTGTGGCTTATATTACTTTTTAGCAATGCAATAAACCTTTCATCGCAGTTTTTATTATGTTTCACCCCTTAAAAGCATCAGAAACATAAACATATGCTGCATATCCAGCGTTACGTGACTCCAAACATGGAGTCTGAACAGGTTTCAGTAGGAAACACGTCCTCCCTCCCTCCTTCTGTGTTTATTCTTTTATTGCTTTAATAATGACTGCAGGCATTGCTTTACAAAACCTCCTAACTGCTAATAATCAGTATTCAGAAACGCACACATGTTGTCAGACCCGTATACCTACTGTAAAATGTCTCAAAGCTTTATTAGACCGAAGCCATGTGAAAGCTTTATTAACTTTATTTCCAACCAAACACACACACCAGTTGCCTCAATAAGCACACAGCAAATGAAGGAGCTCATTTCACATACAGCTCAGTCACAATCAACTATTTTCAGAACAAAGTACAGAGGAGCTCAGACATCACAGGAGTTATTAGCATCCAGAGTATCTCTGCTAACAACCACGGGATAAATAATTTATAGCTTTTACCCAGCTGCTGCCTGGCTAAGAACAAGAAAACAAGTTGGCTGGTCTCTGCGAGGCTCTGGAGCAGAGAGCTGTTTACAAACTATAGGAGAAAGAAAACAAATCTGTAAGAGTCCAGAGAAGGTTTTAAGCATCTAATAATGCGCTGCGGTTAGAGAAAAACTGTGCATCATTAACACAATTTCTAAAATGTTGTGCTGAAAAGGCTTCCTCGTGGCCATCCTCAAGGGCAGCTTCATCTCACAGTGTTTACTTCCATCCTGGTCGTCATATGGATGCTCTAATCCGCCAGGCACCACGCTCAGTATTTTTCACAACCATCTGAGCAGATGTTGTGGGACAGGAAGCTGAGGCATTGTGGAATGATTTCATGAACAATATTCCCTCCTTTGCCAAGACTGATGCAACGCCGCGACGGAGAATCATCAGCCACTTAACGCCCCGAAGCAATGATTAGTGGGTGACACTAAATTCTGCAAATATGTAATATCGTTTTGTTTTGGAGAAAAGGTGGAACTGTCAATGAGTCACGATACAGTCCAGTTAGAAACACTTCACTTTCAGAACACTTAACCCTCCTGTTGTCCTCATTTACAGGCACCCAAAAAAATATTGTTTCTTTGTCTGAAAAAAATCAAAAATTCAGCAAAAAAAATTCCCCAAATTTCTAAAAATTTGCAAAACCTTCAGGAAGAAAATTCCAATAATTCCTTCAAAGTTTCCCTTAAAGTTTTTTTTTTTTTTTTTTCTGGCCTTTTTTCGGCTTTATTGGATAGGCACAGTGAGAGAGACAAGAAACAGGGGAGAAGAGTCGGGGGAAGACATGCAGCAAAGAGTCGCGAGTGAGAATCGAACCCGGGCCGCTGCGTCGGAGATCAGCCCCTGTACATGTATGGCCTGCTCAACGCGTTGAGCTATACGGGCGCCCAAGAGCTTTATTTTTAAAAAATTTCCCTCAAATTTGGCGAGAAAGTTCTTGTAACTCTTTTCGAAGAATGGGTAAAAATCTTCCAAAAAATCCTAAAAATATCTGAAGTGATTCCATATATATCAATAAAACTTCTAATATTTTCTTTAAGAACATTCACATAAAAATCAACCAAAATCCTGTGAAATTCGTTGGATTTTGGTTGATTTTTTTTGTGAATGTTCTTAAGAAACATGTTTAATATTTCTTTTTTTTCCACCAAAAAATGTTCAAAAATGTCCCAAAAATGTTGAAAACGTGGACATCAGAAGTTTCACTGTAAAAATATATATTTTTTCCACATTTTCAAACTTTAAAACGGGTCAATTTTGACCCGCAGGACGACACGAGGGTTAAACACAGTGAAAGTAACACCAAATAGTCGTAAAAATAATAGATTTAAATACAGCAAAAAGGTTTAATTTTACAGTCAGACATGGAAAAAAAGCTAATTATCATTTTATCATGGTCTGTTTTTAGGGTCAACCTGTAAAATAATTCTTTATTTCTGTGATTTTACTGGATATTATCTGTCATTCGACAAAACAGAAAATATCTGTACTAACTTTATAAACTGCAAAATAACAGGTTTTAAAGCTATTTGCTATTTTTAATCTTCAGTGTACATAATATTTCCTTCAAATAATGACAAATAGCTGTAAAAAAAATTCAGATCTGAACAGACTAAAAAATGTACGGTAAATAATGAATTACCTTTTGTAAGAATACAGATTTTTAACATGGACACTATTTGCATTTTTAGCCTTTTTTATGGTTAACATGTAAATTAATTCTTTTTTTCTGTGTTTCTACTGGATATTATTTAACGAAACAGAGGACAAAGCAAGAATGGCAAAAAAACACAAAAAAAACACAATGTGGCATTTAATTACTGCAAGTGTCTCAACATCTAAATTATAATTTATGTGCTTTTTTGTACCTCACAAACTATAAATAACGTACCTGCAGTCACGCTTTCTTGCCACTTACATTCAGTGTAAAAACTTTCATGGTGGAAATTTTCACATGTATTCACATTGATCAGATATGCATCATCTTTAGAGGTAATTTGAAGCTGTGTTTTTTTCTTCCACCCTATTAATCTCTGTTTAGTGTTCTGTTTTGGTCTCCACCAGTTCTTTTGATTACTGTCTAAGCGCTGTGTTCCCAGTTCATCTCTTGCATTGACAGATTTGATGATTGTGACGAGAAATGACAACAATTTATTTCAAGCTATACTTCCCATAAACGTGGTTATGACTGGTATTAACTGTATATCAGGGGTGTCCAACATGCGGCCCGTGGGCCAAAATCGGCCCTCCAGAGGGTCCAGTCGGGTCCTCAAAGTGTAAAAATTACAGAAGACATTAACTGCAGATTGTAAATTAGTAAAAAGATAAATTTAAAATCATTTCTAGACCAAGTTGTTGTGATCATAAAGTAAAATATTAGATTGTTCATTGTTCTTTTGTCATTTTGTGTCTAATTTTTGTAATATTTTGTCTTGTTTTTGTTGTTATTTTATATTTTTTTGACAGATTTTTGTCATTTGTCTCACATTTTTGTCGTTTTGTTTCTTGTTTTGTGTTTCCTTTTGGTCTCGCTTGTGTTTTTTGTCTTATTTTTGTAATTTTGTGTTTTTTGTGCTTTATTCGCTATTTTGTGTGTCGTTTTTGTCGTTTAGTGTTTTTTGTCTCGCTTCTGTCTTTTGTCCGTTTTATTGTCGTTTTGTTTCTTGCTTATGTCTCTTTTTGCCTCGTTTGTGTCATTTGTGTAATTTTTCTGTCTCATTTTTGTCATTTGTCCATTTTTGTCGCTCTGTAACTTTTTGGTCAAATTTTTTCTTTTTTTTGTTTGGTTTTGTGTCATTTGTGTCATTTTTTTTGTCATTTTGTTTCTGTCACACCCTCAACCTCAGCTGCCAAATAGGAGCAGATCTTTCTGCCTGGTGGCATGTAGTATGTGGACAGGTGATGTCAATCACAATCATTAGCAAGCAGGGGGAGTGTCTCTCAATCTACACCATTCATCCATAAAGACCAGACGTAGCCACTACACTTTGCTGGATCGTCAACAATCATCTTCGGACTCCCACCTGCTCGCCTTCCAGCTCAGCCTCCCCAGGAATCCCCGATTCACCGTCTGCCTCACCATACAACCACAGCACGCCATCGCTGCAGCTCCTGTCCGCTCCAGACTACTCTCCCTGCCTTCACGCCGCCGCTTCCGCCCTCCATTTGCTCTTTCCCCGTCCACGAACAGCTAAGTTCCCTGCCTCTCGTTGAGCTACTGCAGCGTAGATGTAGTTTGATGATTTTTTGCATTTTCAGCATTAAGCTTCTTGTAAATTATTATTGTAAATAAACGATAACCGCAAGCTCGTTCTGCCGCGTTTCCTTGCCTGCAATTGAGTCTCTGTTGCATCCCGTAACAGTTTCTTGCTTTTGTCATTTTGTGTCTCATTTTTGTAATATTTCGTCTTGTTTTTGTTGTTTTTTGTCTGACTTTGGTTGGTTTGATCATAAAATAAAATGCTATATCATTCAGTTCCAGATACCTGAAACTAAATGTTTTGTGTCTTTGTAGATAAACTGTGATCTGTAAGTTGTAATGTGTAAATGATAAACTGAGGCATAATGCTAATGAAAGTGAATTTCAACAGCAGTTGTTCATGATGTTTTGTACAAAGATAATTCCTTAAATGTGAACTTTTTTTGCACTAAAACGAAGGAAAGATTAGGAGTTGTGGTTATTTATAGGCTATTATGCTCTGATTTTACGGGTCTGGTCCACTGGAGATCAAATTGGGCTGAATGTGGAACCTGAACTCAGATGAGTTTGACACCCCTGCTTTACATTCTCTGTCTCCATGGTAGAGATTGAGGGAAACTAGGAGTCACACAAATCGTTGTATATGGGTCCAAAAGTGTGAGGCCACTTTTGTACGGGTGATTAGGTGAGATTAGACAAGCTTCCTCAGATAGATGGAGCAGTGAAACTGAACCAGAATGGTAAGGCTGCGACTCTAAAAAACCAAAACAATGAGGTGAAAGATGCTAAGGAGCTCTTTAACTCTCTGTGTGGCTTCCATATCCAGTCACATGATCCTTTGGTGATACACTAAAGTTGCACCAAATATATGACTGCATTCCTTCTGCAACAATTAGCTGCTCTCTAGCTGTAACTTCAACAGCTCAGATTAAAACACAAATGGGGGATCAAAGCGGCTGGGAAACAATGAAGGTGAAAAAAGAGAGCTAATCTAATTAAGATCTCAATCACTCAATTAGATTTGAGCAGGAGAAACAAATGGCGAGTAAATTCTTTCATCATAACAACCGGTTTAATTGCTCCAAGATGGAGCTCTGACATCTGGCGTGTCCCCTCCAGACTGCACGGTGTGTGTGTGTGAACCGACACACACACACGCCGAGCAAAGAGGGAGTGTTTGAAGGCATTGGAAGGGTGGAAGTTCAGCGATGAGTGTACTTTCACTGAGCCCTGACTGTGTTTATGAGCATGAAGCTGCCCGAGTGCAATGGAGCAGCAGTCTGGTTTACGAATCCGCACTTCAGCCGCACGGTCAGCGGAGAGCGGTCGAATTAATGGGACCGGTGGCCGTTTTCTCTCATGACAGCGCCGTGCTCAGACAGAAAATGAGGTCAGGTGCTCTCTGAGAAAGAGGAGATGTGGTTTAGGTGGAACATGCGGCCCTGATCGTCGACAGGCAGCCTGGGAGAGTTTGAGCAGGAACAGCGACGGTGGCCTCAGGGTGCCATGCCAGAAAACAAAAAGACAAACTCAAAGGGGAACAGCCATGGTTTTCTCAGCACTCAGCTGCATCACGTCTTGTTGTGAGTCTGACTAACCACTTCCTCATGCTGCAGGCGGAGAGGTCAGGGTTCAGTCAGGTCCTCTGACAGCAGAACAGGCTGCAACAACAAGACTCTCCCTGCTCAGCTGCTACCTTTGCTCTTCTGCCTGCAACCCCTTTCCCCTTCCTCATATCCAGAAATCACATTTTGCAGTGAATTTTCTCTCAGAGGGGGCCTCATTACATTACTTCCAGCCTGCATGCATGTAGGAATCATCCTCACACAGTGAATAACGCTCAGAAACAGCCTCTGTGTGAAGGAATTTTGAAACGCAGTCACGGATTTTGAAACAGCACTCATGCAAGAAGCAGGATGTGCTGCACAACAGTGACGGAGGTGATGAAAAACGAACATAAAGACGTAAATTAAAGAGGTTTTTTTTGTGGTGCTGACGGCTGGTAGTTCCCTCACATATCAAAACACAACCTTCTCTGAGGGGAGTGGCGCCTATCGCAGTCATTCTGCTGCTTTACAAAGAGACATGAGCCCTATCAGACCTGGACAGGTGGGGATATGCTGACCTCTGCTGGTAAAAGGTGGTGCTGCAGCTTTAACACAACAGATGCTGGACGTTTTTCATAACCATATGCACATAAACTCACCCATGCAGTAAAGAAAATTCACTTAGAAAACTGTAATTCTGTGTATGTGGGTGTAGATTCATCTGCAGCTGCTTTAAAATGCAGCTAAAAGCAAAATTATACAGCAGCAGTACTGGTTTCCAACCACTGGCTTCTCGTCAGGTTGATTTTACTGTCTGTTTTTAACACTTGAAATGCACTGGTGCCACCTTATTCAGCAGAAATCTTGCATCTTCATACCCTAGTTATAGCTTTCAGATCAACCAACCAGATGTTCTGAAACTGAAGCACAAATCTGGAAACGACTGAGCCTCTCTGGAGGCGTTTAACTTTTCCTGTAAGAGCTGCTCAGATGGTAGAAACCTCTTGTCTTGTGATTCGATTCAAGCAGAGTTTGACTTCATCTTTTATTGTGTTGTAACTTTTTATTCACATTTGTCTTTTATGTCCTGCTGTTTAAACTGTGCAGCTCCGGGCTTTAATTTTTGCTATTTTTAAAATGCTCTTTATAAATAAATTTGACTTTAACCACAACAACACGCTTGGATTAGGAGGAGACCTTTCACTTTGAAGGTGTTGGTGGCTGACTTGTATAATCTACAATTAAAGGTCTGTTTTTTCGATGCTCTTTAAAGCTGAAGTCAACCAATTTCAAAAAGTGAAGATATAAAACATTTACTGCTGAGCTGCTTCAATCATCAACATCAATTCTGACAAATAAATACTCAGGAAAAGCAGCAAACAGTCACATAGATCAAATTTTGCACATAAATTTTACGAGGACTTAGTTATTGTGTTAAAATAATGAGTGACTTGTGTTTGAGTTCAACATTTGAACTGTATTTTTCCATTAATTTTTTCATTAAACAATCACAACATAAAGAAAAATTGACAGCTTTTCACAATGTTGAAACTGTTTCTGCTCTGCGGTTGCTCTATAGAATGAAATGGAGATATTTTTTATTCAGTATCCTTCAGAACTTTGGATTTATTGACAGGATTTTAAATTAGACTTGAGTTTAAAACACTGCTAAGACACATTTGTGAGTCCTGATTTAACTGTTGTTGTAGTAGAATCACAGTCATGTGATTGTCAGCAGGCAGCTGATGTAGCGTTCACTTGTTGTCATGGTTACAGTGACACCGTGCTGCTATTTTGCAATGATACAGAAATCTTTAACAAATCCGTGGATCCAGACTATAAGCTGCATCACTGCCTAAATCTAATCAGGTGGTCCTTGTGTCATTAGTTGTGTCCAGACATGAACTAAACTTTACTAGTAGAGACCATGTTCACGACGGAAGCCTTCAGTTTAGAATGACTCCTAGAACTCTGGAATCAGTGAAACACACAAATATTTGTCACAACAAAAACAATCCTGTATTTTAGTCCTTTCATAGATTTATTAAAGGTCGTCTGGTTTATCTTTGACTCCTCTGGACAGAATCGGTTCAGTTCCATTAAATGTGTAGTCTCTCTGACTCAGACTGGTTTCTTCATCAGTCCACAGGTTCTTGATGGTTCTAAGTCTGGCCTGATGGAAACATTTCTTCACCACTAACTGAGTAATTTCCAACCAATTCTGAGTCATGTTTAAGTCTTTTTAAAGTAATTTTGGACAGGTTTCAAGTCATTTCCAAGTCAATTTGGACAGATTTTGTCATTTTGGACCCATTTTGAGAAATTTTGAACCAATGGTCTAATATTTTTTTCCATGACTGTACACTCAAGTAGACTCTTCAATAGTATTTCAAGTGTAGTTCCTTTTTTAATCCTAAAGAGCTTAGCTAAAGATCTTAAAATCTCTGTGTACTCTACAGATATAAACTCATAAAAAAAGTCCTGGTTGACTACAGTCAACAGAGTAAAAGTTTCTCACATCTGGTTGCAGATATAAATGGAAAAACACATCTGGCCCTGCTAACACCGTCCTTTTGAACAGTATTTTCAGTGTGTGTCGGACAAATCGCCTCTCAGGAGACTTTACCTTAAAATATCTCATTTATAAATGCAACTTCTTTGACAAACATACCTTCTAATTTTCAAAACTAAAGTGGAAATACTGTTTGAGCTGTCAAAACAGAAGAGATTTATGGGAGTATAATGTAACCAACAGCATGTTAAAGTTATTTAATGTGCAGTGGAGCTCACATGAAATGAAACGGCTCTGACAGCAGCAACAAAAACAACAGAAAGCAGATGCAGAGAGGCTGAGAGGCAGGATGCTGGAAGTTGTTTCATTGCTGAAATACCAGATGTTTACATTTGATCTTCCAGCGAGCAGCGCTTCACAGTCCCAGAGGGGGTGTGTTGGTATTAATAGGTCACAACGGTGTGTGTGATGCACCAGCCGGCTAAGTGGGTCAGAGATGCGGCTGTGGGTCAGCAGGCAGACTTGGGGGTGTATTTGCACATTTCTGGCGAGCATGTCCGTCCAATGGCTTTGGCCTCGCAGGTCGGCTTCAGTATTTGTTGTGTGGATGATTTATAAATATTTCCCTTTGGTCTCACCGAGGGCCAGATATCTTGCCAAGGGAAAGCTGCCTCTGAAGTGAGGCCATGAAAGTCAGAGCTGCGAGATGCCTGCATGCTTAAACACATAACCTGCTCTAAAATAAGCAAAACACTTTTTTCTGTCCATCTCACACACACAGACACACAGACACACACACACACACACACACACACACACACACACACACACACACACACACACACACAGCCTGTCAAACAACCCTGATGAGGTAAACAAGAGCGCATCCCACCGCATTATAAAGTGGGAGAGCACAAACCTCCAATCGCTGTGAATTAAAAGCTCAAAGACAGACGACTGAACACAAACACGTCGATATCCTGCCATGAAAACAGCCACTTTATGCCATTTAAAGACACTGCATTTAAACTCTCAACTAGGAAAAAAGGCCAACAATTAAGTGAGGATCCGTCACAGTGGGACGTTAGGAGGGTGTCTGACTAGATGTGAAGGTTAGAGGCAGTGATTAAAAGAAGAACGGCGTGGAAACATCACAACAGACAATTAGGATAAAATTTAGACGGTTTTTCAAGGATTGATGGAAATTTTCAAGCAAACTAAGAATGTCTTAGTTAACATATACTGACAGAAAGGTCGGATTTTTTTCTTAAAAGGTGGACTGTGTGAAAAAAGTGAACACTGTGGGTTGCACTGTGTTTTTTAACTATCAGAAGCTTTATTCCCATCAATTACAGACACATGTTCCTGATACAGATGTGGAAATAATAAAAAACGGTTGACTAGGCCCTTTAGCTGAACAATAACACTACAGAGGTTTTTTGATTCTGACAAAAACATCTGAACAACTTAAACTAGATGAAAAATTATCTCTGGATCCTGTGGATAATTACCAAAAGTCCAAACATTTAAGGAGTTTTATTGTGTTTAAAAGTTGATTTAAGGTGCAGGCTGCACAAAAGTTGCGACCTTTTATTTTGTTGTTACATTTTTTTTTGAAGCTATTTTTTTGGCTTTTTTTCGATAGGTGCAGCACAGTAGAGTGGGGGGAAGACATGTAGCAAAGAGCCGTGAGCAGGAATCGAACCCAGGTTACTGCGTCTGAGACCAGCTCCTGTACATTGGTCACCCACTTAACCTGTTGAGCTATCTGGGAGCCCCATTGCTGTGTTTAAAAAAAAATGGTCTGATGGTGAATTTGACACAAAATCTCGAAAATATTGTAAGGTCTTATGCACTGTTCCCTCTAAGCTGCGCAATTGCACACTGCTGACACGGTCTCCGCCTACAGAAAATCTGCGCTGCGCACAAAAAAAAAATCCAACCTAAATTATAAATAAAATAAACACGTAACAATTCATTCTGTGCTATTTTTCAGTGTGAGTCAGTGAGTGACCGGTGACTGGCTGCTGCAGCCAATGATGCGATTCACATACGTATTTACCATAGACTGTATATAATGGTATTTACGCAGCTAATAACGTCAGACGTCCTTATGTGCAGCTACCTTTGTTCTCATAGATATGAATGAGTAGATAGGACACGCCCCTTTGTGCTGCATGCTACAGCGAGGCTAAGCTAGTGGGGGCAAAGTTTCAGTGCATTCTGTTGATGTAGACGGCGTGAAAACGGAAACAACAAGTATGCCGGCTCACTGTGCTGCATACAGTTACACACTACGTCGTACGATTGAGACAAGGAAACTTGGAATGACTTTTCATAGGTAAGAATAGTTTTTGGCTCTTTTTTCATTATTAAATCTTGTTGAGAGCTTCCAGTCTATGAGAGCTAACTAGTTAGCCACTAGCAAAACGCTAAGGCGAGCTAGCAGCTTGACAACCAAATACCAGACGATTAATAGTAGCTGTAGTATAGTTGTACAAGCAGTAGTAGTAATACTAAATGTACAAGCAGCAGTAGTAGTATAAACAGCTGTTAGAGTCATAGAAGTAGTATCAGCATTTGTAATAGTATTACAAGTTGTAGTAGCAGTGCCAGTATCAGCAGCATTTAATGTACTACTAGTAGTAGTCATATTGCTATTACTACCACCAATACTACCAATAGTAGTTATAAAGCCTAACTCATGTATATCCAGATTACCATCTATGTTCTTCCTCCAAACCCATTTTATGATTGGGATTACAGGTAGTTCTTTAGGACTGCTCTCAAATAATTGAAATGTTACTAAACAAGGTTATACTTATCAAATTAAATAGCTCTGGTCTCCAGTATATTGGCGAATTCGGTTCTTTGTACTTAATTTATTAGCATGATTTATTTTTTAATATGTTGTGTACAGACTTATTTACTTGTCTGTCTACTTTTCTTACTCCATGTAGGTTTCCCAGAGACTATGGGTTGAGGAGGAATTGGAAGTTTGTCGGCTTAGACCTGGTGTCATTCCATCAGTGTTAAACTTCCCGGCTCATCTTGGAAGAGTACATACCAGAAAGACCACGACCAAGCAGCCTTGAGATCTTAGGCAGCGTCTCCCTGAGGTGGGTGTCAATGGTGTTCACGGTCAGGTCTGTGGTAATCCTGTCAAAAAACAAAACAGAAAAAAATCTAGATTATAAATCAACATGTAACCAAAGCACTCTGTGTTTAACGCCATAGTATAGGATGTAGTTCAGAAAATGTCAAAGTATAGTATGCTTTACTCAAGAATAACATAGTGTGGCCTGTAGTTCATAGTACAGCATGAAAAAAAACAAAACAGATTATCATGTGGTTCAAAAAGTGCAAAATGATAGGATGTTGCCTAAAATTGTCATGTATGATATGTGGTTCAAAAAATGTCATAATGCAGTATATTGTCAAAATAGTATGTAATTCAAGAAAACATCAGAGTATAATATGTCATCTAAAAAATGCTATAGAATAATACTTTCATTGCACAAGTAAAAGTATAGTAACTTTTAAAACTGTTCGAATTCTAACTATAGACCCATATCAATTTTAAATGTGGACTATAAAATATACACTTCAATTATCTGTAAACGATTCGAAAAGTTCATGCCAGATTTAATTAATGAAGATCAAACTGGATTTATATCAGGCCGACAAACACAAGATAACATTAGAAGAACGTTACACATCATACATGAAATTCAAAAAGAAGGATATAACGCAGCTATGATAAGCGTAGATGCAGAACAGGCATTTGATAGGGTAAATTGGGAATTTTTATACCAAACATTGGAAAAATTTGGCTTTACTGAAGATTCAATCAAATGTGTCAAGGCAGTTTATCAACAACCTACTGCAAGGGTAAAGGTGAACGGTTCGTTATCTGAAAGATTTGCATTAGGGAGGGGAACAAGACAGGGATGTTGTCTTAGCCCAACATTGTTTGCCATTTATATAGAACCATTGGCACAAGCGATCCGTCAGGATATGAAATTAAAGGGTATAACTGTTGGAAGTAGGGAACACAAAATTGGCCTTTTTGCAGATGACGTGGTAATATATTTGACAGATGTAGAAGCGTCCTTCGTACGAATGATGGAAATTATAGAAAAATTCAATTACTATGCAGGATATAAACTAAATCTTTCAAAAACTCAGATTCTCTCATTTAATCACATTCCCTCAGTAGAAATCAAGCATAAATATGGTGTCAGGTGGGACTTGAAACAAATGAGATACTTTGGGGTACATATAACCAAGAATATATCAAATCTGTATAAGGCCAGCTACAACAATATCAATCAAACTATAAGAAAGGACATAGAAAGATGGTACACATACCCAATGGATTTTAGTAGTAAGATAAGTGCAGTGAAAATGAACATATTGCCAAGGTTATTATATTTATTTCAATCCCTGCCAATAGAAATTCCACCAAAACAGTTTATAGAATGAGATAAATTAGTTTTTAGGTTTATTTGGGGAGGGAGGAAAGCCAGAATCAAATACACTACACTTCAATTGCCAAAGAATAGAGGTGGAATGGCACTGCCTAATTTTAAGGTATACTTTTACGCAGCTCGACTTCGACCACTTGTCAATTGGTGTGATGAAAATTATATAGCAGATGGAAAGATGTCGAGACATGTATCCCTGGCTATCACATCCAAATGCTCTTGGGAGAAAATACAATCCCTGGATATATCAGGAATTTGATTGATCCAATAACAATATTTACACTAGAAACATGGTCTGCTCTTACCAGACAACTTAAATTGAAAAAGGAACAAAAAATATTAAAATGGATAGCACTGGATAGTGAATTTGGGCCTGGGTTACATGACTCAACATTTAAACAGTGGAAGAAAAATGGAATGACTGCATTTTGTACTGCTACAGAAAATGGAGAAATAAGAAGTTTTGAAGACTTAAAGAAAAGATTTGCACTTAAGAACCAAGACCTGTTTAGATAATTCCAGTTGAGGGAATATTACAATAAAGAGATGAAGAGGGCTACATCAAAAGAAATTAATCCAGTGAATGGAAGTGATGGTTAAAGCATACAACCAAAAAATATCAAGGGTCATATCAAGACTTTACCACAGTATAATGGAATGTCAGAATAAATCAACACTGTACATAAAACATAAGTGGGAAAAAGAGTTGAATGTCATAATCTCTGAAGAAGAATGGTACCACATGTGTGAAACTCAACAGACATCCACAAATTCACTTACATGGAGAGAATTTAATTGGAAGAATTTAACACGTTTTTTTATTACACCAAATTTAAAAAGCAAACAATTACTAAAACAGCAAACATGCTGGAGACAATGTGGTGAAATAAATGCTAACCATACACATATCTTCTGGTGTTGCCCCAAAATAGAGACATTTTGGGATGAAGTCAACTCTGTGATGAACAAGGTACTTGGATATACGATTATTAAGAAGTGCTCCACTCTATACCTGGGAAATATAGGTAAAGTTGTACTGAAGGAAGATAACTATCTGGTTAAAATTATTCTTACGGCTGGCAGGAAGGCCATAACAAGAAACTGGCTTGCTTCAGACCCACCTAGACATCAACAATGGTTAGATATAGTACAGGAAATATATGTGATGGAAAAAATGACATATTGTTTAAGAATTAAAAAAGATGATTTTGATCGAAAATGGAGTAAATGGAATAAGTTTACAGGCAAGGACACCAGCATTTGAATGACATTTTTGTTTTATAATGGAATACTGTGAAGTCGACTGTAACTGCCCCCCATTGGTGATGAGCTGATCCCATACTTGTTTATTGTTTTGTTCATGTATATGTGTGAAAAGGAAATAAAAAACTAAAGTGAAAAACAAAAAAAACTGTTCGAATTCTTATATGTTGCTAAAAAAACAAAAAAAAACAAAAACAAAAAAAAAACATCAGTAATATGTCAATTAAAAAAGCCTATAGTATAGTGTGTCGCCCAACAAACATCATAGTATAGCATGTTGCTCTAAAAATGTCACAGTATAGCCTTTAGTCCACAGCTGTCAGTAGGTGAGGAGCAACACAAAAACAGTCCAAACGCTGGTTTCTAGAGGGTTAGACGAGAATTTATTTGAAAGAGTAAGTTTACAACAACACAACATGTGAGGGGGTTAAAAACAAATGGGTGTTAGTAAAATAAAAATAAATAAACAGAACTAAAAGTCAACTTCACGTTGACATTGATGGGCATTCCAACCAGGAACAAAGTAAAAGATAATCAATATGAAAAAAAACTCTTCCTGTTCACCTCTTAAAACCCAAAAACACACCACAGTAGCACCCTAAACTAAAACTACCAATGGGTTCCCTGTTTTCCTTTCTGAACAATTCAAAGGTCCCTCTCTATCTCCCCACACATCCACCAACCACAGGAACACATCTCCAAAGTTCTGCCTGACCAGCTCAGTTTCCCCTCAGAAGAAGTGCCTCCACCTGCCAGATGAAGGAGCCTTTTGAGAGGCAGCTGGCATCGTGATTGGACTGTACTTTGGTCTGTTCCAATCCAGCTTCAGCTCCAGAGACGGCAGGCGGGACGAGTCAACGGAGGCCGGATGGACGAAGGCATGAAGCTGAGTACAATACAGAAAACAACAGAGGAGGAGTGCAGGGCCAGAACAAACAGAGTAGCATGGTATGTCTCTTAGAAAACATCATAGTATAGCCTTTGCTATGAAAAAACACCATCATATACATTGTATATTGTACAAATAACAAGTCAAAGGAAAGAGACATACATTGTAGAATTGTAGTAATTGTGGGCTGACTGATTTACTGATTATCAGTATTTCATTTTTTACTGATTTACGGTAATAAATACATTTAAAAATGGCGCTACTTTGGCTCTGAACCTTTATCTACCTGTGGTCGCTCTGTCTTCTGGAGTGATTTGATTGGTTATACGTCATGAACAAAACTCCTTTAACTTAACATCTGTAAACAAAAAAAAAACGTATCAACAAAGTTTTCTGTTAGAGTTTGTGTTCTTCAAAATTTAAGTCCAAGATTTTAAATACTTTCATTTACTGCAAATGAATATCTACTCCAAATGTCTCACTAATAATCATTATCAGCCTTAAAAACCCACAAAACACCCCTCTATACTCGACCACACTTAGTACAGTCCGGTTCCCCCTTCTATAAATCTGCTTGGAATCTTCCACTTCCTGTTTGTCAAAGTGGCCTTCTACCTGGACAGGTTTTGTTGGAGCTCATGCAACAAACATTTTGGGTAACTGCACTTTAATATGGATGGATGACACTGAATTAGAGTCTGTTTTAATGAGACTGAGTTAAGATGTGTAGCTCTGTCATTAAATAGGAAATTATTTCTCAGAATTCACAGAGAAAAGTCTGAAATGTTTGCTAGGTTAGCGTCCCACATGTACTTTGGCTCAGCTAAAGCTAACTCTCCAACTTCTGGATCTCTTGAGTTGCTTGTTGTTAAAATATCTTGCTAGAGGTGCTGAGGCTCAGAAAGTCTGAGATGTTTGTTCAAAATAAGCTCATTCTCAAGTCTTATCTGAACCGTCTTCTTTTGTTTGAACTTTCCCTAAACTTAGGAGTTAATGACAGAGCAGCACATCCAGACTCAGTCTCATTTATGTAGAGATTAAACTTCAGTGTCATTCATTGATGTTAAAGTGCAGTTTTTCAAATGTTTGTTGCATATGCTCCTGACCAAACCAGTCCAGGTGGAAGACAATGTGAAGAGAAAGCTCCAGAGGATGAATATCACACATTTACGTTGGAAATAAATGTCCTTTAATTAGACATTGTCATGCAAAAGTTGGATTTCCCTTTAATGATGTTCAAATCTTTGTTGAGTGTTTTGTTGATGTTGGTTTCTAAATGTTTTTTGACACTCGGCCCCAAAGATTAAAACCTTTTCCGGCTCACAAGCTGCAACAATTCACACATTATCCAACTATCTTTCTGACTAAACTAAGATAAAAAGTGAAAAACTGCCTGATTCCTGCATCATGAATGTAAATTTTTTTGGTTTTTATGACAGTAAACTGAATATATTTGGGTTTGACATTTTATAAACCAAAACAAGAAATGAATTACTGGAGAAAATAATCAACAGATTAATGGACGAAGAAAATGTGTTTCCAACATATATGACTGAATTACTCCAACGTTACAAGATACATACAATTTGAATTCAAATTTTATTTATATAATGCCAATTACAGGTCAAATTGTCTCGACACTTTATTTTTATATTTTTTGTCATATTTAAAATATGACAAAGTAAGAAATTTAAACCTCTTGACTAATCCAATTTATTACTTGGTTTTTAAGAGACTAATCGACAACTAAAATAACTTTCTCCACTAAAACTAATAAACATGAGGTCAAATAGAAGAAACAGTTTTAAATACTGCAGTCCCACGATGACAAGAATAAAGTTTGTCAACAAAAACTAAATCTGCTGGTGGATTCCATTAAAGTCCTAATAAATGATAATAAAGTGTGATACTAAAGGTTTATGGTGCTAAAAATCTCCAAGTAAAGATATGAAGTTGAACATGTGGATGGAGGTTGATAAAAGTTGACCTCCCTTCATTTCTCTGGAGCGACTCCATGGATTTTATGGATGGTGGTTAAAGACCTGCTCTTCTAGTGGTCTTCCTTCTAGTCGCTGTAAAAAGTCAGTCCATCCTGGCCGACTTCAACATCTCTTCATGACAACTTGTTCTGCCTCCGACCTGGTGGAAACTCAAGAAACTCGGGAAAACCCGTGGAGACTCGAAGAACTCGTGGAGACTCGAAGAACTCGTCGGGCGGGGGAAGGTGTGGTGGGTGGTGGGGAGAGGTGGGGGAGTAGAGGGGGGAGGCCGCCACCCACCTCCCCGCCTACTCTCCGCCCTGACTCCACCCTGACTCCGCCTTGGCTCTGCCCATGTGGTCACTTGAGGAACTACGATGCCAAAGGGACGACGAATTTATTTCTTTTCATCTGATCTGTAGCTCAGTGAGTTAAGGATTTGCCTATGGAGCTGCAGGTCGCTGGTTCAAGACCAGACACTTCTTAAATTTTCTCAAAATTCTGACAAAGACAAAGAAAGAAAAAGGCCAGTGGCGGGTCTTGAACCTGCGACCTTCGAGTCTGCAGGCTCTCTTCTTATCCTCCTGAGCTACTCGCTCAGATACTAATTCTTCTTTTTTTTGCGCATTTATCATCTATTTTTTTGTCGTTTTCGAGTTTTTTTTTAACTCGAGTCTCGACTCGACCGTTTTTCTCAGGAGGTTGGGCTTCAGCCTTTGTGCTGGAGGGTTGAACCCTCAGTTCCAAGACTTTCCAAAGCCTCCACACCTCCCGAGTCCTCAGGACCTGAGCTTTCAGACAGTCTGAGGGCTGAAATTTTCTAAGTCCCACAGTAGTTCTCTGTTAGATTGAACTTTCAGGCAGTCCAAGGACTGAAATCCTGTAAGTTACTGAGTAGTTCTCTGTTAGTTTGAACCTTCAGACAGCCCAAGGACTGAAATCCTGTAAGTTCCTGAGTAGTTCTCTGTTAGTTTGAACCTTCAGACAGTCTGAAGGCTGAAGTTTTAAAAGTTTCTCAGTACTTCTCTGTTAGTTTGAACTTTCTGGTTAACAGAAGCCTTAAAACTTGTGACCATGAGTCTTGATTTCACATTTAGACCATCCATCCGAGTTCCTCTCAGACCTTCACCTGTGGGTTTTTTAGAAATCCTCAACAAACTTTGATTCTCTTCACTGAACAGTAAAGTTTGTGGAGATCAGAAGGTAACATTAGTTTGATAAATGCCTTCAACTACTAGTAGACTTTATCTGGAAAGCTGTTTTCTGAAATGAGTTCTTAGTAAATCTGTCCACAATCAAACCAAGAACATAGAAAGAGGAAATGTTTGAAGAAACAACTTGATGTTTTCGTTTCAGACTAGAAAACGCTTGAAGACCTTTATCTGTTTTTGCTCTTTTTGATCGTTTTATTGTCTCTTCTGTTTAATTTGATCTTCTAAAGTCTAACTGGTGTCTTTTCAAATGTTTTGTCTTTAGTTTGATTCTTCTTAAACGTTTAGTTTTGCTCTTTTCTCACCTTTTATTCTTTTCTAATGTCTGATTTGCTTTCCAAATGTTTTGTCTTTTTAATGTTTGTTTTTTCAAATGTTTTATCAGCTTGTTTGAGTTTTTTTTCCTTTCCCAATATTTAATGTTTCAATTAAATCTTTAAGGTTTTTATTTTTAAATGTTTTACCACCTTTTAATGTTTAATTTTCTTTTTAAATGCTTCATTGTATTTTCTGTTTAATTCCTATTTGAAGTTTTAGTGTCTTTAAGATGTAATTTTCTAATTAAACATTTAATTTTTTAATTAAATGTTTTGTCTTTTTAATGTTTATTTGTTTTTTCAAATGTTTTATCGGCTTGTTTGAGTTATTTTTCCTTTCCCAATATTTAATGTTTCGATTAAATCTTTAAGGTTTTTCTTTTTAAATGTTTTACCAACTTTTAATGTTTAATTTTCTTTTTAAATGCTTCATTGTATTTTCTGTTTTATTCCTATTTGAAGTTTTATTGTCTTTAAGGTGTAATTTTCTAATTAAACATTTAATTTTTTAATTAAATGTTTTGTGTTTTTAAAGGTTTAATAATCTAATTAAATGTTTTGCATTTTTTGAAATGTTTAATATTCTTCTTGTTTAATTGTATTTTTTAAATGTTTAATTATGGAAAATATTTTATCTGTAATTTTTAATATTTGTATTTTAAAAATTTTGTTTAATTTCATAATGACATGTATTGTATCTTGTTGAATTATCTCATTCAATATTTTGTCTGTTTAATAGAGTTAAACATTAAATAAAATTAAATTATATTAAACAGACATGCAAAACATTTAATTAGATTATTAAACCTTTAAAAAGACAAAACATTTAATTAAAAAATTAAATGTTCAATTAGAAAATTACATCTTAAATTTCTTAAATGTTTCTAATAATAAAACTTATTAAAAGTTTTATTGTCTTAATTTTTTTCCCTTTGAGTTAATTGCTTTTTTTATGTGGTTTATTTCTTTAATCTTCTTTTTCTGTCAAGATTTTAACCCCAACCTTAAAAATGAAATAAACCCTTAAATCACAATGAAAATACTTCTGTTGTCACAATCATGAGTTAGTCAATTATTCAGTTTATCAATTCAGCTTTATTTGTTTAGCACCTTTCACACAGATGAGAAAACTAAACAAGCAAAGAGAAAAAACTATGCTAAAACTAGGATTAAAACTCAAAAACATTAAAAAAAAAAAAAAAAGATTTAACATGGTAATAAAATATGTTGTGTCCAGGGGATGGAGGGAGTTTATTGAAGTCTTCTTGGGCTCACATGGTAAATCATTTAAAATATAAACTTGATATTCAGTCTAAGGAAACTGCAGAGCGACAGAAGAACCAACAATATCTACTGTTTTCTCCTTTAATGAGTCGACTCTTCTTGTGCTTTCAGACCAAAGAACTACAGACTCTTCACAACCTGCTCAAACTCTTGGTACAGGACCTCACCACACGGGTCAAGAAGGTTTCTGTCTCATTTCTACTCTGAAGCTCACCTTCTCCTGCTCAAACTGCTGACAAATGTTTCTGCTGCTCTAAAGTCTGGACTCCAGAACTTCCTAAAAACTCTCAAAGTCTCTTCTGCTGCAGGTTGCTTTGCAGAACTGTTCCAGAAAACCTCACTAAACCACATGGAGGGGCCTCAAGATAGTCGTCCAAATGAAACCATACAAAAACCAAACTAGTACAACCTAAACACTAAAGTCTCCTGCAGCCTACCAGAGAACCTCTGAGAACAGAGAATCAGGACAGGAACTCTTACCTTCTGGACAACCAACGCTGGTTCACAAACAAGAATACAGAATGTGTCTGACCAGAAACCTCTAAAGACTCACTACAGCCAAGATAAAGACACAACTCAGCTGCACCAAATCCACTAATCACTGCACACATTAGCACCATGTGCTAACTGTGGCTAAAGAACCACATTTACCAAGACAAATATCCAGTACAAAGCCCTAAAACACACCAAGAAACACATTAAAGATGATTGTACTGCTGGAAGCTGCAAGCCAACGTCTAAAGAACAAACTAAAGTAACGGAACCAAACCCAGTTCTGTTGTGAAGAAAAGCAGAGGAAATGTTTGTCTGCAGCTAAATAAAGCAGGAAGACACCGAGCTGCTCAGGTGTTCCTGATAACACCAAGCAGCCACCTGGACAGCCAATAGGAACACAGCTTCCTGGAAGTCCAGAGGGCTGGGTTAGTGAAGGAAATTTAGTTTAAAGTTGAAGCAGAAAGTTAACAAAGAAAGTTGAAAACCACCTTCTGATCCCTGAAATCTCTGAGTTTTCACACAAAGAACACCTGAACATGTCAAACTGGTTCCATAGTAGAACCATCATTGTAAAAACATCATAGTATGGTGTGTTGCTCAAAAAACATTAGGACCCGGCTGTCAGGGGACAAACATGTAAGAAACATGAGAACAGAGAGAACCCAACCAGTAGGTCACAGTTTATCATCATCTAATCATCTCCTGAAGTCCATATGGTGAGAGACATCAGTATCTGGTTGTTCATTTACCAGAAGATGCTTATAATCATGCTGATGTGGTCTGTACTCTACAGTATTTTAGTGACTCAATAAATGCCTAAGTTGTTTTTTTTTTTTAAATGCTTTTTAGTTTTTAATAAAAATTTAACAGCCTATATGTAATCAATAAATGGCCTTTGCCTATCTTAAGAAAAATTCACTCAGAACTCTGATATGTTAACAGTACTAAATAAATCAATAAATGCATGCATACACACATAAATAAGTTCATACATTAACTGTGTTAAGATAAGATTTAGATTTTTTAAAAAGTTGTTTATATTTTTGCAGAATCCAGTATTACTCACTGGTTGGTCATTACATTTTGTTAGTTTGATTTCACTGTTTAAAATGATGCCACCTCTTTTCAGACAGAACCTGTGATAATAAAACAATACAAAATTTTTAGTTCCGTGTTAATAAAGCACTTAAAGCTTTAAGTATGGCTAAATGCTTTTTTCAAAATTAAATATATCACTCCTTAGGTGGTAGTGGCCCCAAGTTCAGTAAAGTTGGAAAGATATTCACAGATTCGGACTTCCAGCATCAATAACTCATTAGATATAGGTTGTCAAAACATAAACGGTGCCTCTTTCCCATTGTTGCAAGGCAGACAATGTGCTACAAGCCCAGTTTTATCAAAAGTAGCTGTCTTTCAAGCTACAGGAATAACATTGGTGTCTATGGAGTGAACAGGGTCCGTCTGCAATTTGCAAAACTGCTGCAACAGTAAAGAGAGACAAATATTCAATAACTTCACTCTTATACATTGTAGTGTCACTAAAATCACTGCAGCCTTCAACTGGCTCCTGTTGACAAAGTGTTTTAACAGAAATGTAAATGCTGTAATTTGATTCTTTTAATGAACCATGTAACTTGAATGGATGTGATGCTGGTGTGACCACAGTGCACACGTCTGATGTTGCTCACAGTGGTCCAAGGAACGCTGAGGGAGTTTGTGTTTGCTCACACTCAGGAAAAATTACAGGGAACATTGATCTTATGTGATATTTCGTTAGGGATCTTTTCAAAAGGTGAAATTTTAATAAATATTTTAAGTTTAAACTGCATTCATTGAATTCAATTCAGTTCAAAAAAACTTTATTTGTACCCGGGGGGCAATTCGAGGCATGTAGAGCAGTTTGGACATAGAAGAGTAGCAACAATTTTTTCACTGATGAATTTATTTTTGGAGCTGAATTATCCCAGCTGAGGCAGGTCAGTCTATCACAGGCCCATATTATCAATACATGATGATATATTTGCCTTTTAATCTGGATCAAAGGTCACTGACGTCTCAGAGTTTTAAGTAAAGATTGACGTGAAAATGAATGAAAATGTGACGACAGCATGTGAAAGCTATAAAGAATCACTGAAGAAGTAGAATCAACGGTGGAAAAGTACTGCAATCTTTAACTAAAGTACAAAAGTGCTGTAGCAATACTACAGTAAAGTATTATAAGCAAAATAGACAAAGTACACGTGATTGGAGGTGGACTGATTGTTGACCAGTTATCGGATCTGATATTCAACATTTTTCAGATGATCAATATTGCTATTTGTCCAACTGACCCCAAGATTTTTATTTTTACTGTGAATGTTCATCAGTTGTAATCAATTCTTCTCAGTTATTGGCCTTCTTGATCAGCAATAATTGGTATCGGCCCAGAAAACACTTCAGTCCACCTATACATGATGTAAAATGAGTTCTGATTAAGTCGATAAAATCCAACCAAATGTTCTTTTAAACACCCAGTAAACATAAATGTCTGACTAAACATGCGATACGAGTGAGCTGAATAAAATTCTATATTGTTGTTAGCTACACAGCTTTTGAGTTTCTGTAGTAGCCACACTTTGTAGACAATCATACACAGCAAACTATTTATATTGTCTTTAAAAAGTATGCGACCCTCTTCAAAGTTTTCCTCTTTATCGTTTTTTAACCTGGAATTGTGGTCAATTTAATTTTTGACAAGAATTCACAAAAAAAGACTCCTTCATGCCAAAGTGAAACCAGATTTGTCCAAAGTAAAGTCAACTAATTAAAAATATGACTGTAATTAGTGTAATAAAAGTATTTTGCATGAGTATGTTAAATCACTACATATGTATTTTATTTATTTATTTATAATCCCTCATTCGTCTTATATTTAAAAAGGCAGTCATGTTTTTCTATTTTATATACTAGATGGTTGTGAAATCTATAAAGTAAATAGTAACTGTCAGTGCAGTATTTTCCCCTGATAGCATGAGTATCACAGTAATAAAGTCATCCATGAAGTAGCTGGGATTAGCTTTGCGTTTTCCACCACCCATGACATATATTCAGTCCTGAACTCATTTGCATATTTGACACAACTCCAGTGAAACCCTTGGCTGAAAGTAATAAAATAAAGCCTTCATTTAACATCCTTCAGAGCAAATGATCCAAACATTTATTTGGCCCGATCCACCCTGAACAGTTTTTAATTCTGAGCCGTGCAGACTAAAGATTACCAAATGTGGAGGAAAGGAAAAAACGAATGCAGATGTTAGAGTTTTACAGCCTGTTTACATCTTGTGAACTCCTGCCCAGAGAAAAGAGTCGGCTTTTATGTGTTTAATTAGATGGTGTGACAATACAGCCTTGTAGAACTCTTAAGCACCGGCTCCGTCCTATAAAGCTGATGTGAAGTCAGTTAATATCTGTGATCCAGCATGACAATAACTCAGCAACTGAAGCCGCGGCTCAGACAGGAACGAGGTTTTGAGGGTTTGACCTTCTGACCTCCTGGCTACTGAATCCAGGCTCTGCGGAGGAAATGAACCCTCTGAACCACTATATCATCATCAATCCACTACAAAGCACAAACTAAAAGCCTGTTCGTGTTGAGCAAGATGCAGCAAATTAGGCAAAGAGCTGGATGCTCTGAATTAGTCTCAGTCTGGACTCTGTTAGAAAGAAAACAATCGGTGAGTGTCGCTCAGCCAGTTCAATAATGGAGGATTTGGTTAAACTGTTTGTACAGTCTTCAAACGCAGATCATCTTTCCAAGCATCCAGCTGTTGTTTGTGGAGGAACGATCCAACACAAAGCCCTCATAAAGCCTTTTACCTTTCTGTTTGTCTGTGGAGTAAACTAAAAGATAGATTGTGCTTGTTGGTGAGCTTTAGAACAGCTGGTAGGTGGACCTCCTTAAATCTGGATACAACCTGGTTGGTTTTCCAATTTTTATGCTAAGCTAGGCTAATATATAACTGAGAGACTTTTGAAGTCCATGGGATATATATTGCATACATTTTTATTAAAAGTTTTTTTAAAAAGCTAATGTTTTTATGTTCATTATGATCATGTCTTTCCAAATTCCATCATTATTTATTATGGAAACAGTCACTTATTAATAAAAAATGACTGGATACCACTGAAATGTCAACTATATATCCGTCCCAATTTAACAACAACCACCTTCTAATCTAAATAGATCTGGCAAAGTCTCTGCTACAAAAGTTAGCAAGTCGACTTAAATGTTGAAGCAAATGTCCATATTTGGCAATTATTATAGTTAAAAGGAACAATCGTAGATTTTTGTAGCTTCAGTTGCTGTATGTTTTTTATAATAAACTGTGTTACCACTTACTGTAAAACATGCTGTGTTTTTCTGATTTGTTAGTCAAACCTGAGTATTTCTGAACACAGTCTGTAGTTCCACCCACTTCTTTCTTTTTGCTAATATAAACAAAGAGTATATCATTTTTGCAAATAGGGCTACCTCAAACTAAACACTAAACTCACTAAACAACATGTTATGTTAGTTGGTTTCACAGTGAAGTGTACATTTCACTCGTTTATCGTGCTTTAAATAACTGGCTGTGATCTTTACAGAGTTGACAGTCAGTAGAAGTCATGGATTGAAATGCTGCTGGAACTTTTTCCGAACAGAGAAACTTCTGCAGAAAGTCAAAGCTGAAATATCTTCACAGCTCACTTCTCTATCGGTCTATCTTAAACCCGACTAATACGTTACACTTTTGACATTTACATGTAATAAGCCTTCGTGTCAGCGGTGTGTTTTGCCTGAACTGGCTCCCCAACCAGCATTTCATCCCGAGATACCGCAGCTGAAAATGGAGCGGCTCCCAAACGCCGACATCAAATCAGCGCCAGTCCTCCAGACTCACAGCTTTTCATCCAGACCTCATCATTGAATCAAACACAGCCTTTTCCAACCACACTAACAAGCTGGAGCTAACACCCTCAGGCCTAACCCGATGTCTTTAAGACGACTGCAGCAGCCAGAGGTGGCCTCTGTCATGTTTCCAAGCACCAGGCAACCCCAAAAGCCTCATCCTATTAAACCACATACACCGTCTCATGTGTTGCGCCGCGAGCAGACATGCAAAACCGAAAACTGAGGCGATTTTCCGTTTGAGAGCGAGAGATTATTGTAAAGAGAAGTGGTGAGGAAGGATGATGGTCGGGGGGAGAGATGTGGCGGTTTCAGGGCCCATCTGTTTCTTGCTAAGTCAATGAAGGGAGGAAGAAAAGCTGAGCAGATACACTAAGCATTAGCGGTTAACCAACTACTAATGAGGGAAAAGAAAAACACTGAAGTCAGATGAAACCGTTTAGCATGCAGGGGTGTACGATGTCCTGACTGGGTTTCAGAGAAGACGGCCAACACTCACGTAAGCCTCATGTGTAATAACCAGAAGGATAAGAGGAGCTTGGTTCTGGTTCTAATCTCTCTGTGAGTGTTTCTTAACCCGTCCTGGGTCTGTTGTAACGCATGTATCCCATACATGTACTTCCACACCTTTGATTCAGCACCAGGCCTTCAGCGGCGATTGGCTCTCCTGTAGCTTTGGCATGTAAAGCCTGATCCTTCTGCCAGCGTTTGGGGCTTGCAGGTTTTCATTCCTCTGATCACCTCTCTTCTTCCCTCATCCACCCCTCACTGCCACCACCTTCCCCCTCAAAGCTCTGGAATAAATCCTGGGAAATGAGAGGGCCTCCTGCCCCCTCGCTGCTACTCATTCCCAGGTGTGCAAATCCAGGGTCAGCCCAGGATCAGACGGCTACACTGCCAAAGTGTTAGAAAGAAGAATAATAAATGACGGCGGATAACGAGAGCCGGGGGGAGGTGAGGTGAGGAGTGAGGAGGAAGGTGAGAAAGAAAAGGAAACAAGATGAAATAAAAGAAAGAGACGTAGAGCCGGCGGAGAGACAAGAGCGCCGCTTTTTTTGGGAATGTGAGCCATGCTGAAACCATTCGGCTCAAATCAGCTCCATGTGTCCTCCAGAGCCTTATTATCCCATAAATGAACTTTATTGAGGCAACAAAGTGCTTTGGAGCTCTGCAAAAACATTAAAGGGGCCTCGCCTGTCTCGGCCCGGAGCCAAGAGGAGTCCAGTTCCTCAAGGGACTAATGAAAAAAGCGGGGCCCCTGGCCTCGTGTTCGCTGCCCTCGGTGTAGCCTCACAAGCTGCTGGGCCGGCGCTGCCTGAGTAATGGCCTATTAGTGACAGAGAAATAGTTAGCAATTACACCAGGGAGACAAATACGGCTCAGACCTCTGGACTGGGCCGACCTGAGGAATTACCCAGGAAGGAAGGATGAGAGACGAAAAGGTAAAACAGCAGGAAGTCTTTAACCCTGGATGTAGCTGCTTGGTCAACCAACTTTACCTGATAAATCCCAGTATGTCCTCTTATAGAAGAGCCTGTTGTTTTACTTTATACAGTCCTCATGTGGTGAATTTACCTAAACACAGTTGTGTTAAAGAACAGAAAACTAAGTGATAAACAGAAGCTCTGTGGCAGCAAGCAGAGTTCCTGTAAAACACAGTGAACCTGCCATCTGTAGTGTGTGTTTGCACTGCGTTTTAAAGGGAACTCCACTGATTTTACACATCAAAGTCTGTCTGAAGGTCTCGGGGAGCACTACTCTACAATATATGAGGCTCCAGAGGAAACTGCCCAAAGTCTGATAAACTGCCTGAAGTGATAAAGACTACAAGTTGGAAAATGAAAAACTGAACTCTGAAGCCTGCTCCTCATCTCAGCTGGAGGATTGCAGCCAGAGGCTACATTAGCCGCTGCTCAGATCTGACTGACGGTGCATTGTGGGTAAAGTTTGGAGGTTTTGACCAACAGAACAAAATGTTCTCCTGCATGAACTCTGATGCTTCAAGCGTCCATCCTGAGAGAGTGAACTTAAACGATTCATCACACAGAGATCACCGTGGTAACCGGGTTATGAACTATTCATGGGGTGAAATAAAACTAACTGCTGAAATGCTTTTATTCGGTAAAATGCCGTGTTGTAAGTGGTGTAAACAATGGCAAACTTCTTCTTCTCTAGTTTAGTACCAGAGTAGACCAGGTAGACGTGTGTTTGAGCTACACTGCCCCCTGCAGTTTGGAAGCAGACTTCTTCTTCACTAGTTTATTACTAGAGTAGACCACGTAGACGTGTGTTTGGGATACACTGCCCCCTGCAGTTTGGGAGCAGACGCGCACGGAGTATAAATGCACACAGGTTCTCTAACGGATTTCCGTGCAGCTGATTTCCCCGCGGCTCGTTCGTGCGGAAAGTATATTCCAGCCTTTAAAGGAGACAAACGAGAAATAGGTGGAGTTTTCCTTTAACCCTCATGTCGTCCTGCAGGTCAAAATTGACCCGTTTTAAAGTTTGAAAATGTGCAAAAAAATATCCAAAATTGTTTAAACACAGACATCTTGCAAAAAATAAATTTTCACAGTGAAACTTCTGATGTCCACATTTTCAACATTTTTGGGAAATCTTTGAACATTTTTTTGGTGGAAAAAAGAAATATTAGAAATGTTTCTTAAGAACATTCACAACAAATCAACCAAAATCCAGCGAATTTTGCTGGATTTTGGTTGATTTTTATGTGAATGTTCTTAAAGAAAATATTAGAAATTTTACTGATATATATGGAATCACTTTAGATATTTTTTAGGATTTTTTGGAAGATTTTTCTTCATTTTCTGCAAATATTTACAAGAATTTTCTTGACAAATCTGGGGGATTTTTTAAAAATACATTGTTTTAAGGGAAACTTTGAAGGAATTATTGGAATTTTCTTCCTAAAGGTTTTGCAAATTTTCAGAAATTTTGGGAATTTTTTTGGTGAATTTGTGGATTTTTTTCAGACAAGGAAACAATATTTTTTGGTGCCCATAAATGAAGACAATAGGAGGGTTAATACATCTCAAATTAGGAGGTTACATGAAAGCAAAAATCTATTTTTGATTGAAAAACTACTTTTTTTTTTTTTTTTTAGCATGTCTGGCTTATTTTAAGACACCTAAGCTTGACAATCCTGGTAAAATATAGCTTAAAATAAGTTTTCCCAGCTAATTTTAAGATCTCAATATTCTAAATATCATATCTTATTTCAAGAAATCTTATCAAGCCATTTTTCACTTGTTCTATTGACAGATTTTTTTCCATTTATTTCAAGATAAAAGTTCCTTGAAATAAGTTTTTTTTTTCTTTTTTTGAGAGGAGCATTCTTTCCAGTGTAAGTGGAGTTTTCCTTTAATGAGAAGCATTAATCTGTAGGAGAGGAAGACCTGCACAGGTGATGAAAGTATTTAACATGTGGGAGAGACAACAACAAAAAGCTATCAGAGCTCCTGCCAGATACGAGGAGAGGCCTCTGAGTTTGGTCTACGGCTGACAAAGCGCAGCAGCTCCTCTGGGAACAAGTGTCTGGAGGAGAGAGGAGCAGCCGGCGAGGAGGAAGACTGCTGTGTGAGATAACAAACGTTGGTGACAGCTCAGAGGACTGCAAGCAGAGACGTGGGCGTGTATTTGATGTGTATATAACCACCCAGCCGGCTCCTCAGCCAGCTCACCACTCATGAGGCATGCAGTGGACGGCCGGGGCTTATTCCAACATAAATAATGTCTCTGATCCTTTCTGGGGATGACGAATTTTATAAAGATGGGATTCTTTGCGGCGAGGAAAGGGGTTACAATGGTTAACCGAGTGGCCACAAGTGGATGTATGGGACTGATTAGGAGCCTGGAAATGAGATTAAAGAGAGATCTACCAGCAGATTGAATTGTATTTGCCATAATTGCTGAGAACAGCTTATTCAGTGCAGACCGCAAAAAAGGGAATCATAAAACCAAGGAAGGCGGAGGAGGAGGAGGAGGCAGGGCTGCCACTTGAAACCAGCGAGCTGTTCTCAAAGAAATCAAACCCAGGACAAGTCTTGTATCAATTAGAGGGTGTGTGCACGATGCATGTTTGTGTGAACAGAGGATGGGATAACGGATGGGTTAGATCTCACTCATAAACTCTGCTTAAAGGTGGTATTAATCTGCCTTTTTTCTTCCCTTGTTGCAGTATGAGTAAGCTTGATTATTTTCAAAAGCAGAGGCCAATTGAGCCACATTCTACTTTTGAAATGAAAAACTCCCCTGCACGCCATGAATTTATCCGAAATGAGAAAACTGATACAGCCCTGACCTCTGTTCTCAGCATCCCGCTGAAAAGAGCTTTAATGAAAAACAAATCTTGTGAAGAGAAAAAGAGCAACAGACAAATCAATAGAGGCACAGGCTTAAAGATAAAAGTGAGCGCTGTGTGCCAAAGAGCTACTCGCTCTCATTCCTGGGTTGATTGTGCTTAAAGTGAAACCACATGAACTGAGCTGTTCCCACAAAGGGAGTGAGAGCTAAAAGCACACATACACTCCACCACTTAAAGAACCCAAAAAACGTGCTGTTTTCCTGTTACATGAAATATTCATGACTAAATGAGCGACTATCAGCTTTAAAGCTCAGCAGCAAACTGCTCTTTCAGACTGTGGGCGTCGTTTGATGGGATTTGATTGACGTGACCCCACAACCGTGCAGTTTAAATCCAGTGATCGGCTGCACAGACATTCGAGAGCAATTTTTGAAACAAAGCCTCATTCATGAACAGCAACTGAAGTGTAGGAACCAAAGACACAAATACACAAATCTGTGATGTAAAATAACCACAACTGTTTTGACTTCTGTGTTTATGTAGAACTTAAGCAGCAACATCTGGAGCTGAAAAAGTGCCAAAAACTGCACTTCATCCAGTGGCCACTGGAGGCTGACTCCAAAGTGAGTCAGGCCTCATAGAAAGCCAACTTTACAGCAGAAATAAACATGTCTACAGCCTGGTACAAAAGAAGCAGTTTGAGTCTCTTTAGCTGTAACTGTACAGAGGATGAATTTTTATGTGACTCACTTGTGTAGTTGGTATTCAGGCTTACAGTCATAAATAATTAAGTCCTTGACCCAGAAATCATCAGCTTTATATAAAAGATGGATGTAGCTGCCAGGCCTGAAAAATAAAGCCAAACACCAAGGAGACTTTAGTCTGCATTCTGTGTAACAGCCGGCAGGGGGCAACTCTTCTGGTTGCAAAAAGAAGTCTGAGTAGAAGTCCATGAGAAAATGACATTGGATTTGTTACTTCAGTAAACTATTTCCTAATGAGCTTATGTTCTCAATCATTAGTTTTATGATTCTTTAAATACAGCATGATGTTCATTTAGCATATTATAGTCCAAATTAGAGTAAACCAGATGATAAAGTAGGGTATTTTTAGGCTGTAGCTACTTTAAGGTTGACAAGTTGCTAAAATACAGACCAGCACCTCTAAGTCCGAGACCATGGTTCTCTGCTGGAAACCGGTGGTCTGCTCCTTCCAGGTTGGGTGGGTGGGGGGGATTTCTTCCCCAAGCGAAGGAGTTCAAGTATCTCAGGATCTTGTTCACTAGTGATGGGAAAATGGAGCGTGAGATAGACAGGAGGATTGGTGGCGTCAGCAGTAATGCAGATGTTGTACCAAACCGTCATGGTGAAGAGGGAGCTGAGCTGCAAGGAGAAGCTCTCAGTTTACCATCCATCTACCTTCCAATCCTCACCTATGGTCATGAGCTCTGGGTAGTGACCCAAAGAATGAGATCCTGGATAGAAGCGGCTGAAATGAGCTTCCTCTGTAGGGTGTCTGGGCTCAGCCTTAGAGATAGGGGGAGAAGATCAGACATCTGGAGGGAGCTCAGAGTAGAGCTGCTGATCCTTCACCTCTAAAGGAACCAGCTGAGGAGGTTTGGACATCGGATTCAGATCCTCCAGGGAGACTTCCTCTGGAGGTTTTCTGAACTCCTGGGAGGTATTTTATTTTCAGTATTATTCATTTCTCCAATCAGACATTCAAGTATGCAGCCTACAGATTATCACAGCAACACAGGCGTGTAGCATTTTATCATGTTGGAAGCTGTGAACTGACCTTGAGATTCATGGTTTGTGCATCAACGTAAACATGTTTTTTACTGGGTGTTTTACTATTCCGAGTGTATAAAAAATCACAGAAAAGATGTCACATAGACAAATGAACTGCTTACGGTTCACTGAGTGCTAAAGGATGAATAAGAAAAACTAGAGACCAGTGAACCCAGCAGCTACCTAAGGAAATTAAGATTTGCTTTGTGAAAACAGCACATGTTGTTTGCTGTTGATGGCTGCTGGCTTTTGATTATTGAAAGGAGGTGTTGCAACAGTAGACACTTGTCTATCAGTTGGTTTTAATAGCTGTGAAGATGCTCTTTAATCAATCAGAATTTCTAACTTAGGTGGTGTTCCAGTGGCTATGTCCATCTATTATATACAGTCTAAGCCAGAGATGTTTTCAGAAAACATCTGGAAAGTCATTAGTCTTCCAGTACATTGGTTCATGATTAAAGTACTGCAGAAATTACATTTTGACCAGGTCTTGGTGATAGAGGAAGTCAGAAGGTCACCAAAGGATCAGTGGGATTCTTCCTCTGCAGAATCTGCGTGTTTAAGCCAGATTTCATAACAATCCATCCTCTAACTGCTGAAGAATCAGTCTGGACTACACAACTAGTGAGGATAATGTTGCAGAAGGTTTAGTGTAGAAATGACAAAATGCACAGAAAATAATGTAGTTTTCTATGTTAGGCACTTTTATTGACTTTGTATGATTGATTAACAAACACAAATATTGTTGTCAGAGAACACATCCAGTTCAAACAGATTTGTTAAACGGTACATTTACTATTTTGAGATTTAACTGGATTCAGTTTATCGTCTGCTAACGTTAGAGGGAAGATGCTAAGAGATATCCCATAAAAACAGTGTTAATCCTTAACATCTGCAGAGCAAAATGCAACAAGTGTCATTTTTTAAAAACTATCATTCATGTAGAGTTTTTTGACTGAAATATAAAAACAGAGAGCAAGAAATTCTACCTAGTGAAGAGTGTTAGCGGAGTGCTAAAGACAGGAGTGCTTCAAATAACTAATGGGGTGATTTATCCACATATATGAAGGGATCTGCTGTTTTATTATTAAAGGACATCCTACACTAAATGTTACCCTGAACATGTTTTGTGCCGTTCTACGTCCAGACCTGCTGAATATCAGAAATGTCACACTGTAGTACAGTAATTAAAGTAGTACAAAGCTATGAAAAATATATCAGTGTAAAGGCACAAGAGACTCGCTCAACAATCACAACACCACGACACTACATCCATCAGGAGTCACAACGAGGCGGCTCAGAGGTACGCAACCGTCGCTGCAGGAGAGCTGCACCAATTAAATGAAGCTTCAGCTGCTTTTAGAAAGGGGCCTGGTTTAAATGGAGTCCTGCAGATATTAGTAGATAAAGCTGTCAGTTCACATTTTATATTCTCACATCTATCTGGAAGCTTTATGGTTAATTTATCTCTACTCTGTGCAGACATCACAGCCTCCAAAAATGACAGCTGCCTGCCTCTGGGCCGCGGGGATTATTACAGTTTCTATCAACCTGGCCTGCCAAGTCTCACCACTAGAGGACACTCTGGTTTCAACAAAAAGACGACGTGCCACTGCAAACTGTAGGACACAGCAAGAGATCTCCACTCCACAACCCCAGCACGACCACGGCAACATGTGACGGGACTGAACACGCTCCCAAACGTACCGCAAACAGTCGGCTACAAAGAGATTTGGATCAACTTCAGGTCTTTGGTATCTGGCTAGTTTGGACCTCCAGAAGACGATAAGTGACTCAAAGAATGACATGAGCGAGGTTAAAGGACAGGTTCACGTTTTCTCCAACGTTGTCTGAATACTGACTGATTTACTGGTGGCTGTGATCCTCTCTGGCTCTGAAGGGATCCGTGTCAAATGTTATTCTAATGTACGAGACGGAGATCAAATCTTCACTCAAAAATTAACTCCAGGGTCAGTATGAGGCTTCGAGCAATCAGATTTAGTTTCTTCTGAAGTTACGACAACATGTAGTCTTCCCTGCAGCTCAGAGGAAACCACAGAGAGTCTTTCAGAGTAAAATGATCCTTTTTCACAAAGGAAGTACAGATGTCAGGATGAAAAAGACTCCACTGCATCTCTACGGCCAACATAAACTAAACTCCTCTGGAAAATGCTGGCATTTTATTTATTTTACTGAAAGCATTGAACTTATTTGCTAGATTTCAGTCTTTTGAAAACATGTTAACCCCAGCTCAAAAAGCAAACAGGATTATCACGTCCACTCGACTTTAAATTCATGCCATCAGGAGTTTTAGACTGAACAGGATGGAGTCTGAAGTTTTAATGCAGAAGCCACAGAACAAAAAATGTTCTGTTCAGCTCCTATATAGAGATAATGCACCTCCGCTGAGTTTGATATTGCTTATGCATTTCATCGCATTCTATAACTGTCATATTAACACGCTCAGATTGATTTTATGTGTAAATTAGTATCTGACAGTTTGTGTCAGCTGTTGGAGGAATCATTACAGCATCCAGTAACTTCCTCAGTGGGATGCAAACATGTGAACCTGTCCTTTAAATTCTATCAAACACACCGGCTGAATATGAAATCATGCTGTATGAGAGCTGACTGTCAGGTGGGAATGTGAAAAGTGGTCTCTGCGTATTAAAGGGATCTTCCATGTTACTGATTATAGAGCTAAAGCTGCATGAAATGAACAGATTTGCATCATTTATAAAAGATTTAACTGAAATGTAGAACTCAATAATAGCAGCTGATTAGGTTTTCACTGGTCAGCTTTATGCACATCATTGGCTTGCAGTGATTTATTATTATTCTGATGGTTCAACTAAAGTTGAAAAGACACATTTGTACCTGGAGAGGCTGCAGTTCTTCACCTGTCAGCACAGCACACAGATATGTGGGAATCAGTGCAGCGACGGCACAAAAAATGGATTTCACTATAGCCTGTTTGGAGAAATTTGTGGACAAAGGCACACTGGGCACCCACAGGGGCCTCAGCGGGGACGATTTTACAGAGGAGGGTGTGAAAATGGTGAATTTGAGTCAGCAGGAAGCATCGTGTTTTCAAGCCTTAGCATACAAACTCTTGTCTCATGCGGATGATCTGTAGTAAAGCAGCCTGGACGTCCTCATCCATGTGGCCCTGGGACAGGAAACAGGTTTCAGTTATTTCATTTCTATCACATTTCTCACTAAAGATGTTGTTCAAACCTTCTGTGTATTTACATTTACACATAAATTGTAGCAGCAGATTTTCTTTTTTGATGTTTCCTGATGTGATTAAATCCTTTGGAGGCAGCTCTCACTGGACTTTACAGCTCTCATTACATTTTCTCAGTTCATCTGCAAAGGCGGCTTCAAATTATCAATTCACAACACTCTAGAACATGGAGAATTGTCTTTTTACATTTGTAAAAAGATAATTCCTTAAATGTGAACATTTTCAAAATGTTCTTTTTTGTGGTTATTTATAGGTTAATATGCTGTGATTTTATTGGTCCAGAACACTGGAGATCCAGTTGGGATGTATGTGGAACCTGAACTAAAATGAGTTTGACACCACTGGTTTAATGTATAAAAATCACATTATTTTTTCATACTGTACGTTGCTGAAGCGTCTTTTCTTACTATGTATTTCATTTTAGTCCCTGTCTCTTAACAGTGCCTCTCCCAGGAAGTCTAACTTTCTCTTTTTGGTCAGCTGGTCCAATTAAAGTATGTTAAGGTCAATATATAATTGCGGGGCCTTTTGTGTCATAGTTGACATTTTTGCTGTTTTCAGGCCTAAAATCAACCTATAACCAAACACTACATGGCATTTTTACAGAAAGATTCTTCTAAATATTATATATACAATTGAGTAAAATGGAAAGTTATTTCTAAAGATATTGTAGTAAACCTGTTTCCTGCTTTATATTAAATAAGTCAGAAAGACTTGGAGTCTGGCCAGTCTTTTCTTCAGGAGGAAATGACATCATATGGAGCAGGTCATGTGATCTGGAATTAACACACTTCCTGGAGAGGTGTTTTTGTAATGGGGAACTTAGTGGAAAGTGATTTCTTAGACACAGATACAACTGGATATTTTCCAAACTGCCAAAAAAGAAATATCTGTCATGACTTTCTCAACTTAATAAAAAGAACACAATCCAAACTATTTTTGAATCAGCTCATTTTATTATTGTTTAGCTCATTAGAAGGTGGTTGGTATTAAATTCAGACGGTTATTTAGTTGACATTTTAGTGATATCCAGTCATTTTTTATTAATAAATGATTGTTTCCATAATAAATAATTATGAAATTTGTAAAGACATGATCATAATGAACATAAAAACATTAGTTTTTACATTTTTTTTAATAAAAATGTATGCAAGATATATCCCATGGACTTCAAAAGTCCCTCAGTTACATTAATGTTTTTACTCTAACCTCAGATCTACATGTACAGGCAGAAAGATGGAACCTGAATGTGTAGCAGAAGTGGCTCCAGTGAAGAAATAACGGTGGACTGTAAGGAAGTGACTCATCCTTTTCTGAGGATGTGCTATAATGACTCACTGAAGAAAAATGAGGTGTTTTGCGCAGGTGAGTGGCAATGTTCTCTACAGGAGTGAATAACTTCCTCTATGGTGGGCTTTAACAGGCACAAACATGATGGAACACAATAAAGAAAGAAGGCATAATATGGGCTTGTTAATGAGAGGAACGTACCTGTGCTGCACTGAGGAGATGAGTTCGATAAATTGAAACCACCTCTCTGTGTTGCCTCTCAGCATCCTGATTGAGCAGGAGGGAGGAGAAAGATAAGAAAACAGCAGTTATTATTTCAATGTGTGGAGAGATTGGAGCACAGCAGTGGAGATGCTGAACTGTTATTTTTCTGTGTACTCACCCAGTATACACAATGCTATGAATTTGTCACTCATTTTTCAACCTGATTTGCCAATAAGATAGATAGATAGATACTTTATTAATCCCGAGGGAAATTTAAGAGCAAAAATACCAACCAGAATGTGTTACTGTACTAACTTCACCACAAAAATGGAACTATGACAGTTTATTTATTAGCTCCTACAGTTGTTTTCCATCCCTGATGAAAAGGCCGTCACTGTGCAGTAAACCTAACCACACATAAAGCAGGAGAAGCATTTATTTCCCTAATATTCTGGGATGTATACGTTGGTGTGTGATCCACTCACAGCCAGCTGCTGCTGTAGGCTCTTGATCTGGGCTTGGAGTGTGTCGATGTGCTGCGTCTGCCTCTTATTGGGTGCGTTGCTGGTGTATGCCAGCTGGGACAGACCATTCAGCGCCTGCTTCAATCTCTCCACGTCCGTCAGCAACTCTGTGATCTGACAAAGATGCACATATATTTACATTAACACATTTTTTCATTACTGTACAAACAGCATAAAACCGGAGATCCATCTTACTGCACAGAGATAGACATAAACATGTTCTGTTTTATTTTTTCATCTTTAGTCATTGTACTGAACTACAGTGAAGTATACACACTGATAGAACATGACTGAGCCCACAGAAACCCACTAATAATTCCATATAAAGTGAATTTTTTATACCTTCTTGTCTTTGGCTTCAGTCTGTTGAGCTGAAGTCTGAATCCTCCTCTGGAGATCACAGATGGTGCTGAGGGACTCATCATACCTCTCCTTCAGGTCTCTAATCTCCCTTTCGATGGCTCGTCCCTTCTCCTGAACCGCCTCCATCTCCGTCTTGGCACTGCTCTCACCCTCTCTAGCTTGCGTCGCCTCCTGATGAGCCTCTTCACACTCTTCTGCTAAGCTCAGAAGCTTGTTGCTCAGGTTGGCAGCCTCCTCCTCCAGCTGCTGCTTCTCCTTCTTCAGCTGGTTCATTTGGTCTTCCTTGTAGCGAATCTCTTCGAGAGCCTCCGTGGCCTGAAGGAGTTCAGACTGCAGGGCAGATATGTCCTCGGCCCTCTGGGTGTTGCTCTCCTCCTCTTCACGGAGATCCGTTTGAAGCTTCGCGACTTCAGCCTCCAGAGCTTCTTTGGCCTTGGCGTGTTGCTGCAGCAGAGCAGCGTGATCCCCACGGCGTTCCTGAAGTTCTTTCTGCAAGACACAAACCTTCTGGGTCTCCTCCTGCTGAGCCTCTCTTGCTTTCTTGCAGTCGGACTGAGCCTGCCGCATGGCGTCATGGAGAGCTTGAAGCTCCGAGTCGTACGTCGCTATCCGAGTCAGCTCTGATTTCAGACGCTCCTGGAGGTTGTGGATCTGAGTGTTGCAGAGGGCATTCTGGTCTTGAAGCTCAGCTTTCTGACATGTTAACTGTTGGTGCTCCTGCTCTAAACTGACAAACTTGTAGTTCAGTTCCTCATATTTAGAGCTGAACTCTTCCTCCACTTCTCTGTGCTTTTCACTGGAAACCAGAGCAGAGTCCAGCTGCTGCTGAACAGATTCAATCTCAGCTTTAAGTTTCTCTTTCTCCTGTTTGCTGCTCTCCCTGGCGGTCTTTTCTTGGTTGTACTTTTCTTCCATTTCCAACAGTTTGACTGTCAGCTCCTTCACCTGTGCACTGTAAGAGGTTTCTTTCTCCTCAGCTGCTGTCAGTGGGACAAACTTGGACTGAATAGCCTCCTGTATGGTGTCTAGTTCTTTCTTCTGGGCCTCCAGTTCTTGAGTTAGTTTTACTGTTTCCTCCTGAGCCGATGCATACATTGCTGACACTTCGTTTGCTCGATTCTCCGCCTCAACAACAGCAGCATTCAACTTGTCTGTCACAGCTCTGTGGTCTTTAATGCTGACATAGTCCTTTTTAATCTCCAGCTGAACTTTTTCAAACTTTTCTTTCAACTTTTCATTTCCTTCTTTCACATTCTTCAATTCTTCCACACTTTCTTTTTCCTTGGTCTCCGTCTTTAACATCTCAGCTTTAACTCTCTCTAAAGCGGAACTTAACTCCATCTTCACCTGCTCATGCTGCTGTCTGGGAACATACTGTCCCTCCAGGCTCTGTCTCAGAGTCTGGCTCTGTGCAGTCAGCTGCTCACACTCTTTATCTCTGTCTTCACACGTCTTCTGCAAAAGTTCAAGTTTCTTCATCAGGTCAGCATTGTGAGACCTCAGAACATCCATTTCACTCTGGTGTTTCTCACTGGCACTGTGCAGGCTGCTGACGTTCTCCTGCAGTGTGGCTCTCTCCGTCTGAAGCTGCTCTACTTGTGCCTCTGCTTTTCCATATCGTTCACTGGCTTCCACCAGTTTGTCCTCGAGCTCCTCCAGAGCTGTTACCATGTTTGTCCGAACTTCCTCGTGGTCCTTTATGGGTATAAAGTCCATATCAATCCTGCTGTTGATCTCATCCAGCTGCTCTCGTAGCATATCTCTCTCCTCCTCACTCTCCTCCACTTCATGGATCAGAGCCTGGCTTTTAGCGGTCACGTCCACCAGCCTCCTCTTCAGGGAACTATTCTGTTCTTCGAGAGCTGCTCGTATCCTCTGCTGCTCCTCGTCAGCCAGTGATCCGCCCTGAGACGATGGACTGTCCAGTTTCCGATGCAGCTCTGCCACCTCCTCCAGCACTCGATCGTAGTCTTCCCTCAGCTCTGCAAGCTGCCGTTCTTTCTCATCGACTGCGTTGGTCAGCAGGTTCTTCATGTTGTCAAACTTCTCAGCAGGCACTGTGTTGCCGTGTTTAGTCTGCGCCTCTTTCAGCTGGGTCTCCATTTCTACAAGGGTTTCTGCAAGTTCATCTCGTTCTGCAGTCAGAACTCCCAGTTCCTGGTTCAGCCTCTCCGTCTCAGCAGCTAGTTGACTCTCACTGCTCTTGTACTCCTCCAAGGCTTTCTCACTCTGTTTGAGGCGGTTACGAACACGACCGACTTCAGCTGAAGCGCCTTCATACTTTGCCTTGATGTCCAGGAGCTGGGAACGCAGTTCTTCGGTCGCCTGGCCTCCTAAGTGTTCCTTCACAGCTACCACATGTGCCTGCAGCTGCTTGACTTTACACTCAGAATCCAGCATCCTCTTCTGGACGTCTCCCAAAGCGTCCTCCAGTTCTTGAACCTGCTGGTCAGCCTGTTTTTGGATGGTGTCCCGGCTCTGAACCAGCTCCTGGCACTCTCGGTTTTTGCGGTTCAGTGCAGCCTGAAGCCGTGCCGTCTCCTCCTCTGCCGCCTGCTGTCTTCTCTTGACGGCTTCGAGTTCATGTCGGAGCGCCTCCAGCTCACCGGAGAGATCCCAGCCGATGGTGGGATGACTCTTCTCCAGAGGTCTGGACAGCGAGCGAGACATGGCAGGATTCTGGAGCATCTGCAGAGAAAGAGGACATACAGTCACACAATTACACACCTAATGTGGCAAAATACATATAATTAGTTGTCTTTATAGATAAGCTACCACTTTATTTGGAGAATAGAATACGTGTGCTTTGTGTTAGATTCACAAAAGGCTCTGTAAGGTTACCTCAAGTACAATTCCACTGATGTGTATCTTTTCACTCCAGACTGATTACTCCGTACAGATTATGGAGTGAATGGGTTACAATTATCTTTTGTTCAGAGCAATGAAAAAAGAAACCCAATCAAGGTCTGAATACTGTATTAGCAGTTTCATTTGTATGTAGAAGCAGCCTTCTGTAAGCCCACCGCTGCTAACTCTTAGACTCTGACACGCAAACGCTGTACAGATATTTACAACTCCAATGAAACAATCCCACAGAAAAACACTTACATGATCAGAATCCAGGCTGTGAGCTTGTTTGACCAAAATGCTTTCTTTACCTGCAAGATAACAGACATGACATTTAAATCATATCAGACTCTGCTGGTGAAGCTTTAAATTTAATATTTTTATGAGCCAAAAAAACAGAAGGAAGCCAACCTTTGATAACAGACTGCCCAGAGTACTCCCCCTGTAAATAAACACACAAATTCATTGCAAACAGTTGAAAGATCAATATTTCTATGCTTATCATTATTTTTTAAGGTAAACAAGGTAACTTTGCCTGTTTATTCGGTTAAACAATTAACTGGAGAGAATTTTAATATGAAACTACAACTTAAATAATCTTAAATGCTTTAATTTCCCTGTGACTTATGGCCTTGGAACAGAAATCACATTGTTTACAGTCACTGACCAAAGTACTCCGGAGCTGGACTTTGACAGTTTCTGGGCCTCGAGCTCCTTCCTCTCTTTCTTTGGCACTGAGAAGCAACTTCAACTGCTCCTTCTGGTTAATTAGAAACGGAAAGCAAAGGCAGCAGTGAATTAACAAAAGCAACCAGACACAGCAGCGCTATAATGCTTGTAAATTCTCTAGAATTGATTCGATTTCTGCATAAATATGACCTAAAACATCATCTGATTTTCATACAAGTCCTAAAAGTAGATAAAGAATCCTCAAGTGAACAAATGAGACAACATTACTATGTATTAGTGAGTGGCAAAGGTGTCTAATTTTAGAATATGAAAAATACATTTAGATGTTATGCAAACCAATATTGTTAAAGCTTTGAGAAATGCTGTGTGAACTGTTTTGCTTTGACCTTTTGAAAACTCCAACACCTGAGACCTACTAATTTATTCAGTACTCTACAGTTTGTGTTTTTGGAACTACTCTTACAAGTTCACAAAAGTTGCATCAAAAGAGTGCAGTGAAGCTATTTGGAGCAAAACATTCCTCCAAAATGCAGAAAATAAACCAAGCAGCAACTTGAAGCCAAAGTTTTTCACACAGCAATTAAGGCAATCCTAAAGAGAGGACAGCTGGTCTGGAGGAGAGTATATGTTTACAAGACAGAACAGCATCTGTGTCCGAGGCACTAAACCTTATGGACAAATGTATATTCATCCAATTATTTGGATTAATAAAAAAAAAGGTAAAAGACATCTTGACATTTTTAGGGAAAATGTAAGACTTTCAGTCTGTTCACAGATGCAGTTTATAGAAAAAGTTGATTAATTAAAAAACTGATGGAAATGTTTTGTTGTGACTCATTTGGTGAATCATTAATTAGTTTCAGTTTTAGGTAACGTCACCTGGCTTCAGCTGTGCTACCTTCCTTTACAGATGATTAGTTCTGTTAATAAAACACATATGCTCCTGAAATTAGCAGCTGGACGCTTCCTTACTGCCCTCTGCTGCCGTTACGTTTTGCTTTCTTTATGAGTTAATGTACTAAAACAATGAACTGACTGTTGTGTGCATCCGGTTTAAAATTCATAAAACTAATTTAAGGATGAAAACTCAAGGGATGACTTTGTTTCATACCTCTTTGTGAGTGTTTTCCACAGCCAGTTTTTCCTGCAGATGAAAAAGGATCGTACATCGAGTCAATTAAGGGATTAATAATTGACAAAAATGTCAACGAAGTTAATTTAATTTAATTTCCTTGTTCTCCTGTGAAGGATAATTGTTCTGGCAGCTAACAATGAGGAAAGTCAGTCATCAATCTTTTACATAAGCAACCTGCTCTGAGACCTCTGGAAGAAACACCCCAGGTTGGAAAATTATTACACATTTCCTAAATCACATTTTATCTCAGCAGAATCTGAGACTATGATATTACGCCAAGACAGCTCGATTCAACTGAGCTTTTATTATGATATCTGCATATACTGACAATGTGTACTAAATAAAACAAGCCCCAAGCTTGGAGGGCTTTACTGAACTGTTTAGTCTAACACCTACGTTCTTGCTGGAGCGTATTAACCTGGATTTACCTGTGTGAGCTGCTGCTGGAGCATGTTGACCTTATCCAGCAGAGCTTTCTGCTCCTGGTGGTATTTCCTGAGACCCTCCTGAAGGGTGTCGTTCTGCCTTTCCAGGTCCTGAAGCACAAATCAAACCCATCAAACTCTATTCACTGAAGGCTAAAAACACTAAATGCATCAAGAGTTAATGGATTAGGATGTCTTGGTGATTCATTCTGATTTTGCGTCAATCTCTAATAGTGCAAAAATGTCTTTGTCAACCAAAATAAAAGCATGTTTGTGTAAAAGAGGGAGGCTGAATTAAACAGCACTTACATGTATGATCTGATCCCTTCTGTTAGCCTCAGCTGCTTCTGTTCTCTCCACTGAATGCTGAGGAGAAGAGAAGATCTTTTTTAGTCGTGTTTGAAAGACTTGTTTACATTTTGAACCACTAGGTGGCAGTCATGTACGGGTGAGCAGCAGCATATAGACTGAAGTAGGAAAGGCTGAGAAAAACAACACCAAGTCAAAAGTAATTGATGTGAAATGTGGAGCAGCAGAGAGAAAACCCAGTAGAAGAGGGTTTGACAAGACTGGCTTTACTGTGTCCTTCTGAAGGTTGGTAATGAAAGGACAGAAATAACTGATGTCAACAATCGCTTTGAGGTGCAAGCGACTGTGACCATTGTCATCTTTAACAAAATGATTTTGGAAACAAAATGTCATTCCATTGTTATTCCGTTCAAGCTACTTGTACTAATGAAGGTTCTCTAACGTATGTCTGCAAAGCGGTGTGGAGATTAAAATATGCTTTTCATTATAGGTGTGGTTTAATGGATGAAACTGGAAACAGCAGCATTACCTGACGCTTCCACTGCTCAATCTTTGCAGCCTCTTTATCTGCAACAAAATGAGAAAACAGCACATTGAAATGTCATTTCTCTTACTGTTTGTAAGCAAGATGTGACAAAGAAAACAAAGAATGGACCCAAGAAGGACAAAAACAAACCAAAATATAACTGATAAATGAGACAAATGAAATCTTAAAACTGCAAACTGCTGGAAAACACTTACTGACATAAAGAAAACAATGAAAATCGTTGGCCATGATAATTACATTCATCTCTGACAATAATTTCACATTCAGCAGTGCAAATATATGTAAACAAACCAGTGGAAATCAAAAGCCATTGTTGCTATCAATAGTTATGATAAATATACTCTTCATGTATTTAGGTCAAACAAAGGCCTAAACCAGAGAAGTCCAACTCATCTTAGTTCAGGTTCCACATTCAGCCCAACTTGATCTCAAGTGAACTAGATCAGTAAAATCACAGCATAATAACCTATAAATGACCACAACTCCAATTTTTTCTTTTGTTTTAGTGCAAAAACTATGTTCTGAAAAAGTCTAAATTCAAGGAATTATCTTTTTACAAAACATCGCGAACAGCCTGAAATTTCTTAAACAAAAATAAATTCAGTTTCAACAACGTTCAGCCTCAGTTTATCATTAAACATTACAACTTATAGATCTCAGAGTGTCTACAAAGAAACACATTTAATCACAGCTATCTGGAAATGAACCATGTAGGATTCTACTTTATGATCAAAACGACAAAAGTCAGACAAAAAAAGACAAAAAACAACAAAAACAAGACAAAATTTTACAAAAAACGAGACACAAAATAACAAAAAAGAGAAAAAAATTGACAAAAAAGTTACGAAGTGACAAAAAAAATGGACAAACGACAAAAACAAGACAAAGAATTACATAAATGACAAACAAGACAAAAAATGACAACAGTGAGAAACAAAATGACAAAAACTAAACAAACCCAAGCCAGACAAAAACACCCACAAAACAACAAAAATGATGCACAAAACAACAAATAAAGCAAAATGCAAAATGACAAAAATAAGACAAAAACACGGGAGACAAAAAGGAAACACAAAACAACAAAAAACATGAGACAAACAACAAAAAAAGACAAAAAACAACAAAAACAAGACAAAATATTAAAAAAAAAAAAAAAAATGTGACAGCAATCTAGTATTTTACTTTATGATCAAAACAACTTGTCACGGTCTAGAAATTATCTTAAATTTATAGTTTTACTAATTTATAATCTGCAGTTAATGTCGTCTCTGTAATTTTTACACTTTGAGGACCGGATTGGACCCTCTGGAGGACTGCTTTTTGCCCACGGGCCTCATGGTGGACACCCCTGATCGAAAGGATTTATGAATGTTCTGTCTCTAGTGTTTTTCTGCCTTCTGACCTCTTGTAGCTTTGTCCAGGTAACTTCTGACAACAGCAACAAGCTCCGGGTTCTTGCTGAGTCGAGCGTAGTGAAACGCGTCGTGACCCAAGCCGTCAGCTGATTTCACGTCAGCGCCGCTCTTCAGCAGCACCTCCACCGCGTCCTTGCAGCCGAACTCACAGCCCAGAATCAGCGCCGTCCTGACAGAGACAGCAGAAACAGCCTGTGAGCGTGAACGTGCACAAACTAGCTTTGGAACAGCCCTGTCATTGAATGTGAGGCTGTCAGAACAAAACATTTCAACATGTATTTAGCTGAACCGCTGCTGACTAATTCAGTGCCATGGTGGGAGAACTGGGATGATTTGCTCTGTTTCTGTTGCCACATAAAGCTGTTTGTTTTTACATTTTAAAAGACGGAGCACAAAATCATGACTTTACTGCAAGGTTCACTCCTAAGTCAGGAATTCCGTGTATTGTTCTACCGCTGAGTGTAGCAGTACTGGACAGCAGCATCAGGACCAGTTTAACGTCATTTTTCAGCAGTGTGGTGCTAACACAGCTGGTTTCTGAACTGAAGCACTTTTCAGCAGCAAAGCTCTTCTAATGGCTTAAGCAGTGCCATAGCATACACACAAACTACATTTCTCAAAATTTCTGAAGCCAGAAGCACAGCAGAGCTTTCATTTTGGTCTGAAATGAAACTGTTTAGCACTGATTCGTGTGTATGCAAACACCAGGTAGCCAACAGCTAACGACTAGCTAATTAAGTGTTTTTCAGTTTAGCAGTGAACATCTATTCATTATCTTTACATTACTTAATCCTCATTAGGGTTACGGGAGGGGGGTGGAGTCTATCCCAGCTGACTTATGGTGACTCAAGATTTCATATTAAAAAACAAAGATACAAACGTCCTTTAAAAACTTACAGTGATAGAACTGCTCTGATTCTCTGATTTCTAATCTTACTTGCATTTGCCATCTGTCTAATTCTGGTTTCGTTAAAAAGTTTGTATAGTCCATAGTTGTGATGTAAGCTATGAGGGCTTTCAGGAATAAATTTTGGCTCAATGCTAACAGCTAGCACTGTCTTTACCAAATTATCTGCAACTAATAATGTCCCAAATCTTCATTTAAATCACTTCTTAAAACCCGCTTTTACAGACTTGCTTTTATGTGAGGTTTACTTTTAGCTTTATTCAGTTTTAGTGTTTTATTTTGTAATATGTCCTGTTTATTTTAGATGTTCTCTCTGGTTTTTATTTTACTTTTAGCTGCCTGGTTCTTCGGTGTGATGTCATCTCTGTAATTTCTTAATTCTCTGACTTTTTTGATTTTTAATTTCTAATTTTAACCCTCAATCTTAATCTTTAATAATTTTTAAATTGCCTAGTTCTTTTCTTGTTATGTATGCTAATCTAGTCAATTATTCATTTAATTTATTATGATTTTTATTATATATGTTAATTGAGTGCTCTGACTTGTCTCCTATAGCTTGCTTGATTGTCAGAGTCACAGGGAGTAAATGACTTATTTAAGTTATCAACCTATGCACTCTATCCAAAGCCTCCTATTGTGTGTTTCAGTTATTTAACCTTCCTGTTGTCCTCATTTACGGGCACCAAAAAATATTGTTTCCTTGTCTCAAAAAAATCTGCAAAGAAATTCCCCAAATTTCTGAAAATTTGCAAAACCTTCAGGAAGGAAATTCCAATAATTCTTTAAAAGTTTTATTTAGAAAAAATCCCTCAAATTTGGCAAGAAAATTCTTGTACATATTTTCAAAAAATGAGTAAAAATCTTCCAAAAAACCCTAAAAATATCTAAAGTGATTCCATATATATCAGTAAAACTTCTAATATTTTCTTAAGAACATTTTTAACATTTCGTTTTTTCCACCAAAAAATTTTCAAAGATTTCCCCAAAATGTTGAAAATGTGGACATCAGAAGTTTCACTGTGAAAATATTATTTTTTCCCCACATTTTCAAACTTTAAATCGGTTCAGTTTTGACCCGCAGGACGACACGAGGGTTAAACTAACAAATCCCACCAAACATCATGACGGCTTCTGTCTCCTACTTGTTTTGTTTGTCCCGGACGGTGAAATCAGCCCCTCGCTCCAGCAGCAGCTGACAAATACGTGGATGACACATCTGGGTTGCCAGCACCAAAGGAGTCCTGCCATCCTGAAGAAATACCAAACACATACACATGAATACACAAATACACAACACTCCACAAAAACCAAAAGGTTGTAACCTATTACAGTCCTATACTGTCCAAAAAATCTTTTCCTCTGAGACATAAAGCGCTCACAGTGCTCCAGAATGTAGACAGCGCTCATTAAGTGAAAAACACAAAACGGCACGCAAAACAATGAACAAAGCAAAAAACATGACAAAAATAAGACAAAAAAAACAAGCAAGACAAAAAGGACAAAAACGAGAAAATGACAAAAACATGGCGAACGACAAAAGTGAACAAAAACAAGACAAAATATTACAAAAATTAGACACAAAACGACAACAAAACTTGACATACGACACAAAACAAATCAAAAAAGAGAGAACAAATTTAACAAAATGTTACAAAGCGACAAAAAAATGAATAAAGCAAAACACAAAATGACAAAAATAGGACAAAAAACACAAGCAAGACGAAAAGGAAACATAAAAAGACACAGTGGAAAAAATGCTCCTCTCAAAACAAGAAAAAACCTTATTTCAAGGAACTGTTACCTTGAAATAAGTGAAAAAAATCTGCCAATAGAACAAGTGAAAAATGTCTTGGTAAGATTTCTTGAAATAAGATATAATATTTAGAATATAGACATCTTAAAATTAGCTGGGAAAACTTATTTTAAGCTCTATTTTACCAGGATTGTTAAGCTTAGGTGTCTTAAAATAAGCCAGATATGCTAAAAAAAAATTTTCACTCAAAAATAGATTTTTGCTTTCATGTAACCTCCTAATTTCAGATGTATTAAACTTATTTTGAGTTTTCTTGTAAAATTCAACTCAAAACAAGATAATTTCAAGATTGTTTGACTTAACAAGATATTTAAGATGCATTGTCTTAAAACAAGTCCCTCCATCTGCTGAAATGTCTCTTGTTAAGTGAATTTATCTTAAATCAAGTGGGATGAGACATTTTGACTAAAAATAAGACAAATAGACTTGGTAGGATTTAGAGTTTTTACAGTGCAAAAATGAGAAAACGATAAAAACACGAGACGAAAGTCAGACAAGAAAAGACAAAAAACAAAAACAAGACAAAACATTGTGAAAATGAGACACAAAACGTCAAAAAAATGAGACAAAGACACAAAATAAATCAAAAAGAGACAAAAAATTAGACAAGTTACAAAGCAACAAAAAAAATGAATGACAAAAATGAGACAAAAAACCCAGTGAATGAATAAAGGACTCCAGACTACAGAATACATGTTTGTGCTGATCTGACATGCAGGTAATGTTTTCTATTGATGGGGTTAACAGCCTTTAAGGAGCAAACCGACAGCTCTGCTTTTCTACAATGACAACTACACTCATGGGAAAAATCGCCAGGGTTGCTTTAGCACATTGTGTGAAATGAGGGGTGAGATTAATTCTCACAAAATCAATGGCGTTGACAGAAGCCCCACTATCACAGAGCAGCTTCACACTGGAGGGGCAGCCGGCCATGACTGTGGAGAAAAACACACAGAAAACTAGAATTATTTCACACCATTTGGTTTCTCTCATTCCAACAAGAAAAAAATTAGTTTTGCAATTCTTTCTAGGCCTCATCAATTGCTGGTTTTTCCACTGGCTTGATTTGAATTTTGAATTAAACATCCATGAAACTCCCAATTGCATAGTTATTGCTGAATGTTTTACAGTCAACAAACTGAAAATTCACTTTCTTGCAGCAAATTTTGAGACTGCTTCATATTAATATAGGGCTGGGCGATATGGCCTAAAAAAAATAAAAAAATCTCTGATTTTTTCACAAAAAATCCCGATTCACGATTTATCCGTTTCTTTTTTACCCCCTACCTAATCTCCTCATGCAGGAGTCCAGTCTACTTTATGCAAATGAGCTGCAGCCCTCCAGGTAAACACACCGGATCACAGCTGGAAGCGCTGCATGTGGCATGCTGGTCCGGTTGCGGTGCGTTTGCAGCTGTGATCCGGTGTGTTTACCTGGACAGGGCCGCAGCTCATTTGCATAAAGTAGACTTTATGCAAATTGGATGCTGCGTGCGGAGATTCCACGCATCGTGAAACTGTCCTCGAACTTCTAAACTAGGCGTCAGTGACCTAAAACGAGGACAGATTCAGCTGCTGCACAGATTATTTCTCGCTTCAAATGCTTTCAGAAATACTTTTCACTGACATGTTTTTGAAATAAAAGGGAAAATCTGCGGCCGAGCCGCTGTGTTTATCCATTTTCCAGCTGAAAGCTCGGTCATGTGACCACATAGCGGCCTGCTGTTGGTCAGCGCTGTCATGTGACCATGTTGTGGTCCGCTAGTGACCACCCGCCGTCCGTGTGATTTTCAGATGTGTGCGTTGCCGTGCGGGAAAATAGCATCTAGTGGACACGAGCCTTTAGATCTGCACCGCTTGCCGCCATGTTGTTTGTGTATCAAGCGCGGAGGGGAGGGGGGGAGGGGGGAGCACTCTGAACTACGGGAGCCCAGCGGGAAGGCGTTGGTGGCGGATGTTGATGAATTAAAACAAATCGACATTAAGTACAAACTCGACTTAATCGATAAAATCGATTTATCGCCCAGCCCTATATTAATATATTTTTATTATCACATCTAGAAGTGGTTTTCTGCTGCATAAAAATCTGGCAAGCAAGCAAAAGAAATGGTTATTTACAGATAATTGTTAATTGATTGAGTACTATAACATCTTTATATTTTTTTATGCATCACCCACCATGGCCTCAATAACAAACATACAGTAGATCACCTTTTTGTATGGTACTGGAGTAGAAAACTGCCAGTTCTAGGGCAGAAAACTCTTTGCCTGACTGACCTTCTTGTCATTTCTAAGCATTTGAATGAAACAAAGACCAAACAAAACTCCATTAGCAAACCTGGGCAAAAATACATTCAAATATTTTTATTTTCAATAATTAACATTTTAACACTGGTGATTTTATTTTGGTCCCGGCGAAAAATGTCTTTAGGGAGTGCCAAAAGTGCACAGATTCTAAGTTATTTCAGACCATTTTTCTAAATCTGGACTAGTTTCAAGTCGTTTTGAACCAGTTTTTAATCATTTCGGCAAAAATCGGAGTCATTTTTAACAGTTTTCAAATACTTTTAGACTTTATTTGTCATTTCAGACAATTTTTTAGCAAATCTGGTCGGATTTAAAGTTATTTGGACCGGTTTTGAGTAATTTCAGACTGTTTCAAGTTATATCGGACCAATTTTGAGTCATTTTTTGAGTCCTTTCAGAATTTTTTTTGTCATTTCGGACAATTTCTTACTAAATCAGGACAGGTTTGAAGGGACCTTCAACCATTTCTGAGTTTTATGAGTTTATGATAGAAAAAACCTGGAGTGGGGTATATAGTATCTAAATACAGCAGAATCGGGACTAGATTAGATTAGGAAAGCGTAAGTTTGGGATGTATACTGAGCACTATGTTACAGTTACTACATCTAGTCCTAGTAAAGTGGAGTAGAGTCTTACCAGCGTCATGCAGAGCCGTTCTCCCTTGTAGGTCCACGTTTCCAACCGGACAGTTGTGCTGTTAAAAAACATAAGCATTGTTTGGCAAACTTTTAGTGTATTTTAGAGTATCATGGCAAAGTATCATTTTTCAAAGCTCTAAAAAGTCATCCATGTGAAAGATGAAGTTACATATGTTTTTTTTCTTCTTCATGATGCATTTTTTGACTGGCGCGACTTATAGTCTGAAAAATACGGTAAGTATACAAACTGACTTCGTTTCAGTGCTGTAGTTGTGGAGGAAAACGTCATCATATTGCATTTAATTCCAATACTAGGCAGTGGAACCTGCCAGCCACCAGCAGGCAGGTCATATTAGGCTAAGCGGCGCTGTGCTGATATCCCTGTGACATCTCTACACAGTCAGTCAGCCGGTCGGACACCCGCCACTGCACCACGGTGGTGATGAGGGCCCGCTATGAAAGCCTTGAGGACTCAATGCTAACAGGGCCCTGATGTTGCTGGGTAAGCTAGCCAGCCAGCTCTGAGCCCCCCACTATAAAAACCCAACTCTCTCTAGCAACAAGGGCCAAAAATTAGCAGCACGCTCAAATGACATAGTGAAGACGGGGGGTGTGAGAACGGCAACGGGAGCTGACAGCGGAGCATGGAGGGGAGGGGGGATACCCTATACCTTGAGGGTTTGGGCTGATGGAGGGAGATAGTAGAGGTGGTGGCGTCCAGCTGCTATGTCTGGTGTGATGACGGTACTAAGAATGGACGGCAGGTTTGCAGGAGGGCAGGCTTGTCAACACTGCCGACAACCTCCTGCCAACAGCCGCGACCTCCATTAGATCACGTGAGAGGTGGAGCCGGGGGGTTGGAGGGGGGTGGGCTACGACACTATGAGAGTACAATATTACAGCGATGGCCCCCTCATTGTAAACACAGAAATCCTCAGTGGGGCACGGTGACTCAACAGGGCCTACTGTTGACCGATATGGAGCGGGCTCAGCAGCCGACGATTATTTAAGGGGGCTCTGCTTCAACTGGCTAGCGGCTCTACGACACAAAAATAAATATCAACTTTACATCAGCAGCAGAAACAAGGCACAAAGTGGCAACCATCATTAACCCTCGTGCCGTCCTGCTGGTCAAACTGACCCGTTTTAAAGTTTGAAAATGTGGGGAAAAAAAGTGAAAACTTCCACATTTTCAACATTTTTTGGGAAAGTTTTGAACATTTTTTGGTGGAAAAAAAATGCTAAAAAAAAATGTTTCTATAACCATTGTGTCGTCTTGCGGGTCAAAATTGACTCGTTTTAAAGTTTGAAAATGTGGGGGGAAAAAAAATATGTTCACAGTGAAACTTCTGATGTCCACATTTTCAACATTTTTGGGAAATTTTTGAACATTTTTGATGGAAAAAAAGAAATATTAAAAATGTTTCTTAAGAACATTCACACAAAAAAATCAACCAAAATCCAGCGAATTTCGCTGGATTTTGGTTGGGGTTTTTTGTGAATGTTCTTAAAGAAAGTATTAGAAGTTTTACTGATATATATGGAATTACTTTAGATATTTTTGGAAGATTTTTACTCATTTTTTGTAAATATTTGCAAGAATTTTCTTGCCAAATTGGGGGACTTTTTAAAATAAACTTTCAAGGAATTATTGGAATTTCCTTCCTGAAAATTTTGGCAATTTTTAGAAATTTGGGGAATTTTTTTGCTGAATTTTTGGATTATTTTTCAGATGAGGGAACAATATTTTTTGTTGCTCATAAATGAGGACAACAGGAGGGTTAAGAGACATTATATTGTCATTTATTTTCCCCTCTGCAGGGATCAGCTGCACTTTACCTGCAGGAGTTTCTGCACACACAGAGAATGTCCGTGTCTGGAGGCCAGATGAAGGGCGTTTTTACCTGAAAAACAATCATTTCAGCAATTTAAAATATGACTTACATTCATCATCAGGGGTTTGCAGGTTTGTATTATTTAGGGCCAATGTGCCTCAATGTGCAATAATCCCTCATTGTTGAGTCACAGCTTGACATAAATGTGTTTGTACAGTAAAGGACTCCATCAGGTACTATGAATAAGCAAGGAAAACTAATGAGTCACTTGTTAGTCATGCAGTTCTAATGGAAATGCATGTCATTCAAAATGTGGCCAAGTGATAAATTCTACTGAAAACTGACTCAGATAAAAGTAAAATGTGTTTATTTTGTCACATTAGACCAGGAAGGTCAGACACTTTATGAATGCAGTAGCAGCAACTGTAGCGTCTAAAATATAAATAAATGAGGCTGACTGGAAGCAGTTTAGTTTTTAATTGTGGAAATGACATTTCATCATGTCATAATGCCATTTTAACATGTCAACATGTGATTTTTAGTAGTTAAAAATGTTATTTCAACTAGTTAAAACTGATTCACAGAAATCTTTAGTTTGATTATAGATATCAAAGATTTTTTTTGCCATCTGAAACTTAATTCTAACTATTTATAAAAGAAACTGCACACATATATACATAGACATAAGATTATTCTTTGGGATGAAAGTTCTATCTTGTCTCTTATCTTCAATATAATTGGTACTAGTACAAATTTATTTGTCACTAGTTGCACTCGAACCTGAAGCTACATTCTTACAAGCTACAATTAAATCATATCGACAATAAACACTGCCACCAGTCAAATGACATGCTGATTTCAATAATTACTATTTGGACTTGTGAGAACTGAGTGGCAGACATAATTAATTAGAATTGCAGATAGTCAAAACTGCATTAAGGTTATTTTCGCCTGGAAATATAACAAGTCAAAAAGCAATTACTGAAATCTGTATTGCCATTACCGCTGCTGATTAAAGGTTAAAAGGACTTGAAAGAGAATCTTTTGTTCAAGCTGGCTGTGAAAGCAAGGATGGATCAGCTCAATATTGCTGCTCATTATTCAGCCTAATTTCACATCTTACTTTAAGCTGTCATAATGAAGAAAATGAACACGTTTGATGCTCAGCAGCACTCTGGAGTAAATTAACATGCTACCACTAATAAGCCCAGTTTTCTGCCAAACACATCATCATCACCTTCCATAAAACAAGACAACTGTTGAACGTTTGGGGTGTTGTTGAATTGCATCATGCTATAAAACAGTTTAGTTTTTTACTATTAAGTCTACCAACATATAATTGGCAAAAGATTAGACCAGGGGTGTCAAACTCATTTTAGTTCGGGTTCCACATTCATTCCAATTTGATCTCCAGTGGGCCGGACCAGTAAAATCACAGCATAATAACATATAAATAACCACAACTCCTAATGGTTCCTCTGTTTTTAGTGCAAAAAAAGTACATTCTGAAAATGTTCACATTTAAGGAATTATCTTTTTACAAAACATTATGAACAACCTGAAATTTATGAAGAAAAATAAGATACATTTCAGCAACATTCAGCCTCAGTTTATCATTTCCACATTACAACTTCCAGATCACAGAGTGTCTACAAAGGAACACAACATTTAGTCACAGCTATCTGGAACTGAATGATATAGTAGTTCACTTTATGATCAAAACAACTAAAACCAGACAAAAAAACCCAACAAAACAAGACAAAATATTACAAAAATGAGACACAAAATGACAAAAAATTAGACAAATGACATGAAACAAAAAAGAGATTAAAAAAAATGATTAAAAAAAGTTACAAAACGACAAAAAAATGGACAAAAACAAGAAAAAATTGAGACAAAAATGAAAAAAAAAACAAAACAAAACGGCTGAAAAATAGACAAACACCACAAGCAGGACAAAAAAACCCCACAAAATGAGAAAAACAATACACAAAACAACAAATAAAGCGAAACACAAAATGACAAAAATAAGACACAAAACACAAACGAGACAAAAAGGTAAATGCAAAACGACAAAAACGAGAGACAAAATGACAAAAACATGAGACAAACGATAAAAGTCAGATAAAAAAGACAACAAAAACAAGACAAAATATTACAAAAATGAGACACAAAATGACAAAAGAACAATGAACAATCTAGTATGTTACTTTATGACCAAAACAACTTGTCATGGTCTAGAAATGATTTTAAATTTCTAGTTTTACTAATTTACAATCTGCAGTTAATGTCTTCTCTGGGATTTTTACACTTTGAGGGCTGGATTGGACCCTCTGGAGGACCGCTTTTGGCCCGCGGGCCGCATGTTGGACACCCCTGGATTAGACACTCAGCAGAATGCAAATGGACCTCCAGGACATTTCCTTCATCCAATCTGAACTCACCGGTGGCATCGCTTGCAGTGACGTCAACATTGTGTCCCAGGATGAGATTGAGACAGTCGACGTGTCCTCGTGTCGCAGCCAAATGAAACCTGGAAATAAAAGGGACGGAGAAAAATTAAGACCGGAAAGAAGGACAGGGCAAGAGACGGATTGGCATGGCAAAGTGTAGACAGCGCAGAGTTGAGAAGGGCAAGTGAAAACGTGATAGGGTGTAAAGAGAAGGGGGGAGAGGGTGAAACTTAAGGACAAGAGAGCGGCTGCAAACGGACGCCTGGCTCCTGGAGAGCTGCAAGATCAGCATTCTGAAGCAAAGAGCAAAGACCTTCAGAGTTTGTAAGGAGTCCATGACAACCACGAGCTACACAAACATCATCTCCCCACATCATCAGCTTTGATGTGCATGTGAGCACGATCAAATGTAAAAAAAAAAAAAAAAAAAGATACAGATTACCTGCAGTAAACAGCTGCACAAATACAACATGTTTTAATTTTTTACTTATTGTGTACTCCATTATTTTATGGCAGTGAAGGAGCCACATTTGGCACAGTTCAAATTTAGAGAATATTGCATTGCAAAAACTCAAAATCTTACCAAGTCTATTTGTCTTTTTTTTGTCAAAACATCTCATCCCACTTGATTTAAGATAAATTCTCTTAACAAGAGACATTTCAGCAGATGGACGGACTTGTTTTAAGACAATGCATCTTAAATATCTTGTTAAGTCAAACAATCTTGAAATTATCTTGTTTTGAGTTCAATTTTACAAGAAAACTCAAATAAGTTTAATGCATCTCAAAGGGGGTTACCTAAAAGCAAAAATCTATTTTTGAGTGAAAATTGCTTTTTTTTTTTTAGCTGGCTTATTTTAAGACACCTCAGCTTGACATTCCTGGTAAAATAGAGCTTAAAATAAGTTTTCTCAGCTAATTTTAAGATCTCAATATTCTAAATATCACATCTTATTTCAAGAAATCTGACCAAGCCATTTTCACTTGTTCTATTGGCAGATTTTTTCACTTATTTCAAGGTAAAAGTTCCTTGGAATTAGTTTTTTTCTTGTTTTGAGAGGGTCATTTTTTCCAGTGTATGTCGATATTAAGACTTCAAGTTGAAGAATTAGAAATTAAATGGCCAGCATGGAAGGAATTTAACAATTAAATAATTAATTTAAAACTTTGAACTGTAGCTAATGCCTGAAACTTTCAAGGTAGCATGGATTAGGAGTCTATAAAATACCCAGAATGGGAATGAAGCGTGTATATTAACATTTTCATGGTAAATGAGCAAATTTCATTTGCTAATGAGGATCCTGTGATTCCACTGACAGCCGCAAAGCAGGTAGTAGATTAAAAGTTGAAATGTAAATATTTTCTAAATGTTTTTTATAATGTTTAATTGCCACAAAATCTGCACATCCCCTTGTTAATAGCCTACTGAGTATATACTAACCTGTAATATTAACCTTCGTGTCGCCATGCAGGTCAAATTGACCCGTTTTAAAGTTTGAACATGTGGGAAAAAAATACATATTTCCACATTGAAAACTTCCAATACTGTCGGGAAATTTTTGAAAATTTTTTGGTGGAAAAAAAGAAATGTTTAAAAAAAAAAAAAAAAAAAAAAAAAAGAGACAAAATCCAGCGAATTTCACTGGATTTTGGTTGATTTTTTCTGAATATTCTTAAAGAAAAAAATAGAACTTTTACTGATATATATGTAATCATTTTAGATATTTTTAGGATTTTTTTTGAATATTTTTATTCACTTTTTTAAAAATCTGTACAATTTTTATTTATTTTATTTTTTACATTTTTATTTCTTGCCAAATTTGGGGATTTTTTTAAAAATAAAACTTTTAAGGGAAACTTTTAAGGAATTTTTGGAATTTTCTTCCTGAAGATTTTGCAATTTTTTAAATAAATTTGGGGAATTTTTTTGCAGAATTTTGGGATTTTTTTCAGACAAGAGAACAATATTTTTTGGTGCCCGTAAATGAAGACAACAGGAGGGTTAATGTGATTAACCTGCCTTTTTGTTATTTTATGTTGTTGTATGTAAGCTGCTGAACACTTGAATTTCCCTCGGGATTAATAAAGTATCTATCTATCTATCTATCTATCTATCTATCTATCTATCTATCTATCTATCTATCTATCTATCTATCTATCTATCTATGATTGGAAACATTTCTTCCACTTCTCTGATTCAACCCACAGCAGCTCTGCTTCTTCTACTCGCCATGAAGGTCCGCAAAGCACTTGTGTACAAACTAATCTCAGTCTGTCACCCAACAAGCTGCATGAACCTGTTTATACACTAACCCCGAGGTATCTGCCAAGGAGACAGCTAGGCTGTCACCTCAACACTGGTGTGGGTATTAAAAGCCGTGTTGATGGCCAGAAGATGCTGCTCCTCCGGGGAGCCGTGGAGGGTCCTGACCTCAGGAGCAAACTGCAGACAGGAAGCAGCCCGGAGCTATCCAAGTTAGAGGGATATAAGCGGTGTGACGCGCCAAGTTCATGAGCCACAGCGTTTTCCATGAGGTCACTGAAGGAGCACTTCTGACCAAGAACAAAATGATATAATTGGAAATTAAATAAGGGTTCATTTAACCATCGTGTCGTCCTGCAGGTCGAAATTTATCCGTTTTAAAGTTTGAAAATGTGGGAAAAAATATATATTTTCACAGTGAAACTTCTGATGTCCACATTATTAACATTTTTGGGAAATCTTTGAACATTTTTTGGTGGAAAAAAGAAATGTTAAAAATATTTCATTCACAAAAAAAATCAACTAAAATCCAGCGAATTCCGCTGGATTTTGGTTGATTTTTATGTGAATGTTCTTAAAGAAAATATTACAAGTTTTATTGATATATATGGAATCATTTTAGATATTTTTAGGATTTTTTAGAAGATTTTTACTCATTTTTTGAAAATATTTACAACAATTTTCTTGCCAAATTTGGAGATTTTTAAAATAAAACTTTTAAGGAATTATTGGAATTTTCTTCCTGAAGGTTTTGCAAATTTTCAGAAATTTGGGGAATTTTTTTGCAGAATTTTTGGCTTTTTTTCAGACAAGGAAACAATATTTTTTGGTGCCCATAAATGAAGACAGCAGGAGGGTTCAGGAATGATGCCTGACAGTGAGTAGAACTGACAGCTATTAAAATGCTTCAGACTGAAAATAAGACAGGTTGTTAGGTGATTGCTCTGCATCAACAACTTAACTGAGGTGAGCACATACAGGACTGGCAACTAAAAATCAGTGACACCAACAAAACAGCAAAATGTCTCCTGCTGGCGGCTGACAGCTGGGTGATGAGGCCAAATACCAGAAGGGCTAAAATGTCCTTTCAGCTGAAGATCTAATCCCGCCTGGCCAAACCTTTGCTGTTTGTCATTCCCCTGCTCTCTTTCACCACATTTCAAATAAAGGCAGAAAATGCCAAAAATCCATCTTAAAAAATGTCAGACACCGACCAAAAACAAAGACTTGACTCGGTGATGACGTATAGAGTCTACCCTTCTGGAGAGCACAGAAACATGGTTAGAGACTAATGGGTCTGGCATTAAAAGAGCACATTCAGCGCTGTCATTTCATCTTCACACCTGCTCCTTGGGCAACTTTCAGGCTGACTGTCTACAGGATATGGCTGCTATTTTTAAACCGGTAGAAATGGAAGAGTAAACGGACAGTGCACGCTGGTAGCTGAACCATATGTGATGAAGTTTCTCTCTGAGGGCACCACAGTCAAAACACAGCGGCCGCAATGCTTCAGATACTTCTTTGTTCTGACACTGATGACTATTTATGCTGCCTTACAGCTCCACTAGAATCTGTACTGTTTTGTCCACCCTCATATTTTACACATTAACTGGGTTCTATCTACTAATCTGGAAGGTTTTCCTGTCAGGTTTAATCAATCATTGCTGAACTTTGTTTTAAGAGAAACCACAACATTGATTATCTCTAAGCTAGAAAGTCGACTGTATTGTGTGGTCACCAGTCTAACTCTGAAGGCTGTATTACTCAGTTTAATTATTATTGAATCTGAGACTATGTATGTTTATAACAGGGGTGTCCAACATGTGGCCCGCGGACCAAAACCGGTACTCCAGAGGGTCCAATCTGGCCCTGAAAGTGTAAAAATTCCAGAGAAGACACTAACTGCAGATTGTAAATTTTTACAACTATAAATTTATAATAATTTCTAGATCATGACAAGTTGTTTTAATCATTAAGGAAAATACTAGATTGTTCATTCTTCGTTTTTCATTTTGTGTCTCATTTTTGTACTATTTTGGCTTGTTGTTTGTCTGGCTTTTGTTGTTTGTCTCATGATTTTGTCATTTTGTTTCTCGTTTTTGTTTTGTGTTTTCTTTTCGTGTCGCTTGTGTTTTTTGTCTTGTTTTTGTCATTTTGTGTTTTGCTTTATTTGCTGTTTTGTGTATTGTTTTTCTCATTTTGTGTTTTTTTTGTGTTGCTTGTGTTGTTTGTCAATGTTTTTGTCGTTTCGTTTCTCGCTTTTGTCATTTTTTGTCTTATTTTTGCTGTTTGTCCATTTTTTTATGATTTTGTAATTTTTTAATCTAATTTTTTATCTCTTTTTGTTTTGTTTTGTACCATTTGTCTTAACTTTATCATTTTTTGTCTCTTTTTTGTGTTGTTTCATGTCATTTGTCTCATTTCTGGTCATTCTGTTTCTCGCATTTTTTGTCATTTTGTTTCAGATTTTTGCCATTTTGAGCCTCATTTCTGTAATATTTTGTCTTGCTTTTGTTGTTTTTTGCCTTTTTTTAATCTGACTTGTCATTTTGATCATAAAGTAAAACACTATATGGTTCAGTTCCAGACACCTGAGACTAAATGTTGTGTTCCTTTGTAGACACTCTGTGATCTGGAAGTTGTAATTTGGAAATGATAAACTGAGGCTGAATGTTGTTGAAATTGAATGTATTTTTCTTCAGAAATTTCCAGTTGTTTGTGATATTTTGTTAAAAAAAAAAAAAAAAGATAATTCCTTATATGTGAACTTTTTTGCACTAAACCAAAGGGAAAAACTGGAGTTATTTACAGGTTATTATGCTGTGATTTTACTGGTTCGGCCCACTTGAGATCAAACTGGGCTGAATGTGGAACCTGAACCAGGGGTGTTAAATGACTTTAACACCCCTGGTTTAGAAACTGGTCGTGCATGATGAACCCACAGTGGTTTCTCACCCAATTCTGCAGGAGTGCTTTTTGAAAATAAGCCTCTGTTAACTGTCTGCTACATCAATACCAAATGTCAGGCAAAGGTCAGTAACATAAATGTGTACAGCTGTAAGTTACAGCAGTGTAGAAATGCTAAATATTTCAGTATCATGTCTGTCGTCGACTGACTGGGATAAATTATATGTCTTGAGCAAGATCCAAATCTTCTGTTGGTTGATTTTTGTACGATGACAACAGTAATGACAGAGATTATCTGGCAGTTAGGAAATGCAAGTTGATAAAGACTTCAAGTGTTTTTTTGAGTATTCTAAATAAAGTCCACAAAAACCTAATTGCCATTTGAAGTATTAAAAAAAAAAAAAAAAAAACACGTAATTTCAGTCTGTTCTCAGTCGGTCATTAGATTAAGCTCAACATCATGAAGCTCCAACTGTGAAACTAACAGCTTGCTTTGTTATTCTTAAAAGACATTTGAGCGCAAAATTCATTCCCGCTAATCCTGCCAAACAACGGGCACACAGCAGCGTCTTCACTCAGCGTTTCATGCTGCAGGGCCGAGCGAGTCACCGTCTCGAGTGGCGTGCCGTCATGTGGACTTCTCTCACCGCTAAGCCATTGTCAGCTAGCTATCACTACTGCACAGAATGAGCAGGGTGACGGGTGGGCTTACCTCACTGGGATCCTGCTAATGCCACGGCAGAGATGTAAACTGTTTACTCAGCTGGGAGCAATAGTTAGAGCTGAATTCGTTAGCCGAACACAGCGAGGCTAATCCGGGGCACACCCAATGATATACTGGGGGTAACAGTTTGTAATTAGCTTCCCCACAGAGGTCCATGATTACAAGGAATCACCATTCAGCATTCCTACGTTGGCTTTTGCAAAGGCCAGGATGCCACAGACACATGTTGTCTGTGTGTGGCCCACTGAACTATAAGCAGAAATGCTGAGTTGTGATTGTGGTTCACTTTTGTTTTGGGTAGACATGGCTGAAGCATGACCTCTTTTCCCAAATATTCAGTCAAGCTGATGTTAGTGGTAACTAGTTGTGACCAGTGTGCCCCTCAGGACAATACAACAGGAAGAGCCTGTGTTTGGGTACGACAACCGGAGCTCTCTCACTGGCAGCCATGGTTCTGGATTTAGTTCTGACAAATTCTAGCACCTTATTATGAGAGCAGGCATTTATCACGTTGCGTGTATAATTCTGTTTATTCACATGCATGCATGTACACAATCACTGCTATATGCAACGGTGCCACAAGGGAATTTCACACACTGCTGAAAATACTCTGCACCTTTGCTTCTGGGATCTGGCGCTCCACAGTTTTATGGTTTAACAAAGCCTTTGTCAAAATAAACATCCAGCACAAGCTGGTGACTTCTTCATATATCTGGGATTAAAGTGGGGACGCCTGGCCTCCCGAAATGCTGGCGTTAGAATCTGGTTAAATTTAGGAAGAAAACAAAGTAAAAACCTTTTTTAAACAGCTCAGTTCATTGTTTTTCAAGGCCCGGCCATATGATCATTAATAGGACCCCAATAAAGGTCCCAATGAGACACAAGATCAGGGATTCCTTGTTCATGTTTCTGTTACACTGACCGAGGCTTTCCCCACACCTTTCATATCTTCCTGTCCTTCCTTTCTGTCTAAACCTTGTGAGGGGTGTAAATCCAATTGTTTGAAAAGTACAATCCCCAAAAACCTCAGGCTCCCACTGAGAAATCCTACCGTACAAAACACAGTCCTTCAAGCTGCCAACTGATCCTGATAATGGCCTGCAGCTGGGCCTAAATGTATTACTTGGTGTTGTGAACACCACAGTGGATCTAATCTGACTTTCCAGGGAGTCATTTCCTGTGAGGACAGCATAAACAACCTCTGGCCAATGTGGTCAAGCCTTTCGTTACCACAAACATTCTTCAAACCAACTCCCACACTGACCTCGAGTCAGACGGACACTACAAGGGAACTTTCTGAATATAAAAATGGAGACATAATAATATGCAACTGCAGTGGCTTTCATTCACATTTAGACCCCTAAGGTTCATGCAGGGACACATGGCATTTATGTAATAAAAGGAGGTAATGCATAAAAGTATTTTTAAGTAAGAGTGATCTAATTACAAAGGAATTCCCATCTAAAGATGCTCTATCTAGGAAAGGGGGTCAGGAGTGTCATGTGGTGGAGGGACCACTGCAATGTTTGGAATTGTTCATGCTCATGGCTTTTGCATTTGCAAATATTCAGAAAGACAAACTAATAGTAACAGTGAAGAGAAAACAAACAATTGTGCATGTAAACATACATGTTTTACTAACATATGCTCTGCACATGTTCAGTTCACTGTACTACAAATACTGTCTGACCTGCTCAAAGTGTGATGCAGAAAATCCCATTTCTCTGACTGCATGTGTCCACTTACTGGGCATGGATGTGTGTGTGTGTGTGTGTGTGTGTCTGTATTTAGACGTGTGTGTCGGTGTTTACTCACGCAGAGCGTCCTTCCACATCGAGCTTGGTGGGGATGATGCCCTTCTTGCTGAGAACAGCAGCTACCTTGTCCACCTCTCCACGTTCCACCGCCTTCATCAGCCGATCATCGTACTTGTTCCAGTCTGTGTTCTGACAAGGATGACATTCAACTATCAGACATACAGAGCATCTGACAGTTTCTCCTAAACCAAACAGTAAAATCAATATTTAACTTTGAGGTAAGAGTATTTCTTATCATTTGGTTTCTATTGATTCCATCTGTTCAATCAATACAAATGTGTTCATTTCATTTCTAGCTATAAACACATATGATGTCTGTGTCACTGTTCCCTTTCTACTACAATAATAGACTAGAATAGAAGTTAATACAGAACATGCTAAGAATGTGCAGTCCTGCAGTACCACTAAATCCCCCGTATGAGTGATGGCTACAAAGCATGGGAACAACAAACCCTTTAGACTTCTGAGAAGCACATTTAAGCATAATGATTTATACAGGAGGTCAAACTGAAGAGAACACGAGCACATTGTAGTCTTAACTGAGGTTCAAGCACAACCAATTTGCATGCACACAACAGCAATGAAATGAAATCAAACAGATAATAATATTACATATACATCATTTTGACAGCATGTACAATGTAGGTGTGAAGCAATTAAAGAGTCACCAAACAGATCAGTCAATAGTAATTGTCCGATGCCTCAGGAAGAATTCTTTCACCACATTAGCACTTTGTTAAAGCTAAAAGGTAATTCACCTTGTCCATGAAATAATAAGTATAGAGGAAACAATAATTAATACAGAACTGTAAAATTAGCTTTTGATGACAAAGTGAAATTGCTGATAAAGAATACCTACAAAGTGCATGGAGGTGCATTTCAGCCAGCGGCTCATCTTGGGTGAGTGCAGCTGGTCCTTGCACCGTGCTACTGAAAAAGTTGCCACTGTTCCGGTTTACAAAAGCAAAACAAAAAAGAGAAAAACGAAATACATAAAAAATACCCCTCAGTCTCTCCATGCACTCAACCAGTGAGTGCAACAAAAATGGATGAGGAGACGAAGGGTGAGAGTCTGTACTGCAGTGGAGCTCCTTCTACTGAAGGTTCAACCTCGGGAGTCTCCCTCACTGGAGCCACAGAAGTTCATTTGGCCAGATTTTCTAAGCATTCCTCTGTTGCTCATGAGCTCTGCCTGCAAGTTCATCACTGCACAGCAGCTTGGTTGATGGCTAAAGGGAGGAGAAGGAGGAGTAAGAGAGGAGAAAGGAATGGAGGTGGAGAAGCAGTAGGACCAGCCCTGCCAGCACCGGGACCTGCCCTGGCCGGCAACTGCAACTCCTCCTCAGGGGGGAAGTCAGCTCAGCTTGGCTACCTCGCACCTCCCCCAAACGCCGCTTTCTCTGCTCCCGACTTTATCCTTACACCTTTTCCTGAACTCAGTCTTCTTCTGGTTTGGTATTCTTTTTGCTTGCTGCACTGCTTTCTAAAAGCTGCACGCTGCTTGCTTATCAAGCAGTAACTACAGGACTCCTCTCTGCCTCTTCTGTGCTCCGTCAGTGGTCTCCAGCTTCTTCACCCCACCAAATGGCAAGGTCAGTCAGGCTCAGTGGGGTAAATATGTGAGCTCTCCCGGGTTTAAAATATCACCCCCTCCCTGGTAAACAGCAGCGGTGCAGACAGCCCTGTAGACTGGTTACCTCTTTATTTTTTGACCCTCCAACCTTTCTGTAGTGACTGATAGGAAGACAGGGGCTAAGAATACATTCTGGACATGCCTGCACCATGAGTAATGGCTTTAATGTCTATCACCACTGCCTGCATGAAACAAGGCCAGCCAAAAAGACCTTGCTTACACTGCCACCCCCCACCATTCTCCCTGTTTGCCTCCATCTGAAAATATTAATGTCAGAGGGGGATTATGATTTGCACATTTAAAGTGGTCTTGGCACTGACCCTCAAAGGACACCACTGGGCCAAAGGCTGCTGTTAACCCATCCATCTAAAGAGGGTGGTGTGTGCTGCATGGTAGCAAGGTTAGATGTCAGCCTTTTTACAATCAACCGTCGCAGACGCAGCACCACCAAAAACTACAACTATACAGCCTCTTCACCTCCACTAATACCCACACAGCAAACACTTCAGAAGCACAACTTTCTCTTTCATGAAACATCAAACATGAGGGGAAAAAGGTACAGACACAGTCACCCAGGGAAAGGAAGAAGAGGCACAAGGGCACCCGTTTAATTTACACACTGCATCAGCTCCTTGCAGGCTCGTGTTACCGTCCGCTGCCAGACTGGCGTTAACAGAGCAACATTGATATCCACAAACATGCAAAAAGACCTCCTCCGCATGACATGTCATCTGAAGAAGTAGGTGTCAACTTACGAAAGCTGCTCGGCCTAGCATGGAGACAAAGGCGCCAAAATGGCACCTAGCCATTACATACATGGGTCACGTAAATATCTCACATGGGCATGCTGGTGTGTGTGTATTTGTTTGGGAATCTGTTTATGCACTAGTTAATAATAGGGCTGTTAGCAAGCAGGAGTCGCCACTGGAGTTGTCACAAAGAAGAGCTGATGGGTATTATCACATCAGGGATCAGAACAGGTTTTAATGGTACACAATGATACAACTTTTTGCACCATTGTAATAAAACTAGTCTAAACTATGCATGGGTGAGAAATGTTTTCTAGCTATGATGCTTTTGATGATTTTCTTTTTACTTACAGCATTTAAATGGTCTGAATTTGAACCTCTTCACTGTACTGCAACTTTTAAGACCAGCAAAGACGATGATAGTAACATATGACATATGCAGTTACTGATCATGATGTCAATGTGATGTCAGTCTGTCTCCCTGATTTACTGTCTTATACTGGAACTGGACACTGCTGAAATAATGACAACAAATTCAAGCACAGAAATATTTGCTTGGTGCATGTAAAAAAAATAAATACTGAGCTTGACAACATAAAATTTGAGTTGTTTGTAGAGCTAAAAGATACTGGGGGAAAACATGATATGTTTATTTTACAAAATTTTACCACATAACTACAGATTTTCATTTTTGGAGGCTGAACTGTAAGAAAAAATGTACAAATTTTTGTTCAATGTCTTTTAAAACCAAAATACGCCACTTCTCAATGACAGAAGTGGCCTTTTTAATCAACAGCATTTTTTATTTTTCATTGCTTCTATTTTCTAATTGCAATGTCAATGCAAAAAGCAAAACTACATGCTTTAGTAGCGTGTTTTTATTTCACTGTGACTGGTTATTTGACATGCATCTGATTCCATGCAAAAATCTGCAGAAGAGTAGGATTTTCTAACACGAGCAGTAAAACACAACCGGCGTTAACATTTTTGTTCATATGAGTCACAGATCTGCTTTTTTGTTTGCAAATCAGATAAAGGTCAGATTTTTTGGTGTTTGCAAAACCCCTTCTTTCTCTAAAAAGTAGAAACGTTTGCAGTGCATTACAAAAATCAGTGTGCCAGAAAGTTGGAAAAAAAACCCCAACAAATTAGCAAAATGGTTGACAGGCTGTTAAGTGGCATGAATATGTAGACCTTCAAACTGTAAATGTGTAAATATAAGGATCTTGTTACGTAATTTAACACACACTAGTGGTGTAATGTTTCGTGCCATTCTAATTTTGAGGCAGTAACACTGTTTTGATCTTGTGAAGTACTGTAGTGAATATTGAACTGAACAAACGAACAAAAATCTGATCTGAGCAACAAATCAAAATTGCGCAGTAAGGCTTACAGTGCTAATGCAGTAAAATGACACTAAACAATTAGTACGGCTGAGGAACATTTTCAAGTACAGGAGGTCCTCGACTTAAGTCACAGCTCCATCCCTACAGATTGATGTAAGTCGATTTTCTTTGTAAGTCAGAACTCTGGCGAAAATGTAAACAAAGCCATTAGATGCATCCAGATATTGATCAGTTCTTCATAAAAGTCATGAATACCAATGACTTTCATGCATGTATGAATCATTTTACAAGAAGATAACAGAATATGTTGCACTGTTTTTACAACTTGATCAAATAATCCCAATGTTCGTTGGTGTTTCTTTTCCGAGTGTTTTATTAAATCTTATTTCACTTTCACGGTGTGTTGCCCTTAAAGGCAGAATTATCGATGTACTTTCATTTTGAAAAACATTTATTTTGAAGTTGTCTGTTGACAGTTGCTACTTCCTGTCCACTATTTTGATGTTTACTTTACACACGTACATACTTTTCTGGATGCATGGCTCTCTATTTTGTAAACACCACAGCGGCAATGTTGCAGTAATTTCATTTTTGGTGAAGTTAAAATGATTCATTTACATCATTTATGTTGTTTTATTTCTGTTTTTGTTGCAGTTTTCACTCTGCAATGTGTATCAAGAGCCACAGTAAAGAAGTCAAGTTTGCTACGACTCACGATTCATTTTGCAAGCACGAGTTTAACTAGTCGGACAGCTGCAGCTTTTAAGTTGGAGTGAAGACAGCACACATGGAGACGGCTTTCCTTTTCTTCCAAGCATCAGAAGAGTCTGACTTACGCTGGGAGCCATAATGAAGGACAAAAACTTAGTGAATGTAGCACAATCCAAGGTGGTGTACAACCAGAGAATGGAAACAAAGCCGGCTGATAGCGCCGCGTTACGATGTCTTCGTCCGTTTCGCTTGTCAACTAATTCCATGTAACCAGTTCTGATGTAACAACGAAACGCCGTAAGTCGAGGACGTCGTAAACCGAGGACCCTCTGTATTTGGTTATAAACCTAAGTATTTTGTGGTAATTTATCAGTATTTGTCCATATATATCAGTCAAAACCTCAGTTTGGTCAGGATTAATCTTCTGGCAACCACTGAATATCTAGATCAAATGTTATTGCGATCAATTGAACTTAGTCTCCACTGCAGCAGTGGATCAACTGATTGACTGACTGTTTTTACTAGAGCCATGTTGAGGCTGCAAAAAAGTAGAAGAGCACAAACTATCTTGGAGCAGTCAGCTTCACAATGCATTTATCAAATATATTATGCATACAGTACATTGTATTGTTGATGCCAGAACAATATTCAACACGAGTTGTCTGGCGCTGACAAACACATTACCTAAAGTTTCTATTTTAACATGGTGACATAAGGGACATAACATCACCTGACACTGGATCAGGCAGGTTAGGCCTCTACCTGTCCTCACAGATTATTCTGGGAGTCTGGGAATGCTTCAGTAAGGTCTCCTGTCATCTTCAGTCCAGGTTTTCCATCACTTTCTCCAGGCTGTGACACTTGTCCAACACCTCGGCTTCCTGCCTCAGTCTCTGGCCCGACTAATGGGTCTCTAATGTCCTCACAGATGAAATCACCAGCAGGAAATATCTAACTTGTCATGCAATAACAGACTGAAGCAACGACCAAAACATAAAGCTATATGCCAATATGTTAGGGGATAGTGGGATCCAGTGCTGAAGTTACTGACGAGGTCTGAAACGATAATTACTACGAGGATTATCATGATCATGGGAGACATCTGCAAAGAGACAGACATTATGTCATGAAATATAAACCTTTGGCATTTTATGGGCCAAGCGTAAAAGTATATGGAAGTGTAAACCATTAGCAGCATTTTTTTTTACTGCTTTAAATTAAGGACAAAATGTGTTAAAAGAGTATGACAGTGACAAAAGGAGCACTTTTGCACTTGGACTGAATGAGTCCAATGGAAAAGTAAAGGAAAACATATCCCACGTTCTCTTTTTGGGCTAAAATACGTTCCAAATTCATTTGAAGGTAACACGAGGCTCAAGTAAATCACGTGCATATCTTCCCAATTTTGTATGTTTTCGATACAAGATAACCTCCACAGCAAATCATCAAAGAAACACTAGCCGTGATGTATTTTTATGTACTTTTTTAAGTACTGGATTACATTCAGAACTGTGAAATTTGAAAAAAATGTCCCCAATTTTGCAAAGAAGAGTTTAAGCTCACTTCAGGTGGTTTTGACTTTTTGAAGATTTTTTTTCTAGTCAATTGCCAAAGTTCAATAGTTTCTTTTTCTAGTTCCACCACAAAAAGCTAGCAGGGCTGCCTTACTGCACAACCAAAATCCTGTGCAAAACCTGACAATGGCAACACACAGATAGTGGAAGGAAGGACAAAGCCAACTGAAATGGTTAATACCTACATCTGGTGAGTCAGACAGTATGGACAAGAAAAACGATTACAGCTATCAGTGACTCCGACACTGAACACATAAGCATAAGACTGTTGTATTAGGACAGCTTTGAAACACCTGATCCTGTCCTTTAATGCCTTTAATTTGGACAACATGATGAGATAAAGACATATAATGTGACACCAAATTGCTCAATTTGGGCTCTGAGAACTGCAGATAACAAAGCAGGGTATTACTATCTATTTAAAGCCATTTCTTACTGTTTTTATATTAACCCCTTTTTCTTCTTCGGCCCCATTTCGACTCATTGTGGGCTCATTTCACATTGCATTTGTCAAATGCATACATGTGGAAACAGACAACCTTGGATGGCTGAAAGTAGAGAGAACTCTAAAGGTCTTTCACACTACTCTGCATATCAACATTAGAAGGATATCTCAACATGCTAACATGGTAACAACATGCCCCTCAGTCCACTGTTTTTGAACCGTGTTGCATTCACGATATTTGCTCAAGAACGTTTCCTGTTAATCTGTCATATTCTGTCCTCTCTGCTTTTTGTAAACACAGTCTCCACTTCACCTAAAACCTCACAGAATGTTTGTCACATTATTGTTGGTTGCAGCTGAGCTAAGCCTTGAGTACACTCCCTTGTCGATGTATTCATGGACACAGTTGTTTTCGTACTGCTTTCCTGGTCCATGTGAGTCTGTTTGGAAGACTGCATTGCATATATGCGCAATAGCCTGTATCTATGCACATACATGCAGCTGCAAAGCATGTGCAGTCTTGCCTTGAGGCTCGCTACATGAGGACTTAGGGAAATGACCCTTCCATAACTCTGGAACTTGGAAAGTTTAATACCGGCCTTATTCATGGCTTCTTGCTTGTGCTGCGAAATTCCGAATTTTTGTTTTTTTGATGATACTGTATATTTTTTGAGAATTTCTAAAATGATACATATAAAATGAAGTGATTTTAATCAAATTTCCCAATTTTTAGACTTGGACGGACAATGTATTCAAGTACCGTCAGAAGGATGACAATCAAATAATTCTGTTTTTACAGTTTCTGTCTCTGATAAATGATCTAATTCTGGGATTTTTAACCTCTTGACGCCTGAATTTATTTAAAATTAATTAAAAAACATTTTGTGTTTTTGCTTTCCACCTGATGCTAAAATAAGTTGATTGTAAATTTATCTATTACACATAGAACATAGATACACAGATATATAATAATAATAATAATAATAATAATAATAATAATAATAATAATAATAATAATAATAATAATAATAATAATAATAATAATAATAATAATAACAGATATATAATAATTAGGTCCCACTTCGACCGGTCCTACCAGAAACCAGTGCTTGCAAAAGGTTCCAAGGTACGTACTGAACATGCACAAACCAGCATTGGGGGAATGGATACACTATCTCAGCTGCAGTCTGAATCAAAGTGGTATGATGAGAATTTGCAACAATAGGTGTCAAAGGGGTTAAAGAAAATTTGCCTTTCAAACCTGCAGGTGAGTTTTGGGGTTCAGAGGACTAACGTCAAGACTAGAACATCCATCCATCCATCCATCCATCCATTATCTATACACCGCTTAATCCTCACTAGGGTCATGGGGGGGCTGGAGTCTATCCCAGCTGACTCAGGTGAAGGCAGGGGACACCCTAGACAGGTCACCAGTCTGTCACAGGGCTACATACAGAGACAAACAATCACTCTCACATTCACACCTACTGGCAATTTAGAATGATCAATTAACCTCAGCATATTTTTGGACTGTGGGAGGAAGCTGGAGAACCTGGAGAAAACCCACGCATGCACAGGGAGAACATGCAAACTCCATGCAGAAAGATCCTGGGAAGGCCGGGACACTATATATATATGTAAATCTCATCACCTCTGTTAGTATGGCATTATCGTCTGCATCTGCAGTGTGAGATAGTGATAGAGGCATTAGAATTACTATTTGCAGTTTAACAAGTCACCAGACTCCACAGTCATGCTGTCTGAGGCGGCTTTAAGCTGAACGTTAAGGTCATCATGCCAACAAGCTCAAGTTTATTTGCTATCATGTCTTCCATGCCCACCAGTACATTTACTTATAAGCACTAATTTCTCACATACTAGACAAAAAGTGGAAGGTTTACATAAATTATTTCAGTTCCTCATGAGGGGGCATGAACGTCTCAAGGCTCTACACATTATGGGATACTAAAGGTAGTCAGAAGTTTGTTAAAGTCAGAGGGATTAATTGTCTTTATTGCAATCAAATTCAACAGTTGCTGTGTAATTTCAGTCTGTACCAAAGTGATGAACTGACAAACAGACATACATTACTATCCCAGAGACATACTACTCACATGGTATGATGTCATTATAGAACAAACTCCCACTGAGATTACAACTATGAATCATTATAACAAACATCACAGCAAACAGCAAACCTAATGGATTCATCGCTGATCTTATTAAGCACTCAAGTGGTGACGTTGTGACATCCAGAGCTGGAATTTCATTGAAAATTAATTTCATAACGTTCTGCTTGAACAGCTTTTGGCAGGGATTAGGCTTTGTTTAATTAAGAGTTTATCTAAATAATTATGTCGCTTCGATGCACATCTGCTTTGTTTGATAATTGTTATGAGGTAAACATGCTGATACCACACAAACTAATTACCTGTCATGAGTTCAAACAGACTGCAGGTGTTTCAGAGATGATGACTAATATCCCTCTGCAGTCCTGAGCACAAGATCTTTACCTCTAGTTTAGGAGACGACCCAGACTAATAATATGCTTCTATTTTTACCATTTATCCCCAGAGATGCCTGTTTGTGACATTAAGATAGCTGCATGGTGTGTGAATAGCTCAGTGACTATTTGATTTATTGGTGTAATATACCATGGCAGTTAAAAGCCAAAACGCTTGCTGCATCAGTGTTAATGAGAGCCTTAAGAGCGAGCTCAGATACCAGAAACTGGGCCACAGAAATCTCTGGAAATTATGTAAGTTGCAGCTGTTATCCAAAAAACGGACACAATGCTGAGGAGTTATCCAGGAAGAAAAAAGAAAAGCATAAATGATAGAAGGGGGTGTCCAGTTAGTTCTCGCTTTTGTTGTTTTGTGTCTCATTTTTGCAATATTTTGTCTCCTTTTGTTGTTTTTTGTCTGACTTTTGTTTTGTTTTTTTTTAATCATAAAGTAAAATATTACATTATTCAGTTCCAGATACCTGTGACTATAAGTTTTGTGTTTTTTTGTAAATGCACTGTGATCTGGAAGTCGTAATGTGTAAATGATAAACTGAGGCATAATGTTGTTGAAATTGAATTTATTTTTCTCAGAAATGTCAGGATGTTCATGTTTTGTAAAAAGATCGTTCCTTCAATGTGAACATTTTCAGAATCTATTTTTTTTGCACTAAAACTAACTAAAATTTTGTTATTTATAGGTTACTATGCTGTGATTTTACTGGTCCGGCCCACTTGAGATCAAACTGGGCTGAATGTGGAACCTGGACTAAGATGAGTTTTACACCCCTGCTGTAAAGTAACTGAAGGTCACACCAATTAAATACGTAGGACCCTTTGTTTTTTTAACCCTCCTGTTGTCCTCATTTACGGGCACCAAAAAAATATTGTTTCCTTGTCTGAAAAAAATCCAAAAATTCGGCAAAAAAATTCTCCAAATTTTTGAAAATTTGCAAAACCTCCAGGAAGAAAATTCCAATATTTCCTTAAGTTTCCCTTAAAAGTTTGATTTTTTAAAAAAATCCCCCAATTTTTGCAAGAAAATTCTTGTAAATATTTTTTAAAAAATCAGTAAAAATCTTCCAAAAAATCCTAAAAATATCTAAAGTGATTCCATATATATCAGTAAAACTTCTAATATTTTCTTTAAGAACATTCACAAAAAAATCAACCAAAATCCAGTGAATTTTGCTGGATCTTGGTTGATTTTTTGGTGAATGTTCTTCACGAGACATTTTTAACATTTCTTTTTTCCACCAAAAAATGTTCAAAGATTTCCCAAAAATGTTGAAAATGTGGACATCAGAAGTTTCACTGTTAAAATATATTTTTCCCCACATTTTCAAATTTTAAAACGGGTCATTTTGACCCGCAGGACGACACGGGGTTAAGGATGTTCTCTGTTATTGATAAATACAAGCAGCTCTCTCCATTCTACTGACACTTTCTCCCAATCAACAGGGAATTACTTAGACTGCTGTCTGTAGTAGCGGTTTTACACCTCCACCCTCTTCAGCACGTCTCTAATCTGTGATTGTAGACCGATGCACGAAGCGGCGAACTGAGCAACCGTCTGGGCATGTAGCGTGTAACTGAAACCCCTCAGGGGCAAAGACAGAAAGGGTGGAGGAGAGAAAGACAAGGAATATGTGAGATTAAAAAATGTGGAGAGGAGTGAAGAGCTGTGAGGGGGACAAGATACAGCATGTTGGCAGTAAATCTGTCATTATCAAACAGGTAAGTCAGCGCTTCAGAACGACAATCTCTCTCGGATCGGCGGAACACCCACTGATGGTTCAGGCAGGTGTCTAGAGGAAAGAGGCGCTCAGTTTTTGGTATGTATGTAGCAGCCTACTCTGACTGGATGCAGGAGAACAGACAGAAGCACCCTCTGGTGGTAAACTGAAAAATAACAGGATGAACACTGGAGCACAAATGTTGTCCTCAGTGTTGATTCTTTACATGACAGAGAACCCTTCGTCTCTTTACATTACTAACATTACTGTCAGTAGTTAAAGTAATGCTGTACGAGAGGATGTGAAGCAACTCTACCAACAACTGACAAATTAAAGGAAAAAACAAAGTGTTTTCATTAAGAGTGATCGTGTCGTTCAGCAACCTTAGTGGCTTCTTTTACAATCACTTCTTAAAACCCACTTTTACAGACTTTCATTTTCTTGGTTTTAAAGGTGCTGCATGAATGAATTTTAATATTTTTTATTAGAGTTATTGTGTTCTCAGCCTGCTTTCACTGAATGATGTTATGAAACATGTTATACTTAATGGGCATCTATTTTTAGTCAAAAATGCAGACCCTGCAACCTTCAGAGTACAGCTGAGACAAATATTTCATTATCTGGATATTTGATTGTTGTGTACGTATTGAGTTTTTCTATTTGGATTTTTTTTCTGTTTCGTTTTTGGACTAAATAAAGGCAACACGTTCTTCCTTATGTTTATACCTTAAACCTCCTTAAACAGTTTTTATTTTTGACAGTTTGGTCATTACTTGTGTGATACTTGTGCCGCTGAAATAGGAAATGCTCTTTTAAGATGCATTTTACATTGAATTTTTTTTTTTTTTGCACAAAGTTACTTTTTTGATGTTGAATAGAATCCTTTTGGTTATTGCATGCCAAACATGCAACTTGAAACTATCCTACCAGGGCTGTACAACAATGCATGGAAACTCAATTGAACGCTGTAAGTAGCAGGCTACTGTTTGATGGTGTGAAAATCAGAGAACATAAGAGCTAGAAAACATGTTACACATGAGAAAAACTTGCACTTACTTTGCTTGAAAGACAAAACATAAGGATAATTTTGAAACATCGGGGGCAAAAGTAACTACTGACATAAAAACATAGTAGCCTAGTGGAATAATAACTTCTCCATAGCTGCATCCAAAGGCATCACTGTCACCAATATCCTCAACCACACCCAAAACTACACCGCAGACCCCGGAGGTCCAAAAAGCAATAAAGGAAAACACACACATGTCATAGTGGAGTTCATTACTGCGGACACAAACAGGACCAATTAACGTAGCCAAAGGCAAAGTTTTCAGACAATCACCAAGAAGATGTAATGAGACCACACTCTCCTAACACGGCAGTATTTAACACGCCCTCTAACCACACCACCCGATGCTTCAGATAATCACCGTTTATGCTGCTGAAGCTTCAGAAACCAAAAAACAGTATTAGGGACAATCCTTCAGAGCAAAAAGCACCCTCAAATATAAAAAAACTAAATATTCAAACGCACAAAAATGCATTCTTAGCACCCTGATGCACTTCAGTCCGCACCAGTGAAGCTAACTGCACATTAAGTCATTTTTGCTGAAAAGTCTGCCTGGAGCACAACCAGATAACATAGGTCCTTTATGATGCTTTATCAAAGCCTGAGCCTGCTGAAAAAACAATAAAACTGAAGTTGTCAAGTAGATTACTGGAAGTGATCTAATGAGCCTCTAAAAATACCCTCACTTGTGTTGCCCAGAGACGCAAAATGGAGTCCATCCAGCTGCTAGGTCACACCGTTTTAGATGACTTATGACCTCGAGGGCAGAGCTTTTCCTAGCTATTTTCCCCTACTTCCGAACCCTGCTTCAAGGGAAGAGATCAGCTTTCCACTCGTCCAACCCTGTGACCCTTGTCCTTAACATGAAAAGTACAAAATACAAGGCCACAATATGGTTTCTGGAAGATCGTCCATGAAAGACAATGGCACCTTTCATAAGGGAGAGGGAAACTTACTTAAAGATGTAGATTTTAAAAAACAACAACAAACATTTAGAACTATTATGAAACCTGGAGTGAAAAATATCCATTCCTGTAAAATGCCAGCGGCTTTGTGGACACTTCTTAACAGCCATCATTGAAATAACAACGTCCCACAGCAGAGGAATTAAAAACAAGCAGGGCTATGAGGCTCTAGATGCCTGCTGGTGTGACTGATATTATTCCAGCTGCTCTGATGTTGTGGAGATTTAAAAAAAAAAAAAAAAAAGAACAGGGCAATCAGAGCTGTGGAGCTGCAAACATATTTCCAATCAGCCAGTGAGATCATATTCAGGTCAATACAACCAGAAACACTGCAATAAATTCATATGGTTGGTTTTGAAAAATAGAATTTACATTTTAAGCCCGTCATGTAGGCAGATGGGCAAACAGACAGAAAAATTGTATATACATGCATGTTTATACATGTGGTAGCATACATAATGTTATTCACCTGCAGGGAGTATTGTGAAAAATGAAGGCTACTGTTTGATCTCACCTCAAGAGAACGATGAGGCAACATTGAGGCAAAACCTACAGGATTTCTAAATGCCTGTATTTGGTGCGAGGGACTCTTTGGGCATGCTGGTACTTGGGCATAAAGACCGGTGTTGATGCTTGTTTGGCCGGCGTTCACAAGTCATCACTCACACGGGCAGGGAGAGGAATGCGACTGGAGGGTTGGTCAAAATGACCGGATTTCATACAAACTGAAGCAAATCGCTGCAGATCACAAAGTGGATGTGTATCCTGTATGAAAACACCTCTGATGAGCAAACAAATATATTGAATACAACACAAAATGTAATTGTAGAAATGATATTAAAGCTGATGGAAAGATTCTAGAAGAGCAATCCTAAGATTTTTGTTTATTTGTTCGCTGTTTTTAAAAATCAACTGGACTTTTCCTTTAGAGCAGGGGTATCAAACTCATTTTAGTTCAGGTTCCACATTCAGCCCAATTTGATCTCCAGTGGGCCGGACCAGTAAAATCACAGCATGATAACCTATAAATAACCACAACTCCACATTATTTCCCTTTGTTTTAGTGCAAAAACGTACATTCTGAAAATGCTCGCATTTAACAAACTATCTTTATACAAAACATTATGTACAACCTGAAATTTTGTCAGAAAAGTAAATGCTATTTCATCAACATTCAGCCTCATTTTATCATTTCCACATTACAACTTCCAGATCACAGAGTGTCTACAAAAGTACACAAAATTCAGTCACTGGTCTCTGGAAATAAACGATCTAGTATTTTACTTCATGAGCAAAGCAACAAAAGTCAGACAAAAAAAGACAAACAACAAAAACAAGACAAAATATTACAAAAACGAGACACAAAATGACAAAAACGAGACAAACGACACGACACAGAAAGAGACAAAAAAATTAGACAAAAAATTTACAAAGCGACAAAGAAATAGACAAACGACAAAAACAGGACAAAAAAATTACACAAATGACCCAAACGAGACAACAAAAGACAGAAGCAAGAACAAAACAACAAAAAACAAACAACACAAGCGAGACAAAAATGAAACACAAAACGACAAATATGAGAAACTAAACGACAACAGACAAAAAACAACAAAAACAAGACAAAATATTACAAAAATGAGGCACAAAGCGACAAAAGAACAATGAACAATCTAGTATTTTAGTTTATGATCAAAACAACTTGTCTAGAAATCATTTAAATTCATAGTTTTACAAATGTACAGTTTGCAGTTGCAGTCGTCCCATGGGCCGGATCGGACCCTCTGGAGGGCCGATCTTGGCCCGGGAGCCACATGTTTGACACCCCTGCTTTAGGCTGTTGAAGATATTTTTGCTTTTTGAGGACATTTCAGTTCTGGAAGTCACTGAAAAATCTACTTGGATGAGATGTGAAACGCTCTAAGAAACAGAAAGAGAAATCGAGTTGCTTTTTACCACGGATGACTAAGACTCCATTTTAGGAAAGCAATGTAATATCTGGAAAAAGCTGAAATCCTGTGGCAGAAGATAAGAATCAGGTAAATGCAGCACAGGTTGAGACTTGTCCTTTAACAAGTCAAATGCACCTATTCTTTACTACGACCAAGTTCTGACTGAGAAGTTCTTCCTGGAAAATCTCTACTCGTCTTTCTGATCAAGGTTCACTAAACAGAACCAATATAAAGTTATGCTGTATGCATAAAATGAAAATTAAGACAGTCTACTATCTGTAAGAACTAAAATACTAGACATTTCGTTAAATATAGTAGCAGTTCAGTCTATACGAGATGTTTCCCAACACAAACTTATCAAACAACTTAGTTAATGAACAGAACAGTCTTATAATTATGGAGTATTTGTGTTCTTGTTTACTGTGACAGCAGGCAACGGTAAAATCAAGTGTCATTAACGCTGCTAATTTTAATGGACTACCTTCAAATACTAAAACGTAATTATTCATAATTTCATTATTCTAGATCAGTTGGTGACTGATGTGATTTGATGTGCTTAACCCTCTGAAATCCAAAAGCTGTAGGTACTTCTCAGATGATTCTGAAAGAATCATTGGGTCTTCAAGTTTCCAACAGTCCTTGAACTAATCACACTTCTGCATCTGTCTGGAAAATTAACCAAATCTGAGCTAAAAATTGTGATATTTCATCAAAATTACATATTTCATTAAAAAATTTATCAAAAATAAACTTACTAACCAGATTCTGGGAACAAAATAAATAAAAAAAAAACATGATCCTTGGTGCAACTGGAAAGCCATGACTAACACAGCTGTGACCAACAATCATGGTAAATTCAGGCACTCTAAAATCAGATATTTTGAAAACAGTCTCTTCAACTATATGCATTTTACGACAGACTCTGCCTAGAAAGCACTTTTCTAAAATAGTAGTACTTTAGGGTAGGTTTAACCCAGTTAGTATTAATTGTTGTTGTCTTTGTTTTACTATATTGTTTTTATATGTCTGTAACACTGTATTTTTTATTTTTATTCTTTTCTTTTATGTGTGGGACAACGGATGGAAATTAGCCTAGTGCTAAATCCGGCGTATTTACTGCAACCTTGTGTAAACTATTATGAGACTGTATGTTCATTAATATACACTGTCCCGTACAAATAAATAAATAAATTAAAAGTTCAGAGAGTTTTTGGCTGAAATGGGCTGAACTGCAGGCTGTGTTTAAACAGAGCAGACAGAAGACATGTAGGGATAGACAGTAAAACATCTATAATATGTGGAGTCACCATTGTTTTCCTGTACTAATACCATCTGTGGACACTTGTATGATAGGGAGGACGCTTTGGAAGAAAGGGAGTAGCCTTAAAATGGTGACTGATTGTGGCTGATCTTATCCAGGTATCTTTTGTCCACCCCAACCTGCTTAATTAAGAAGTAAAATCTTCTTTCTTACATGATTTCAGTTCTAAAAGTTTGCTTTTGCTAAACAAAACCATGACATGCAAATTTCTTCCCCAACTTTTTGGCCCATCTTGGAAGGACTTGCTGAAGAACTCTTCCTGCCACAGTCCTTTAGTCCACTTTTTTAAATATATAACAAAAGAAATTAAAAGCTTTTGTTTCTTTTTTTTATTAAAACAAAAGACATTTGTGAGTTCCCTCCATTTCTATTCACGGTTGTTCTGTTTCCATGGAGGTGTAACACTTTATTTTGCAATCAAAAATGAGCCCATAAAGAGTAAAAATGCGACTGGGGCAACAGACACTGCATGGGGTGTGGAGAAATAATGAGGTAATTTATCAAGCAATGGTCAACTAAACATCTTAAGGTGTAAAAAGACAAACAGGATTTGACTAGATATCTAACCTTCAGCCTGTAGACTACACTGGAGCCAGCAGCGGTGCTCACAATCGCACTAATTGGCTTCACCACTTTCTTTCTCAGACAGTTTTGTTTGAACAAGACTAACAAAGTATCAAAGCGGTTGAAATGTCTTCACACATTTCATAATGTGGTGGTGCTTGTCTAATCTGCAGAGAGACAGAAATACACAAACGCACAGAGAGCACAGCTTGATGAGGCTTAGTGGGAGCCATCGCACAGCAGTTTGTCGGTCATCAGCAAAATCTTTGTGTTGCTCGGCATGACTGACGGTGTGTGTGTGCGTGTGTGTGCCTGTGTGCGTGTGTGTGCCTGTGTGTGTGTGTACGTGTGTGTGTGTACGTGTGTGTGTATGTGTGTGTGTCCGTGTGTGTGTGGGCTGATGTCAACTGCAGCCCACCCAAAGTCAGTCAATAAACTCAGCCCCCCTCTCACACACTAACCTCCCCCCAGCATCGGTAATCTCCCCATCACGGAGCCGACTCACGCAGTTCATATTACACATGAACACATGAACAGCGAGGCTGAACACAAGGTGCCCCGGACTCACACTCGACAAACAAACATGACACAAACAAAGGCACACATGAACTTTGCCATCATAAACGCTGCTCCCCGGTGGCTGGTCCACAGCGTGAGCTCTCTGCATGGGAACGCAGACGACCAACGCTGCTGAGATGACCTCATGGCTCCTCTCATGGAGCCACAAGTTAATCCTAAAAACACAGATTGCTGCGCTACCACAGACTATACAGCCAACACAACATCCAGTCTAAAACAAACTGGTGCTGATCCCGTCAGACCACTTGCCTCCTATGGCCGATGCAAGTAAAAGAGAAAAGACCACATGTGAAGTCAGACAGAGTCCAGATCTCTGTCGATAATTTGGTCAAAGCTCAACAACTACTGGCCAGACTGCTGTGAAATCTGATTCAGGTTTTCATGGTCCTCTAATGACTTTGTTGACCCCAAGAGTTTTACACCATCTGGTAATTTTGCACTTGCCCTGAAGACGCAATTAATTTCATTCTCCCCCTTCGAGTGTTCCTCTTACACCCCCACTCAGATTAACACTACATCTATTAACAGTACAGCTGCATATAATCTTATATATTATCTACATATATCATGGTCTAACAGGCAGGCTGCTGAGAATTGGTTTTCATAGCATGGCTTTACCATTAACACTGTAGTCTCTGAGTAGGAAGTGGAAGGCTCTATGCCATTATGCTTCTTCAAGTCAAACTATTTACTATTTGAGTACATTTGTAAGACGGTACAGGGAGTCCTCGGTTTACAACGTTTCGTCAGAACTGGTTACGTGGAACTAACTGACGAGCGGAGCGGATGAATACGTCGTCACGTGGCACTATCAGACGGCTTCCATTCTCTGGTTGTACTCCACCTTGGATTGTGCTACATTCACTAACTTTTTGTCCTTCATTATGGCTCCCAGCGTAAGTCAGACTATTCAGATTAACACTACATCTATTAACAGTACAGCTGCATATAATCTTATATATTATCTACATATATCATGGTCTAACAGGCAGGCTGCTGAGAATTGGTTTTCATAGCATGGCTTTACCATTAACACTGTAGTCTCTGAGTAGGAAGCGGAAGGCTCTATGCCATTATGCTTCTTCAAGTCAAACTATTTACTATTTGAGTACATTTGTAAGACGGTACAGGGAGTCCTCGGTTTACAACGTTTCGTCAGAACTGGTTACGTGGAACTAACTGACGAGCGGAGCGGATGAATACGTCGTCACGTGGCACTATCAGACGGCTTCCATTCTCTGGTTGTACTCCACCTTGGATTGTGCTACATTCACTAACTTTTTGTCCTTCATTATGGCTCCCAGCGTAAGTCAGACTATTCTGATGCTTGGAAGAAAAGGAAAGCCGTCTCCATGGAAGTGAAATTAGATAGAATAAAACGCTGGGAACAGGAAGAAACACCGACCAACATGGATCAAGTTGTAAAAACAGGTCAACATATTGTAGCAACCCTCTGTGATGAATGAGTGAGACTTTATCTGGTTCTCTGCTGGTTTATTGAACCTTCACACAGGTTACTGTGGACCGTAGCCAACGCCAGAATAACTAGAAAAACCCCAGAACTTAGCTCCAGAATTAGCCGCCGTTCCCAGCTCTCTCTACTGCTGACTCTCAGCCAATCAGAGGTGAGCTAACTAAACATGGCACGTTCACTGACATTAGGGAAATCTGGAACTGAACAATAAGCATTGAAACCTTAACATCAACAACAATATCAGTCCGTTAAAATATTCTGTTATCTTCTAGTAAAATGATTCATACATGCATGAAAGTCATTGGTATTCATGACTTTTATGAAGAAATAATCGATATCGTGATGCACAGAACGGCTTTGTTTACATTTTTGCTGGAGTTCCGACTTATATTGAAAATCGCCTTACATCGATCTGTAGGAATGGAAGTTTGATATAAGTCGAGGACCCCCTGTATTATGGTTTCTATTGACCTGACTACTCTCCTCTTGTTTTTACACCCCAACACCCAACATGCATATTGTAGCATAAACTGCAACCTTCACTAACACTATGCAGACGACATTATTTTCTCCAAAGCAGTAAAAGGCAACAAGTCAAATATCCGTTTAGGGGGTTTTTTGGTGACATTTTAAAAGTCTGCTTCAAATTTGCTTCACAGTTACGCTACCAGTCAAAAGTCTGGACCCATTTTTTAACTTTATGGCTTTTATTTAATTAAATTAATACTGAAGATGTCCAAACTATAAAAGAATACATACGGAATTATGCTGTAAACAAAAAAGTGTTAATCTTCAGGATTAATCTCCAATGTGGAAAATAATACAAACAAATAAAAAGCATTGAATGATGTGGTGTCCATATTTTTGATTGGTAGTGTTTATAGAAATATGGCTAATGTGTCTGGATAAACGGTTCTATCAGCCGTGAAATCCTAAGCTTTTGTACCACGAAGTAAGAGACAGCGCAATTTTCTAAATGTCAGGTTCACGGTAGTGGATGAACAGGGTTTTCTAAAGACAAAATGAGGCATTCTGAGATACCTGCACTGATACTCCATTGTGAAGCCTGAACATCTTTGTGACAGGGCAGCATGCAGACCAGTAATTTAGCCTGACAGATGCTTGTCAGGAGATTTGAACAGCCTTTTAGTCTGACCCAGGATTAACTCAGATGAACCAGTCAGTCTATACCAACTCAGCTCTGAAAAGCAAACAAAATGCACACTTTGAAAATGAGGGAGGGAGGAAAAGAGGATTTAAGCAAATCTCACCCCACCAGCAGAGGGGTAAGAATGCCTGCTGGGTCTCTTTAAGTTGGAGCTTTAACGTGCTGGAGGAGCTTCTACTTGATAAGTAGGTACTCAGGGTTGTAAAGGCTGCTCAACAGCTTGAGAAAGATTCCTGGAGGTTTAGGAGGATGCAAAATGCACAAGTTCCCACACAGACCCAATGACTGGATATAACTAAAATGTCAACTAAATAACCGTCTGAATTAAATAACAACCACCTTCTAATTAGCTATAATCAATAATAAAATGAGCTGATTCAGAAATAGTTTGGATTGTGTTCTTTTATTAAGTTGAGATAATCATGACAGATTTTTTTTTGGCAATATATCAAATTTTATATGGAAAATATCTAATTGTATCTGTGCCCCAGAAATCCCTTCCCACTAAGTTCTCCATTACAAAAACACCTCTCCAGGAAGTGTGTTAATTCCAGATCACATGACCTGCTCCACATGATGTCATTTCCTCCTGAAGAAAAGACTGGCCAGACTCCAAGGCTTTCTGAGTTATTTAATATAAAGTAGTCAACAGGTTTACTACAATATCTTTAGAAATAACTTTACATTTCAATTTTATTCAGTTGTATATATAATATTTAGAAGAATCTTTCTCTAAAATGTCATGTGGTGTTTGGTTATAGATGAAATGTTGATTTTAGGCCTGAAAACAGCAAAAATGTCAACTATGATACAAACTAGGGCTGGGCGATATGGCCTAAAAAAAATCTCCGATTTTCTGATGTCTGATGAAATCTCCGACTGATGAGATTAATGTTTTTAAAAAAGCTTGTTTAATTTGAGAACTTTCAGCAACTTCATGATTTGATCACTTGACATGACTGGAACAGTAGATTGGATTTGCTGCAAAACGCTGGGAGCCATCACGCTCCTTCTTTCCATCTCCACCCTCCTTTTGTTAAAAACAGCTTTGAAATTAGAGTTGCTTCAGCTTTCCAGCTACTACTGGCTCCTCTGTCCTACAGTACTAAACCATCATCAACCCTCCCAGCCCTGCTGCTTGTTTTGTAAGACAACTCTGCTTCAAGGATGAGGGAGGCTCTTATATTCCACCCTGAAGGCACATGGATGCTGGACAACAAGACAGAAGAAAACTGGGTGTGATCAGGAGCAAGCAGAAGAAAGGCAAACAGCAAACGCCCCTTACAGACAAAGATCGAGCTCCAAGTCCAAAACCCTGAATCCTGAATATACAAGTGGACGCTAAAGTAACGTCAGAAGAGTTCATCTGGAGGCAGAAAAGCCAGACACAAAGAGATATCAATGTGAGGCCTGATCATTCCTGGTAGATTTCATAAAAAGCCACCTTAAGAGCTTTAGAAAAAAGGACCTGGACTTCTTCAGGATGAGGGTGAAACAACTTCAACAACCAAAAAAAAAGGTCCAGTTGCTTTTTGAATTGCTTAACTGAAGCTCTTAGTATTACCATGACCTGGAGAATCTATACAGACATGTTTCATAACTAGCCTTTCTGCTGCTAAGTCTGAGTCACATGTGCTACGTAAACCTTAATATAATTAAAGTTTAAGAACAAGGATGGCTACACAGCGAGACAGCAAATACCAGAATGCATGTGTTATTATTGACTTAACCCTTTCATTACACTGTGCTGCTGAGTCTTTGCTTCAGGCTAGCTTCTCATTAGGTGAGTGTTTGACTCATCAGAGGGCTGACTAAAGCTTTCAAATTACTTTGATGATCAGTCATGACACTGACAAGTCTGAACTTTATTTGTTTTGTGTCAAAAAAGATTGCTGTCGGACCCAAACAACAGTAACCGTAGACAGAAACAGGCCTGCAGCAGCTGGCTGAATGAGTGCTGCTGAGTAGTATGAAATTTATGGGTGACAAAAGCAGCCTCAGTGCTAATTTACCAGAAGCAGCTTTGGCAGGGACGCTTTACGATTACAGGTGAGGTGAACCTGAAGCACCTATAAAACACACTCTCCTCCAGCTGCTTATTTAAACAATAATTTAGACTGTTAAAATCTGAATTAACATAACACTTCTGACACATATTTAAACGAGGCCACGTCAGCTTATATAACTGGGAAAATCAGGAAAACAACCACTGTTCTACAGATGACTTAAATAATAAGTGATAATAATGTTGATAATAGGTGACAGCAGAAACAGTAGTGACACAGTTATCCCTAAAATGAAACAACAATTCACTGAATATTACACAACACCTTTATATAACTGTGCAGGTGATTTACGGAGTGAAAAGCAGTAATGACAGAACACAGGCAAAAGAGAAGCAGATGTAACTTCTCTTCACACAGAGCTCCATGTTATTCCTCACCTGTTGTACAGAACTGGTCAAAACAACATGACAACCATTACAGCGTACTTTCTAAAACAAACTGTGTAATGTATAATGTATATTCTTTTATGTTTCAGATACCCTAGAAGATGCATTTGACACTATCTTTGGGGGCACTTGAAGGCCATGGTGTATCAGGTGAAGATATGAGACACAAATCATCTCCAGGAACGTATCACCGACGCCGTTACAAGCAGAACTGTGCTAATGTGAGTTCATCAACAGTGGAAAACACGTATTAATATGTGTTTTCGAAAAAAATGGTAATCATATCGAGCACATTATATAAATAAAAATGGTTGTCCAACATAAAATGTTTATTTTTCCTATGTATAGAAACTTATGGCCCACCCTGTATATATATATATAATCTACCTCTACTCTGCAGCAACAAGAACTCATTTACAGATTGACTCTTTTTTAAGATTATATCATTTCCCAGAGGTTTAATGCTTTGTTGCAAGTTTTTGTACTTGAAAATTCCTCTCTGTTGTGAAGTCAAACAAATACTAAAGGACAAATATAGTAAAACAGTAAAATGTTCTGCCTGTAATTCATATCTTTGTTGTTGGAAGCCTTAAGGGACCCAAAAAGAAGTTGCTTTATTCATTATATGTTTTTAAAATGAATCAGTTATTCTACCAAATATCAGAATTGGCCTAAAAAATCCATATCAGTCGGCCCTACATCAGACACAATCAGTGAGAGAATAATCTACAGGGAATTAATACCAAATGTTTCAGGATGATTAGTTCCAATGAGCAGAAAGTAACTGAAGCTCTTGAAAAAATTGATTTTGAGAATCATAAAATTATTGTGACACAAGCCCAAGCAGATCCAGACCACAGTTTTGCTTCTCTGCGGTCTGGATCTGCATCATAAATACTTCATTTTATGGACGCTGCAGAATTGATGACTGACAAGTTAAATATACGGAGACAATAATATGAAGCAGCTCCGTACATAAACCCAGTGGAGTTCCCCAGCTGACAGTACAGAAGTTTACTGAGTGTGTGACGGAGCAGACTAATCTCAAAACCAACCAGGAAATCCAGTTTCTCTCACTGTCCTTCAGGACATGTTTTTTCTACTCCTACCTCCATAGATAAGCAACCTGGAAAACCACAAATCTTTGAAACATTTTCACTATATTGGCATTTAAAATCTGGGTTTGTAGCCAACAGAGCTGCTTGAGGAATGTTGGTCCATCCAGCTCCAGACATCTGATCTTCCTGAACACATTCTTATCTCAGCATTCTCTTTCGCTTTCTTTTATATTTGTTTTTACAATGATAAGGATCTGCTTTGCATAAACTGATATGATTTTCAACAAAAGAATGATTGAGATTTTCAATTTAGTGCCAAAATCTTTGACACAACTTCTAAAATACGTAAATATTGTTTCTTGAATTTTAACTACATTTAGTATTTCTATAGATTTTAAAATTAGAAATATTTTTTATATTGTGCAGTAGGTTTTTCAGAATATATACTAACCTTTAATTAAATAGGTAAAACTATAAATTTAAAATCATTTCTAGACCATGACAAGTTGTTTCGATCATAAAGTAAAATACTAGATTGTTCATTGTTCTTTTGTTGTTTTGTGTCTCATTTTTTAATATTTTGTCTTGTTTTTAGTCTTTTTTTTGTCTGACTTTCATCATTTGTCTCATGTATTTGTCATTTTGTTTCTCATTTTTGTCGTTTTGTGCTTCCTTTTTATCTCGCTTGTGTTTTTTGTCTTACTTTTGTCATAGTGTTTTGCTTTATTCATTGTTTTGTATATTGTTTGTGTCATTTTGTGTTTTTTGTCTCGCTTGTGTTGTCTATTTTTTTGTCGTTTTGTTTCTCGCTTTTGTCATTTTTTGTCTCGCTTGTGTCATTTGTGCAATTTTTTGTCTTGTTTTTCTCGTTAGTCCATTCTTTTTGTCACTTTCTAACTTTTTTGTCTAATTTTTTGTCTCATTTTTGTTTCATATCCTTTCTCTCATTTTTGTCATATTTTGTCTTGTTTTTGTTGTTTTGCCTTTTTTTTGTCTGACTTTTGTCGTTTTCATCACAAAGTAAAATCCTCTCTGGTTCAGTTCCAGATGACTAAATGTTGTGTTCCTTTGATGACACACTGTGATCTGGAAGTTGTAATGTGGAAATGATAAACTGAGGCTGAATGTTGCTGAAATTGAATTTATTTTTCTTAAGAAATTTGAGGATGTTGATGATGTTTTGCAAAAACATAGCTCCTTAAATGCGAACATTTTTGCACTAAAACAAAGGATAAATTTGGAGTCAGTGGAGATCTAACTGGGCTGAATGTGGAACTAACATGAACTAAAATGAGTTTGACATTCCTGCTCCAAAGGGACACATGAAGAGGTCAGGTCAGACTGTGTGAAACTGAGGTGAACATTTTTCAGTATTTTCTTAACTCTAGTACATTAAGGAAATAATAAACAGAACAAGTGATTGTGAAAATGATCATGAGTTGCAGCCCTGTCAGAACTGCTCGTTTGTCACGCTTACAAACACAATTCTTATTCTCTTTCCGCTGCCAGAGCGTGCCGGTTGTGAATGGCAATGCTCGTCACAAGAAGCCTTGTAATTATTTACTCTCAAATGAAGAATAGGCTTCTATACAAAAGAAAAACAGAAACTGGAGCGGTGCCTGGTGCAAACCTGAGCCAAACCAACAGACCTCATCCAGCTGGTATTCAGCGAATGAATGCCTTGGCATGTTGGAACCTGGTTACTAAGTTTTCAGCTTTGCTTTCCAGCTTCCTTAAACGGTTTGGTGGGCATAGCTGGCATTCCTTAGCTGAAATAGATTACTGCCAATGTTTGGCAGGCAGTCCTGATGGGAGAATAATGGAGAATATGATAAGGAAAGAATACCTTTAAGACCATGTAGGGTTTGAAGGAGCTGCTCATGGTTTCATTGTTTTGAAAAAGTCACTGAATTCTTACAAGAGGAGACAGAAAGGATTAAAAACTCACACTGGACAAGGAGTGGAAAAAGACACTGCTTCCTCCACTGATTTGTTTCCTTGGCCAGAATACAGTTCGTGTTTGTTCACAGCCTAAAAGCCAGTTTCCTTTGAATTCTCTCCCGCCTCTCCCACTTGAAAAATGTAGACGCATTTATTAATTATTAGTCACACCACTAGGAGAGACTGAGTTCACCTCCGAGGTTTTGTGTTCCCAAGAGCAAAGCATGCAGCTAAATAGTTTACAGTAAGACCTGATGCTGTTCGCTTACTATCATGTTCACTGACGGATTGATTTATGCTTCATTAACACCAAATGTTTCGGGATGGCAGTAAAACTGATTTATAATTATAATTATATCCATGTTTTTATCATTGGCAGCACACAAAACCAAGGTACGCTGTAAAAATTAGCGTTTTTTTAAAAACTCTTTTTAACTGTAGTTTTATTAACAAGATTTAGTTAAATTACAGGTAGTAACTCGTAAAAGCACAGAAAAATAATCATGCATTTGGCTCAGGTTAGCCATGAGAAAACAGACCACAACTGGAAATAAAATCCACATTAAAAATCTATATTATTATAAATAATAATTTGTTCTTTTACAACATTTGATCAGAACATTTTTTTTAAATCAGCAAAAAAAAGTATTATTTTACAGATATTTGAAAGAAAAAATGCATTTTAAAGATTGAAATTTTGTAGAGATTTTTTTACTGTCATTTTACGGATTTCCCCTGTTTTACTAAAGTACAGAAAGTATTACTTTATATGTTGACTGTTTAAAAAAACTGTACATAAAGTCCACATTAAAAACATGTATTTGTTTTTAACAATGTGTGAGTGTAAAATGACACCCTTTTACTGTATTTAAATAAGTTACAAATATAATTATTTTAAAGATATCTGCAGTTATCTGAAAGAAAAAAACATTAAGAACTGACAATTTGTAAATGTATGTTTTACTGTCATTTAAGTAAGTAGTTAGTAAAAAAGTATTACTTTGACTGTAAAAAAACTATACATTAAAAACCTGTTGTTTTTAACAATGAGTGTAAAATGACACCCTTTTACTGTACTTAAACAAGCTAAAAATATCATTAATTTACAGATATTTGCCATTATTTTCATTTGTGTACAGATTGCTCTTTACTGTGTTTAGTCTGGCAAGCTTTCCTTTCTTTTACTGATTTTTTTTCTTTTTACAGTGTATAATAATTTAAGCACTGTGAAAGCAGCTTAGACCTTCAGTGATGCCTCAAAGTCTGCTAATATCTTTCATTTTTTTCCCTGGAATCTGCCGTCACAGAGGAATGCAGTAGGAATGTTATGGACCATCATGCAGACCTGCATAAATGTCACGTCTGTTTCCTCAACACGGCTCACCCAGAGCGTTTCCTGAGGTTGCTTCTAAACAAACGGTACAGAAAACGCTGTGGGGCAATGAGCAGCCTTCTTTTAGCTTGAACTTTAAAATGGGAGGCTCTTCTTCTGGCTGAGGCGGTGACACAGCTATCCATGCAGATACAATTCCATTTCAAACCTGAAAGGCTTCTTTTCTCTTGAAAAAAGGCCCGGGTAGTTTACCACACACAGCTCCTCTGGCTTTGTGCCTTTCTCATGGTAATTGCTGGGAGCTGAAACAGAGTGCGCTGCCAAACAGCCCTGCATGCTGAACTGTGCAGAATCGTAAGAGGAGTTCATAGTCCATAGCTGGCCTGTGAAGAATTAATGCACTATGGTTTATGAAAATGTTACTGGGTTTAGATGGAGAGCACAGAACGGATGGATCTTCCACAGAGTCTGACTAATTGTACACAGAAATGCATTCAGTTCTCTCGGCTCTAACACAACATGCAGACTAACATTCCTGGAGGCACTAATGGTGTAGCCACGGTGCCGTGGACAATCGCAATAAATACCATAGAAATGGAAGGTTTTCATGTCATACTTTTAGCTCAACTTTGTCTATTTTGTTGTAGGAGTGCTTTTAGTAAATAGAGGAAAGTTTATCACTTCACTCTATCACCTCATTAACCCCACTGTTGCAAAAATATTAAATATTATATATATTATTTACTATACATATATCTATATTATTTTTGCTATTATATATATATATGTAAATAATAGCACACATACACATTTTTTTCTATTTCTCAATATTTGGGTTTTGCAGGGTTAAGCTTACAATGTACAGTTTTTCTTGAAAAAGAGGTGTTAATTCAACTTTGTTGGTCCAGTGTCTTAAAATCAGTCATCAAGTATAACTGAAGTGTAATTTTAGCTATATTTGAATGAATTAGAAAGAAATGTTTAGCACTTGTGCAAGTGTTCTTCTACTGATAAATATCTTCATTATTCGATCTATTCTTGTTGATTTTTGAGGCAAAATATGGGAAACATCTCCTGGTATAAGTCAATAAAATTCAGCAGCACCACAGCTTACAGCATTAAAAATAACCATGGAGTTGATTAAACATCCTCTCTGAAGCATTTCTAGAATAAATTATGAAACTAAAGCTGCAACAATCAGTTAATTGGTTATTGTCAATTATTCAATTAATCACCAATTATTTTGATCATCAGTTTGACTCATTTTTTAACAAAACAAAGCAAAAGTTCTCTATTTTCTGTTTTCTTTACTTCTCTAGGACAATAAATTGAACATGTTTGGTTTGTGGATAAGACTAGCATCCAAAGAAGTCAATTCAGGCTTTGAGTAACATTGATTCACATTTTTATCACTTTGACATTTTTTAGACTAAACAAATAACAGATTAAATGGGAAAATAAATGACTAATCAACAATGAAAATAATTATTGGTAAACATAATCTTCATTTAGTGCAGGAACAGTCAAGGCGATAGCACCGTATATTTTATGAACGGCCCCAGATCTAAACGTTTTAGTTTGCTGCTTTTGAAAAATAATGTAAGGATGATCAAAAACTTTTAATTATTATTTTACTGTTGACAAAAGTCTGATCTGTTTATTAAAGTCTAAATATTTTCCTGTCATCTCAACTGTTTTTTTTAGATTATTAGAGATAAATATCATTATTGTTTTTCTGTTTCACAGTCTCTCAGTAGGATTTTTGCAGCAGTGACACTACTGTGTGCATTGATACTTCCCATAACTACATATAAAACATAACCGCTCTAATCAATTAAGTACCAAAATATGGCAACAAGCAGCCGAGTATTAATGAAACACCTACTTACTGCTGTACTGTAGTTAGATAAGTTGTTAATATTATAATTATTAATACAGGAAGAAGATTTGTTCTGAATATTTTGAGATATTTATTGGGATACTGTGTTATGGATGAACTTTTTCCATTCACCAGCACCTGCATCTTTTCTCCTGGACTAGTTCAAGTGACAACCAAGCTACTATTAAATACAAACACCTTGACAAATATAGCTATGCAAATCTCACTGTGCAGTCCTGCTGGTATGGAACATGGGCTGTGCATAGAAAGAAAGTGGGATAACATCTTGTGTTCACTTCTCTCTAAAAGCAGCTGGCAGTTCCCAGATTCATTTGTATGTCGATGATACCATCTTATACTCATCTGGCCCTTCACTCCACTCCAGCTCAGCCTCACTTCGGCTGAACAGTCCTTTCACAACTTCCACTTCCACCTTAACATCAGTAAAACCAAATGCATCATCTTTGACAGGAGGAATGTTGCATCCAGCCCCCCCGACAATCAGCTGTACAGATGGCTTGCCTGTACAGCTGATCGTGTACAGTCCTACAAACATCTAGGCTTCTGGCTGGATTCATCTCTGTCTTTCACCACACACATTCACAACCTTCAGATGAAACTCAAAGCCAGACTAGCCTTCCTCTTCAACGAAGCCTCCTTCACTCATGCTGCCAAATACACCCTGATGACAATACTCCCGAGTCTGGATTATGACAACATCATTACAAAATGGCCCCAAGTAACATGTTCAAAAACCTCTTTATCAATCAGCCATCCGCCTGGTCACTAATCCACCTTTCCACACCCACCACTGTGATCTCTATAAACTGGTGAGGTTTCCCTCCCTTCATACCCTGCAGATTCACCTCTGGTTTCATTTTGTTTATGAGTCAATTCTGGACAAGACTCCTCCCTACCTGTCCTCTCTTCTTCACCTCAACCATAATTCATATCCTACTAGGTCTAGTGAACACATCAATCTCCAGGACTTCCACTATTGTTGGCTGTAACTCCTTTATCTTTGCAGCAGCTAACAACTGGAACTCCTTAAAAACATCCTCAAACTTCCAGCTTTGACTCCACTCACCACCTTCAAGCTTAAACTCCAACAGATTATAGGTGATTAATGCTCCTGCTGATCACTTTGGACTTTACTTACACACATACTATATATATGTATATATGTATATACATACATACATACACACACACACACACACACACACACATATATATGTGTGTATGTATATACATACATATATACATACACACACACACACACACATATATGTGTGTGTATGTATATACATACATATATACATACACACACACACACTATATATATATATATATATATATATATATATATATATATATATATATATATATATATATATACACATATATATACATATACATATAGTATATATATATACATACACATTTTAGGGCTGTCAAAATTTATGTGCGATAATGCAGATTAATCCATCATCATGATTCACCTCATTAAAAACTTTAACACAATTAACACATCTGCAGCACAAAAAATGTTCATGAGGTGTACAAAGTGTGTGTGTATATTAGGGCTGTTAAAATTAAAATTAATGTTATTTTTAACAGCCCTAATATACACACACACTTTCTACACCTCATACACATTTTTTCACTCACATGCATATGCTGCCATGCTTCTTGTTTACTTTTGTTCTATGTTATGTTTATTTGTCTATTTGTGTCTGTAGTTTACATGTGTATTTGTTCCTGCTGGCTTGTCTTGGCCAGGTCATGTTTGCAAATGAGAACTGGTTCTCAAACATTCTTATCTGCTAAAATAAAGGTCAAATAAAACTCTGAAATAACTTGAAAGCAGTGCAATCAGGAGGTTAGAATATTAAGACTCTTGGGCCTCTGTGCAGGACTTGTTTCATTGAATTAATAAAATGCATTAGATTTAGCTTCATGTGCACAATGAAGTGGTGACTGTTTGGACCTGAGCCTTCATCCTGATGAAGACCTGCAAGAAGCACACAGTGGTTGTTGGATTCAATAAGAGTCTAAACTTGTTTCTGGAGGTCATTTGCAGTTTACAGACAGAACACAGAAGTCCCCCGGTGGGTGATAAAGCCCCGGTGGAGCACTGATTTCAGGAGCTTTGTGAATGACTCCAACACGGTCAGGTCAGGCTGGGACACATAAAGCAGGAGGTGGAAAAACACACATCCTCCACCGGAGCGGAGCTGCAGGTGCTTCAAACTGCTGGCGGTGTTTTTTTGTTGTTTTTTTACCGGAGCCACCGTGGGAACATGACCGCGGTTAAAGTGGTCGTTAGGAGGGAAGGTCAGGCTCACACACGGTCCAAACAATAACCCACCGGCGGTAAAACACAACCTCAGCGTGGTTTCTGAACACATGTGAGGCCAAAACAGCAGCAGCATACGGACATAGGAGCAAAACTAAAGTCTTATCAACTTACTGTGATGGTGAGTTCGTGCTTCTTCAACCGATACTTGAGGCTCTTCATGTTGTAAAGTGACGCTTCCCGCTTTTAAAAGTTCCCTTTTCTGCAGTAGTTCATAAATAAGGCAGATACTCTCCAAAAAGTTCACGCGAAGGAAGTTTTATCTGTCCTCTTTTTCCTCACGGAGCGAGTTTCACCTGACGCCTAAACCGCACGACTCTAATCGCGCTTTGATTGACAACCTGCTTGGCCAATCAGACTGGACCATGAGCGACCCGGTTGACTTTTGAGCCAATCAGCAGCGATAGGAGGCGGGACTTCCTTGTAGAGAGCCGTTGGGAGTTGGAAGCGTCCTGGGACAGCAGGAAACCTGGGTGACGTAAGGCTCACCTGAAAGCCCAAATACCTGGAGGAAGAGTCTGTAAATGTACCATCATTTACTGCATGTTGTTTACTAAAATATGTCAATATGAACTGGAAGCCAATCAACTTTGTCCAATAGTTTTTTTGATTTGTTCTGCTTTTGTCTTTTTTTTTTGTTTTGTCTTTTTTGGGGTTTTTTGTTTTTTTTTTTTTTTAATCTTTTTTTGTCTTTTTTGTTAGTTTTTTGTCTTTTTTCATCTTTTGTCCTTTTTTGTTTGTTTTTTTGCCTTTTTTGTCTTTTTGTTTGTTTTTTGTCTTTTTTGTTTTGTTTTTTGTCTTTTTTAAATTTGTTTTTTGTATTTTTGTCTTTTGTTTTTATCTTTTTTGTTTGTTGTCTTTTTTGTTAGTTTTCTTGTCTTTTTTGTTTTGTTTTTGTCTTTTGGTTTGTTTTTTGTCTTTTGTTATACACATGCACACATGCACACATGCATACATACATACCTCAACCTCAAAAAAAAGTTGTTTTTGTTGGTTTTCTTTCTTTTTTTATATCTCTACTATTGTGGAGTCTCAGCAGGTTTGAGCTGCTTTGGCAGTATTTTGGAGTCCTCCATAATATCACACAGGTGGTTTTTCATCTGTCAAATAATTCTCTTTGGTCAAAAAAAAAAAGTGGCTAAAAACCATCCATCTGAGAGACGGCTGCTTCAAGTGTCTTTTTTATAATACTGGTACTATTATTGGGCTCTTCCTTGTGGAACATGCTTTTACAAATCCATTAAGCTCACACAGACCAGCACATAATACTCTGATTTAGTAAAGAGTCACTGCATCACAGCAGAAAACATGTCCATCAGCTCCTGCTTAAGCTGAACAAATATTGTGATTTTATCCAGTGATGTAACGTTACGCCGAAGATGTAGATAACCCTCGTGTCGTCCTGCAGGTCAAAATTGACCCTTTTTAAAGTTTGAAAATGTGGGGAAAAAAAATATTTTCACAGTGAAACTTCTGATGTCCACATTTTCATCATTTTTGGGAAATCTTTGAACATTTTTTGGTGGAAAAAAAGAAATGCTAAAATTGTTTCTGAAGAACATTCACACAAAAAATCAACCAAAATCCAGCAAATTTCACTGGATTTTGGTTGATTTCTTTTTGAAAGAAAATATTAGAAGTTTTACTGATATATATGGAATCACTGTAGATATTTTTAGGATTTTTTGGGGAAGATTTTTACTCAGTGTTTGAAAATATTTACTAGAATTTTCTTGCCAAATTTGGGGGATTTTTTTTTTTTTTTAAATAAAATTTTGAAGGTAAACTTTTATGGAATTATTGGAATTTTCTTCCTGAAGGTTTTGCAAATTTTCAGAAATTTGGGGAATTTTTTGCAGAATTTTTGGATTTTTGTCAGACAAGGAAACTCTATTTTTTCATGCTCATAAATGAGGACAACAGGAGGGTTAATATAGCCAAAATATTTCTTATTTACACCATTTTAGATACAAGATAGAATTGTCTATGAATGAAAACGCTAGTTTAGTTAATTATAATTGGCTGCTTTTGTCACAAGTCCATCTTAAGACATTTATTGGCAAGACATTTGAAGGAAAATTGACTCAGAACTATATTAATATACTGTTCAATTTAAAACAGAAAGTCTTAAATATCATGGCAGGAAACATATCCAGCCACCAATTTAGTAAAATTTGTTTTATGCTTTGTTTTCTTATTCTATGTCAGGGGTGTCCAACATGTGGTCCGTGGGCCAAATCGGTCCTCCAGAGGGTCCAATCCAGCCATCAAAGTGTAAAAATTCCAGAGAAGAAATTAACTGCAGATTGTAAATTAGTAAAACTATAAATTTAAAATCATTTCTAGACCATGACAAGTTGTTTTGATTATAAAGTAAAATACTGATTGCTCATTGTTCTTTTGTCATTTTGTTTCTCATTTTTGTCGTTTTGTATTTTTCGTCTTATTTTGTCATTTTGTGTTTTGCTTTATTCGTAGTTTTGTGCATCGTTTTTGCCGTTTTTTTTGTCATTTTTGTCTTGTTTGTGTCATTTAAGCATTTTTTTCTTATTTTTGTCCATTTTTTGTCATTTTGTAACTTTTCTCATCAAATTTTTGTCTTTTTGTCTTTTGTTTAATTTTTTGTCATTTTGTGTCTCGTTTTTGCAATATTTTGTCTTGTTTTTGTTGTTTTTTTGCCTTTTTTTGGTCTTACTTTTGTCGTTTGATCATAAAGTAAAATACTATATCATTCAGTTCCAGGTGAATAAATGTTGTGTTCCTTTGTAGACACTCTGTGATCTGGAAGTTGTAATGTGGAAATGATAAACTGAGGCTCAATGTTGTTAAAATTTAACTTATTTTTCTTCAGAAATTTCAGGTTGTTCATGATTGTTTTGTAAAAAGATAATTTGTTAAATGTGAACGTTTTCAGAATGTACTTTTTGGCACCAAAACAGAGGAAAAATTTGGAGTTGTGGTTATTTATAGGTTATTATGCTCTATTGTGCCCACTTTTGATCAAATTGGGCTGAATGCGGCCCCTGAATTAAAATGACTTTGACAACCCTGTTCTAGGTTAACATGATTATATTAAATTAAGTGTAATCTAAATCCACAGAGGGCTACAGGAAGTAGCCAAAATCAATCAAAATGAGGATGAAATGCTGCCTCCTTGTGGTCTCTAATCATCCTGATCTGTTCATACAATACTAAAGAAATCAGTCAATGAATAAATAAGTTAGAAGCAAACATGGTGACATTGTGGTAGCAATAAATGGACTGTAACTAGAATCGTCGCCCTGTTATTGAATGACAAACATGATGTTTAAATTCCTGCCAGGATCAATAATTAAGCGTCTCCTGTTGATTAAATGTTCCTCCACACTTTGAGGAAATATTTAACTTAACATTACCCGCTCCCTCTGTGTGTCTCTGCTTTTGTCAAAGTGTCTCATGGCAACAGTAGCCACAGTGCTGTTGCCATGGAGACCTTTGCTCGTCCGTTCGGCACAAAGACAAACCGACCTGAGGACACGTGTGGGTCTGTAAATCACAGCCTGCAGGCCAGAGGTTGTTGTCCGGGTCTGAGCAATGCCTGAACGTCTCAGTTTTAAACGGCATAAATTATGTAAATTCATCTCCTGGCTATTATTTATATACACATATATTTATATAAGACATATACACACTTGGACAAATTCCATTAAAGAAAGAAAAACCCACAATGGCCACTGAAATAACTTGAAACTGACAAAAAGAACAATAAATAAAAATTTACTGAAAATTAACTCATGATAATCAGACATTGCTTTTGAATTGTGGTTCGACAGAGTCATTAAAAAAAACAAACTAATGAAGCTGGTCGGGACAAAAACTTAATAATTTAATAGACTTAGACTTTAATAATCCACAGAGTGAAGCTCTGTTGTTACAGCAGCTGGATATTCAACAAGGGGGTAAACAACAAGACAACACAGAATATTAGGGTCACATATAAAGTGAGGGTAACACAAAATAAAATAAAACAAAATAAAATAACAAAACAGAAAATATAATATAAAAAGAAAAAAATTCTTTATTCTGAAGGTTTTTAACCTTATTCATAAGACATTTTATTCCTAAAAACAAGGCAAAATTTTTTTGTTTTCCGTCTTTTTCTTCTGGCTGTGTACAGTGTTTTCTGATGTATTAAGTGACTAAAAAAAGAGATATTCAAAATAAACCTTTCACTCTAATACAGGTATGTCAGCAAAATTAACCCTTGTGCCGTCCTGAGGGTCAAATTGACCCGTTTTAAAGATTGAAAATGTGGAAAAAAATTATATTTTCACAGTGAAAACTTCCACATTTCCAAATTTTTGGGAAATGTTTTTGGTGGAAAAAAAGAAATGTTAAAAAAATGTTTAAGAACATTCAGAAAAAGAATCAACCAAAATCCAGCGAATTTCGCTGGATTTTGGTTGATTTTTTTGTGAATGGTCTTTAAGAAACATTACAAGTTTTACTGATATATATGTAATCACTTGAGATATTTTCAGGATTTTTTTGGAAGATTTTTACTCACATTGAATTTTCTTGCCAAATTTTTTTATTTTTTTTTTAAAATAAAACTCATGAGGGGAACTTTTAAGGAATTATTGGAATTTTCTTCCTGGAGGTTTTGAAATTTTTCAGAAATTTGGGGAATTTTTTTTGATGAATTTTGGGATTTTTTTTAGACGAGGAAACAATATTTTTTGGTGCCTGTAAATGAAGACAACAGGAGGGTTCAGACAGAATTTTGAGGTGGGGTTTATGCAATGGTCAGATTTCTGGTGTGCAAAATAAATTGAATTAGGGAATTTTTACATTTTCATTTTTACATATTGTTAGTAAGAAACTGTAGAAGTTTTATTTGGATATATGTTGTAAAATCTACCAGTGAACTGCAGCATGTGCTGTCTATGGTACTAATCTCAATTTCAAGGCACTTGCGCTCTATTTAAATATTCCTATTTCCTTTTTTTTTTTGGATTACTTCCAGAGGAAATGATGGTACTTTGTGCTCTGCTGCATCTATATGTTTGACCTGCACTCCAGATAGTGCCTGGCTGTTTCTGTAGCATACTGTGGGGTTGTTCATAATGTGTGAAAGTGGTTGTTAGGTGTCCATTTGCAGCTCAACAGCTGGTTGGGTCACTTTGACACAGCTGCTGGTTCATCCATTTGACAAATGTCAAAGCATCTAGATCCTTCTGTTGCAGTCAGAGACTCATCGTACACCCAAAGGACTGGATTTTATGCTATGTATATTTTATATGTATGCTCCCAACACTGTATATTCCAGGTGTGTCACTGAAAAGGTAAAAGATCCATCTCCTCTCTCCTCAAGACAGATGTTAGGAATTAAGACTTCCTTCAAGGTGACACGCTAAGATTGATTCTGGGTTGCAGGCAGGAGGATGGAGGAGATGAAGAGGCTCAAAAGAGAGAAATGAGACGAACCTTCTGTTCAGTGAGGAGCCCAGAGGATTAGAATGAGTCCTCCAGCAGCAGCTCTGTCAGACACTTTCTGATCTACAGACAAAGAAAGAAATTTTTGTGGGTCTCCAGACACACCGGGGGAACGTATACGACCACTCAAACGTTTGGACACACCTTCTCATGTTCTCAAATGACAACAAACAACAAAAACAAGACAAAATAATACAGAGACACAAAACAACAAAAGAACAATGAACAATCTAGAATTTTACTTTATGATCTAAACAACTTGTCATTGTCTAGAAATTATTTTAATAGTTTTACTAATTTACAATCTGCAGTTACTGTCTTCTCTGGAATGTTTACTCTTTGAGGGCCAGATTGGACCCTCTGGAGGACCGCTTTTGGCCCACGGGCCACATGTTGGACATCCCTGATCTACAAATCATGTTAAAAAACAACAAAAACTTAACTTTTTAGTCCTGATCTGTATCTTCTATATCTTCAAATCTAACTTCCAAGAACATATTCCTTTGAAATGGTCCACCAGACTCAGACTCAAAGACAATTAAAACATTTGCTTTAGAATTGAATTTCTGTTTCTGACTGTATTTGTTGAACTTATTACCATTTATTCTTATTGATCTTGAGATCTGTGTTGTTGAAACTTGCTGCCAGTGGTGCTCTTCTTGAGCATGGAAATCTTAAAAAGGAAATATTAAAATCACAGTGGGTCAAATGTTTGTGGCTGCAGGCATTTTGGATGTTTGCAGTGCAAGAACTAAGACCTGAATAGATTATTTTTGCTTCACATGGCACTTTACATTTTTAATTAACTCGACAGATGCAGAAAATATGTCTTTGCTCACTGTCTTGTCAGGTCAACATGAAACCGTACTCTAGTGGAAGCAGAGGACAGCAGCTGAGATTTTCCTCCATTATTTTTTCAAAGTGCATCTTGAAAGAACATTTAACCCTCGTGTCGTCCTGCAGGTCAAAATTGACCCGTTTTAAAGTTTGAAAATGTGGAGAAAAAAATATATATTTTTACAGTGAAACTTCTGATGTCCACATTTTCAACATTTTTGGGAATTTTTTTGGTGGAAAAAAAAGAAATGTTAAAAATTAAATGTTAAAAAGTCTGTAAATGTACCATCATTTACTGCATGTTGTTTACTAAAATATGTCAATATGAACTGGAAGCCAATCAACTTTGTCCAATAGTTTTTTTGATTTGTTCTGGTTTTGTCTTTTTTTTTTTTGTTTTGTCTTTTTTGGGGTTTTTTGTTTTTGTTTTTTTTTTTTTTTATCTTTTTTTGTCTTTTTTGTTAGTTTTTTGTCTTTTTTCATCTTTTGTCCTTTTTTGTTTGTTTTTTTGCCTTTTTTGTCTTTTTGTTTGTTTTTTGTCTTTTTTGTTTTGTTTTTTGTCTTTTTTAAATTTGTTTTTTGTATTTTTGTCTTTTGTTTTTATCTTTTTTGTTTGTTTGCTGTCTTTTTTGGTTTTTGCCTTTTTTGTCTTTTTTGTTAGTTTTCTTGTCTTTTTTGTTTTGTTTTTGTCTTTTTGTTTGTTTTTTGTCTTTTGTTATACACACATGCATACATACATACCTCAACCTCAAAAAAAAGTTGTTGTTGTTGGTTTTTCTTTCTTTTTTTATATCTCTACTATTGTGGAGTCTCAGCAGGTTTGAGCTGCTTTGGCAGTATTTTGGAGTCCTCCATAATACCACACAGGTGGTTTTTCATCTGTCAAATAATTCTCTTTGGTCAAAAAAAATGTGGCTAAAAACCATCCATCTGAGAGACGGCTGCTTCAAGTGTCTTTTTTATAATACTGGTACTATTATTGGGCTCTTCCTTGTGGAACATGCTTTTACAAATCCATTAAGCTCACACAGACCAGCACATAATACTCTGATTTAGTAAAGAGTCACTGCATCACAGCAGAAAACATGTCCATCAGCTCCTGCTTAAGCTGAACAAATATTGTGATTTTATCCAGTGATGTAACGTTACACCGAAGATGTAGATAAACCTCGTGTCGTCCTGCAGGTCAAAATTGACCCTTTTTAAAGTTTGAAAATGTGGGGAAAAAAAATATTTTCACAGTGAAACTTCTGATGTCCACATTTTCATCATTTTTGGGAAATCTTTGAACATTTTTTGGTGGAAAAAAAGAAATGTTAAAATTGTTTCTGAAGAACATTCACACAAAAAATCAACCAAAATCCAGCAAATTTCACTGGATTTTGGTTGATTTCTTTTTGAAAGAAAATATTAGAAGTTTTACTGATATATATGGAATCACTGTAGATATTTGTAGGATTTTTTGGGGAAGATTTTTACTCAGTGTTTGAAAATATTTACTAGAATTTTCTTGCCAAATGTGGGGGATTTTTTTTTTTTTTAAATAAAATTTTGAAGGTAAACTTTTATGGAATTATTGGAATTTTCTTCCTGAAGGTTTTGCAAATTTTCAGAAATTTGGGGAATTTTTTGCAGAATTTTTGGATTTTTGTCAGACAAGGAAACTCTATTTTTTCATGCTCATAAATGAGGACAACAGGAGGGTTAAATATAGCCAAAATATTTCTTATTTACACCATTTTAGATACAAGATAGAATTGTCTATGAATGAAAACTCTAGTTTAGTTAATTATAATTGGCTGCTTTTGTCACAAGTCCATCTTAAGACATTTATTGGCAAGACATTTGAAGGAAAATTGACTCAGAACTATATTAATATACTGTTCAATTTAAAACAGAAAGTCTTAAATATCGTGGCAGGAAACATATCCAGCCACCAATTTAGTGAAATTTGTTTTATGCTTTGTTTTCTTATTCTATGTCAGGGGTGTCCAACATGTGGTCCGTGGGCCAAATCGGTCCTCCAGAGGGTCCAATCCAGCCATCAAAGTGTAAAAATTCCAGAGAAGAAATTAACTGCAGAATTCCTAAATTAGTAAAAACTATAAATTTAAAATCATTTCTAGACCATGACAAGTTGTTTTGATTATAAAGTAAAATACTGATTGCTCATTGTTCTTTTGTCATTTTGTTTCTCATTTTTGTCGTTTTGTATTTTTCATCTTATTTTGTCATTTTGTGTTTTGCTTTATTCGTAGTTTTGTGCATCATTTTTGCCATTGTTTTTTTTGTCATTTTTGTCTTGTTTGTGTCATTTAAGCATTTTTTTCTTATTTTTGTCCATTTTTTGTCATTTTGTAACTTTTCTCATCAAATTTTTGTCTTTTTGTCTTTTGTTTAATTTTTTGTCATTTTGTGTCTCGTTTTTGCAATATTTTGTCTTGTCTTTGTTGTTTTTTTGCCTTTTTTTGGTCTTACTTTTGTCGTTTGATCATAAAGTAAAATACTATATCATTCAGTTCCAGGTGAATAAATGTTGTGTTCCTTTGTAGACACTCTGTGATCTGGAAGTTGGAATGTGGAAATGATAAACTGAGGCTCAATGTTGTTAAAATTTAACTTATTTTTCTTCAGAAATTTCAGGTTGTTCATGATTGTTTTGTAAAAAGATAATTTGTTAAATGTGAACGTTTTCAGAATGTACTTTTTGGCACCAAAACAGAGGAAAAATTTGGAGTTGTGGTTATTTATAGGTTATTATGCTCTATTGTGCCCACTTTTGATCAAATTGGGCTGAATGCGGCCCCTGAATTAAAATGACTTTGACAACCCTGTTCTAGGTTAACATGATTATATTAAATTAAAGCTGCAAGCAGCGTTGGACGGGTCCTCGCATCCATGCTCGTCGTCGAATCCACGCACGTCCACCAGGTGGCGCTGCGACCGAGAGTGTATATTGGCCTATGGATGTGATCACGTCCGCACTCTGATGACACATATAACATTTCAGGCAGATCGGACCATGTCCAGGCTAGTTATAGAGCTTTTCCTTCTATCCACCAGGTGGCGTTATGACTGTGGCTGTATTTCAGCATGTGAATGTCATCAGGGCGGGACTCTGATCATACATGTAAAGTTTGAGGCAGATTAGAGTATGCTTAGGGCAGTTACACAGCAGTTGATGTGTCATGTCGAAGCATCAAAGTTTGGGAGCCTGCCATGGCCACGCCCTCAGACTTTTGTGGAGCTGAATTTCATATCTGTCGGTGTTACCCTGTTTGAGTTGATAGCTTTTCAAAATGTCTAAAAATGACCCAAAATTGAAGGTTGGTGTTAAATTCTAGAAAGAAGAAGAAGATTAAAGAAAGAAAATACATAAAAAAGAAGCAATTAAATAAATGGGAAAAAGTTAAGACAATTAAACTTTTATAAAGTATGGGGGGGGGAAGATGTAAGAAATTAAAGAATTGTATTTAATAAATAAACAGGAAATTTGTAAATAAGTGTTGTAGTCTTTTGCAGTTAATTGATGGATAGGCGTAGTGAAAGACAGCCAGACAATGGGGTAGAAATAAGAATGAGAACAACTAATATAGCACAGGGTTGCGAGCGGGAATCGAACCAGGGCCTCAGCATTGAGGACCAACTACATGCGCCAGTGGCTTAACCCGCAGAGCTATATGATCACACATGTTGGCTGTCAGCAAAGGTGTATCAATCCAATAGAAAGTCTAGGGGTAGGGTTCGGGTTACAGAGGAAGGTCCTGACAGTAGCAATGTACCAAAAACATGGATATAAAATTATACATTTTTTCATAATTTAATATTAAGTCACACTAGCCAAAAAATTCTTAGAATAAAGTTGGGGTTTTTCCTTCAGCCGTTGTGGTTGCACTGTACCTTTAGGTTATCTAGATCTACAACGGCTGAAGGAAAAACCACGGATTAATTTCTCAGAATATTCGGCTGCTTAGTATTAACATTAAAAATATTTATGTGTAATATTAATTACCCTATTTTTTTCATTACAACTGTAAGGACCTTCCTCTCCAACCCTAACCCTACCCCTAGACTTTCTATTGGATTAATACACGTTTTCAAGACCAGAACATGTGTGGTCATGTAGCTCTACGGGTTACGCCTGTGATGTTCAGGACTCATTCTTGTATTTTACACTCTCTGATGTTTTCTTTTCTTCATGTCTAGTGTGTGAATCATTTCTGGTTTGTCTCTTCAGTGTCTCATGTGGCCCTGCAGCTTCTCCTCCTCCACCTCCTCCTGAAGCCTTCATCTTCTTCATCATCAGCTGCTCAGTGACTCTGTTGGACGTCTCACCGTGTGGCAGCAGCTCAGGTCAGTGGTGAAGATCCTCTTTATCAGCTCCACACCCACAGACGTAGTGAACGCAGCGTCTGTTGTTGTGCTAATAAGAAGCTGCATCTGAGCAGCAGCAGCTCTGTTCACTCCAGCCTCAGTCACACATGGAGTCAGAGCAACACTCTGTCAGAGCTGATTCCTCAATGTTAGATCTGATTAATCTCTCTCTAGTAACAGGTTATGTACCACAGGCTTTTAAGGTTGCTGTAATCAAACCTTTACTTTACCCACTCTAGATCCAGATGTTTTAGCCAACTATAGACCAGTTTCCAACCTCCCATTTCTCTCCAAAATTTTGGAAAGAACAGTTGCAAATCAATTATGTGAACATTTACAAAGGAATAGCTTGTTTGAAGAGTTTCAGTCAGGCTTCAGAGTGCATCATAGCACAGAAACAGCTCTGGTGAAAGTTACTAATGACCTTCTCATAGCGTCAGATAATGGACTGGTCTCTATACTTATTTTATTGGACCTTAGTGCAGCATTCGATACAATCGACCATAAACTTTTAAATGTAGAAGAATAGCAAAGAGATTTTGAAGATGTTTTGTCAGAGCTAAGAAAGAAGTAAGAGATCCTGCAGGTGATTGTTGAGTGGTGTTGAGGAATTTGAATGTAGAAGAATAGCAAAGAGATTTTGAAGATATTTAAGCCATAAGTTGTATTTTATTTGTTTGCTGTTCTCTCCCATTTGTAGTGAAGAGAAGTGATTTGACATGAAGAATGTGATTTGTGTGGCTTTGAAATTGTGTTAAAATGTAAAAATGAGTGATGAGGAGAAGAGTGTGACTTTTTAGTATTGTGTTTTTTAGCGTGTTCTTTAAAAGTTGTAGGTAGATTATCTTCTTTTCTTGATTTTGTGGATTGTTTTTTTTTCTTTCAGTGTTGATGTCACCACCTTGACGAATAGAAGAAAAGCCTGTATTTGGGTTTGTAGGACTGGTAGTCCAGAGGTAGTGGTGGTGGTTTGGAACCTGGAGAGTGCAGGTTTGATCCCCCACCCTGCTCAAGCTTTTTTTTTACATTTGGGCAAAATCTGCCTTCGTGCCTTCGTGCCTTCGTGCCTTCGTGCCTTCGTGCCTTCGTGCCTTCGTGCCTTCGTGCCTTCGTGCCTTCGTGCCTTCGTGCCTTCGTGCCTTCGTGCCTTCGTGCCTTCGTGCCTTCGTGCCTTCGTGCCTTCGTGCCTTCGTGCCTTCGTGCCTTCGTGCCTTCGTGCCTTCGTGCCTTCGTGCCTTCGTGCCTTCGTGCCTTCGTGCCTTCGTGCCTTCGTGCCTTCGTGCCTTCGTGCCTTCGTGCCTTCGTGCCTTCGTGCCTTCGTGCCTTCGTGCCTTCGTGCCTTCGTGCCTTCGTGCCTTCGTGCCTTCGTGCCTTCGTGCCTTCGTGCCTTCGTGCCTTCGTGCCTTCGTGCCTTCGTGCCTTCGTGCCTTCGTGCCTTCGTGCCTTCGTGCCTTCGTGCCTTCGTGCCTTCGTGCCTTCGTGCCTTCGTGCCTTCGTGCCTTCGTGCCTTCGTGCCTTCGTGCCTTCGTGCCTTCGTGCCTTCGTGCCTTCGTGCCTTCGTGCCTTCGTGCCTTCGTGCCTTCGTGCCTTCGTGCCTTCGTGCCTTCGTGCCTTCGTGCCTTCGTGCCTTCGTGCCTTCGTGCCTTCGTGCCTTCGTGCCTTCGTGCCTTCGTGCCTTCGTGCCTTCGTGCCTTCGTGCCTTCGTGCCTTGCTTATGGGTAAATCTCCTGGTTTTCCTTTTTACCGGATCCAGTCCAGTCACACTCCACTCCACTCCACACCACACCACAACCTTTCCACTCCACTATCACCCTCCACAAGGTTCCCAGCAGGGATTCGAACCGTGACCATCCACATGACAGACACACACCCTCTGTGTGAGCTATCTGTCACACAAGGTCCCTGGTGGAGTTTGTTGTAATGATGGTTGCAAGAGGTTGTCATGCAGCCAAAGTGTAAGATAAGATAAGAGATAAGATAAGATAAAGTTCTTTATTTCTCCCCACTCCAGGGGAAATTTACATTGTTACAGCAGCTTATGTAACAGTAGACATAGTGATAAGAATAAAATAATAATAGAACAATAGTAATAATATTTACAATATATACAAGGGTGACAGATGAGGGTAAAGTGGCTTAACAGAAAAAATAAAAATAAAGTTTAAAAGTGCAGAGATGTGCAGTGCAAGAATGTCAGTGCAGATTTTATGGTTTGGGGTGGTAATGATATAGTCCAGTTTATGTTAACATCAGCCAGTGATGCTGATGTTGTAAAGTCTTATAGCAGATGGAATGAAGGACCTGCGATAGCGCTCTTTCTTGCAGGGTGGATGTGTAAAAAGTGTAAAAAGAGCCTTGAGTTGGATTCAAACCAAGGACCTCCTGGATGAGAGGCAGATAACTTACCACTGCACTATCCTTCCTACTGGGTGTAGCTGTTAGTTTTCGTAAATGATGGTACACAAAAGTATTAAGGAAGTGAAGATAATAAAGGTACTAAGGTACTGGGGAGGCAAAAAACTTACCTCTACACCACCTGTCCTACAAGATGTTGCTCTAACTTTGCTTAAATGATGCTATCAATTAGTACTGGCGCAACCAAACGACAAATAAAAGGTGTGAGTGGAGATCTGAATCATGTGAGGTTTGTTTCTGAGACTGAATACACCAGATCTCATCTGATCTGCAAAGCTAAGCAGGGTTGGGCCTGGTTAGTATTTGGATGGGAGACTACCTGGGAATACCAGGTGCTGTAAGCTTTTTACTTCTCCTCACAACCTGAACAACACACTGCTAGCGACAGCTATCAACTAAAACCTCTTGGTTTCTTTATTATACACTCTATGAGGTGGATAAGCTGCAGCTCATGCTGATTTATTGCTGCTTCTTGTTGGAGCCAAAGAACAAAGGCTTCACCTGTTGGAGCAGCTGATGTCCTGCAGCCTCTTCACCACAGAAAGCCTCTGACAGCTTCAATTCTTTACACTCTGACTGCAAGACACCAATCACATAGGAACATTTACATGTATGGAACAAAGAGCTGAGCTGACACTCAACATGTGTTTGAGCATTTATTGATAAAGACATTCAAACATGTCTAGAGATAGAACACCAACGCACGGTGTAAGAAAGGTCAGAACAGACTTCACCTGCTCAGGAAACTGAGGTCCTTCGGGGTGCAGGGAGCAATTCTGAGGACCTTTTATGGTTGTGTGGTGGTATCAGCCATCCTGTATGGAGTGGTCTGCTGGAGCAGCAGCATCACGGCTGCAGACAGGAAGAGACTAAAGAAACTGGTTAAGAAAGCAAGCTCTGTCCTGGGCTGGTGGTAGACAGGAGGATGATGACAAAGCTGTTGTCTATCATGGAGGACATCTCCCACCCCCTGCAGGAAACAGGACCATCACCGGCAGCTCCTTCAGGGACAGACTGCTTCACCCACGATGTTTGAAGGAGGTCCTTCCTTCCTGCAGCAGTCAGACTGTGTTCAATCAAGCCTGCTCCCAGTAGTTCAGATCACCCATGAAGTAACTGCAATAAAATGTAAATAAGTCAATATGTGCAATTTTACAGGGTTTTTTTTTTTTTTTTTACAAGCATTTCTATTTCTTCTCTAAGGAGAAAGCATCTATTTATATCTGTGCACTGAGTGCTGCTTTTTTTTTTTTTTTTTTAACTTTTTCTCCTATCTGCTACTGCCACACTGAAAATTTCCCCACTGCAGGATCTACCTATCCATCCATCTATCTATGGTCCATCTACCTCCCTACCTATCTATCCATCCATCCATCCATCCATCCATCTATCCATCCATCCATCCATCCATCCATCCATCCATCCATCCATCTATCCATCCATCCATCCATCCATCCATCCATCCATCCATCTCTCTCACAGATGTGGGGGTTGATTCACCTGTTCTCAATCACCTTAATCCACGAAGGCCCGGTTCTTCATTCTTCCGCTCCCTGCCAGACCACAGACTTTGAAACCAGAACCTTTCTCCTACAATTAGTCTGGTTTCCCCTTTTTGTTTTCACCTTGGTTTAGTTATCCTTTCTGTGTTGGTTTTAGTTTCATTCGTTAAATAAACTCCTTGTAATCTTTGACCTGTGTCTGCAGATGTCCTGTGACACCAATGATCCCATCTGATATTTAGCATGTTTTCAATTATTGGTCCCATTTCTTAAAAAAAAAAAAAAAAAAAAAAAGCCCCCTGAAATCTGATCAGATAAATGAATGTGAAACTACTTTGGGTCTGCTGCAGCTGCCTCCCTCTGATCTTGTTCCTGCCCACAGCACAATCTGATCAGTGAAACACTGAAGGACAACTTCAGCATGTAAAACATAAATAAGCAAAGGCTGCAACTCGTGATTATTTTAATTTTAACTTAACTTTATGTGCTGTTCAAAAACTTTATTTTTTCTGCAAATGTGTAGTGATTCCAAATCTTGGTTATTGATCTCCTTGATTACAAAAAAAATCTGTATCGACCCGGAAAAAAAACAAACATGTCAGGCACCCTATGATGTTAACTGTTTGCCTGAATGTTTTTGTTTAAAATCCTCAGTAATAACCTTTGACTGGTTGCTCTTAACCCTGTAAAACTCACTGCTGCAAAAATACAACATCAGCTTATTTTTTAATTACTATTTTCTATTATATATATCTGAAATAAACCCTAATCTGTGGGTCTGACAGCAGCGTGAGGTCAAAGAAGCTGCCATCAGCTGCTGCACTTCTGTCCGTCCAGCAGATGGAGCCATGGAGCTGCAGTCAAGTGAAGAGCAGCACAAGGCAACCACCACTTCCATCCACTGACGCATTCAATTTGACTGACGCTAATGTTTTATTGACTTCCAACCACTAAACCAATATGATCACTGATGCACTGAGCTGAAGAAGTAATGTTACATTTCAAACATAACTGGGGAAATAACCGAAACTTCTTCCTTAGGAAAGGAGAAAGTATAAGAGTATAAAGGCAGTGCAAGAATAAATAAGAAAAAAACGGTGCAAAAATTGCCCATAGCATTATATACAGATGACTTTATTCTTAAAAAAAAAAAAAAATAAATAAACATGTAGAAGACTATATACAGAGGATCAGGTTTCAGGTATAGATAGATCGACAGATGAATCCTTACTGTGAAAATATTTAAAGACATTGAACATTGTGCAATATAAGGTCAGTCAGCAGCCTCAGTTCATGCACCAAGAAAACTTTTATGCATTTTTTAAAAATAAATTTTCTCCATTTACAAGGCAGGGAGATAACCGAAACTTCTTCCTTAATAGTTCCTGTTTAGTTTGTATGCTGTGGTGTCAGGATTACTACACGTGGAAATGAATATCAAATTAAAATCATTTCCATATCTTGACAAGTTGTTGCGATCAAAAAGTAAACTAAAGCTGCAAGCAGCGTTGGACGGGTCCTCGCATCCTTGCTGGTCGGCGAATCCACGCACATCCACCAGGTGGCGCTGCGACCGAGAGTGCATGTCGGCCTATGGATGCGATGAGGGCTGGACTCTGATCACACGTGCAAAATTTCAGGCAGATTGGAGCATATTCAGGCTACTTCTAGAGCTTTTCCTGTCCATCCACCAGGTGGCGCTGCGACCGAGAGTGTATATTGGCCTATGGATGTGATCAGGGTCAGACTCTGATCACACGTAAAATTTCAGGCAGATCGGACCATGTCCAGGCTAGTTATAGAGCATTTCCTTCCAACCACCAGGTGGCGCTGCGACCGAGAGTTTATGTCGGCCTATGGATGTGATCAGGACTGGACTCTGATCACACCTGTAAAGTTTGAGGCAGATTGGAGCATGTTTAGGGCAGTTACACAGCAGTTGATGTTTCATGGCGAAGCATCAAAATTCACGAGGCCGCCATGGCCACGCCCTCAGACTTAAGGTGAGCATTTTCATAACTTTTGATCACCCATGCCTGGACTACATCCTGGCCGAATTTCAGCTCTCTCGGTGTTACCCTATGTGAGTTTATAGCTTTTGAAAATGTACAAAAATGACCCAAAATCGTCAAAACGTATGACATATAATTCAAAATGGCCGACTTCCTGTTGGGTTTTGGGCATGGCTGTCAATTACATTTTGGTGTGTCTTGACGAGTTACATATGCCTACCAAGTTTCATAATTCTAGGTGACACGTACTGGCCGTAGTAAATGTTTGAAATTTTCCAGGTGGCGCTATGGAGCCATTTTGCCAAACACATGTGCAGTTTCCCTAAAATCTGAAATGGGTTGCCGGTCCAGATATGTGTGGCAATTTTGGCGAGCATTTGAGCATTTTTAACCTGTCAAAAAGTACTTTGTTTATTCCGGCAACGATACGTTGCCACGGCAACAGCGTTTTATGAATCGTCAAAATCTTCACACTGTGCCATCGTCAATGTGTGGTCACTCACCTGACCAATTTTCAGAATCATATGACAAAGTATCAGGCAATGGCACGTGCATATGTAATGACAATTTCTTCCTGTTGCCAATAGGTGGCGCTATGAGTATTTCTAAATTTATGAATGTGGATGTGTTCAGAACCGGACTGGTGTCCATCACATCAAGTTTGGTCCGGATTGGATCATTTCCAGCTGAGATATTAATAATTCAATTTTTATGGCGAGAAATCGAAATTCGCCGCAATGCCACAGACACGCCCCTTGACGACGAGTCACCATTTTCTTTGGGAATCATCATCAATGTGTTCAGGCTTATGTCACCACATTTGAGGTGAATCTGATCAACGTGCTAAGAATAGTACATCAAAGTGTGAAAAATGTCAATTTCCTGCTACCACAAGGTGGCGCTATGACTGTGAATATACATGACCGCATGGATGTCGTCAGGGCTGGACATTGATCACACATGTCAAATTTCAGGCAGATTGGAGCATGTACAGCTGAGTTAGACACCACTTCCTGTTTCATGGCGAAGGATCCATTTTTTTGGGAGTCGCCATGGCCACGCCCTTTGAAATGAAATGAACATTTTGATAATTTTTCATCAGGTCGCGTGTTTGCATATATTGGCCAAATTTGACGTCTGTCGGACTTATCCCCGATGAGTTATTAATTTTGAAAAATTTACAGCTAATTCAAGATGGCCGACTTCCTGTTGGTGTTAGGGCGTGGTCATGATTGACTTTTTTGGGTTTCCTGATGTGCTGAATACGCATACAAAATTTTGTAGCTGTACATGAAACATCGTGCAAGTTGGCCTAATGACCAAATTTTCAATTTTCCAGGGGGCGCTATGGAGCCACTTTGCCACACACATGCGCAACTCCCATAAAATATCAAATTTTTCGCGAGGCCTGATGAGCATGCCAAGTTTGACGCGTTTTGGGGTATGATAAGGCCACCCAAAAGGCAATTCAAAAGTCCGGAAAAGAATAATAATAATAATAATAATAATAATAATAATAATAATAATAATAATAATAATAATAATAATAATAATAATAATAATAAATAATTCCTTGCATTCCAATAGGGTCTTCGCACCAGTCGGTGCTCGGACCCTAATTAAGTGTAATCTAAATCCACAGAGGGCTACAGGAAGTAGCCAAAATCAATCAAAATGAGGATGAAATGCTGCCTCCTTGTGGTCTCTAATCATCCTGATCTGTTCATACAATACTAAAGAAATCAGTCAATGAATAAATAAGTTAGAAGCAAACATGGTGACATTGTGGTAGCAATAAATGGACTGTAACTAGAATCGTCGTCCTGTTATTGAATGACATTAAACATGATGTTTAAATTCCTGCCAGGATCAATAATTAAGCGTCTCCTGTTGATTAAATGTTCCTCCACACTTTGAGGAAATATTTAACTTAACATTACCCGCTCCCTCTGTGTGTCTCTGCTTTTGTCAAAGTGTCTCATGGCAACAGTAGCCACAGTGCTGTTGCCATGGAGACCTTTGCTCGTCCGTTCGGCACAAAGACAAACCGACCTGAGGACACATGTGGGTCTGTAAATCACAGCCTGCAGGCCAGAGGTTGTTGTCCGGGTCTGAGCAATGCCTGAACGTCTCAGTTTTAAACGGCATAAATTATGTAAATTCATCTCCTGGCTATTATTTATATACACATATATTTATATAAGACATATACACACTTGGACAAATTCCATTAAAGAAAGAAAAACCCACAATGGCCACTGAAATAACTTGAAACTGACAAAAAGAACAATAAAAATTTACTGAAAATTAACTCATGAAAATCAGACATTGCTTTTGAATTGTGGTTCAACAGAGTCATTAAAAAAAACAAACTAATGAAGCTGGTCGGGACAAAAACTTAATAACTTAATAGACTTAGACTTTAATAATCCACAGAGTGAAGCTCTGTTGTTACAGCAGCTGGATATTCAACAAGGGGGTAAACAACAAGACAACACAGAATATTAGGGTCACATATAAAGTGAGGGTAACACAAAATAAAATAAAACAAAATAAAATAACAAAACAGAAAATATAATATAAAAAGAAAAAAATCTTTGTTCTGAAGGTTTTTAACCTTATTCATAAGACATTTTATTCCTAAAAACAAGGCAAAATTTTTTTGTTTTCCGTCTTTTTCTTCTGGCTGTGTACAGTGTTTTCTGATGTATTAAGTGACTAAAAAAAGAGATATTCAAAATAAACCTTTCACTCTAATACAGGTATGTCAGCAAAATTAACCCTTGTGCCGTCCTGAGGGTCAAATTGACCCGTTTTAAAGATTGAAAATGTGGAAAAAAATTATATTTTCACAGTGAAAACTTCCACATTTCCAACTTTTTGGGAAATGTTTTTGGTGGAAAAAAAGAAATGTTAAAAAAATGTTTAAGAACATTCAGAAAAAGAATCAACCAAAATCCAGCGAATTTCGCTGGATTTTGGTTGATTTTTTTGTGAATGGTCTTTAAGAAACATTACAAGTTTTACTGATATATATGTAATCACTTGAGATATTTTCAGGATTTTTTTGGAAGATTTTTACTCACATTGATTTTCTTGCCAAATTTTTTATTTTATTATTATTATTATTATTTTTTTTTTAAATAAAACTCATAAGGGGAACTTTTAAGGAATTATTGGAATTTTCTTCCTGGAGGTTTTGACATTTTTCAGAAATTTGGGGAATTTTTTTTGATGAATTTTGGGATTTTTTTTAGACGAGGAAACAATATTTTTTGGTGCCTGTAAATGAAGACAACAGGAGGGTTAAGACAGAATTTTGAGGTGGGGTTTATGCAATGGTCAGATTTCTGGTGTGCAAAATAAAATGAATTAGGGAATTTTTACATTTTCATTTTTACATATTGTTAGTAAGAAACTGTGGAAGTTTTATTTGGATATATGTTGTAAAATCTACCAGTGAACTGCAGCATGTGCTGTCTATGGTACTGTGGCTCAATTTCAAGGCACTTGCGCTCTATTTAAATATTCCTATTTCCTTTTTTTTTTTGGATTACTTCCAGAGGAAATGATGGTACTTTGTGCTCTGCTGCATCTATATGTTTGACCTGCACTCCAGATAGTGCCTAGCTGTTTCTGTAGCATACTGTGGGGTTGTTCATAATGTGTGAAAGTGGTTGTTAGGTGTCCATTTGCAGCTCAACAGCTGGTTGGGTCACTTTGACACAGCTGCTGGTTCATCCATTTGACAAATGTGAAAGCATCTAGATCCTTCTGTTGCAGTCAGAGGCTCATCGTACACCCAAAGGAGTGGATTTTATGCTATGTATAATTTATATGTATGCTCCCAACACTGTATATTCCAGGTGTGTGTCACTGAAAAGGTAAAAGATCCATCTCCTCTCTCCTCAAGACAGATGTTAGGAATTAAGACTTCCTTCAAGGTGACACGCTAAGATTGATTCTGGGTTGCAGGCAGGAGGATGGAGGAGATGAAGAGGCTCAAAAGAGAGAAATGAGACGAACCTTCTGTTCAGTGAGGAGCCCAGAGGATTAGAATGAGTCCTCCAGCAGCAGCTCTGTCAGACACTTTCTGATCTACAGACAAAGAAAGAAACTTTTGTGGGTCTCCAGACACACCGGGGGAACGTATACGACCAGTCAAACGTTTGGACACACCTTCTCATGTTCTCAAATGACAACAAACAACAAAAACAAGACAAAATAATACAGAGACACAAAAGAACAATGAACAATCTAGAATTTTACTTTATGATCTGAACAACTTGTCATTGTCTAGAAATTATTTTAATAGTTTTACTAATTTACAATCTGCAGTTACTGTCTTCTCTGGAATGTTTACTCTTTGAGGGCCAGATTGGACCCTCTGGAGGACCGCTTTTGGCCCACGGGCCACATGTTGGACATCCCTGATCTACAAATCATGTTAAAAAACAACAAAAACTTAACTTTTTAGTCCTGATCTGTATCTTCTATATCTTTAAATCTAACTTCCAAGAACATATTCCTTTGAAATGGTCCACCAGACTCAGACTCAAAGACAATTAAAACATTTGCTTTAGAATTGAATTTCTGTTTCTGACTGTATTTGTTGAACTTATTACCATTTATTCTTATTGATCTTGAGATCTGTGTTGTTGAAACTTGCTGCCAGCGGTGCTCTTCTTGAGCATGGAAATCTTAAAAAGGAAATATTAAAATCACAGTGGGTCAAATGTTTGTGGCTGCAGGCATTTTGGATGTTTGCAGTGCAAGAACTAAGACCTGAATAGATTATTTTTGCTTCACATGGGACTTTACATTTTTAATTAACTCGACAGATGCAGAAAAAATGTCTTTGCTCACTGTCTTGTCAGGTCAACATGAAACCGTACTCTAGTGGAAGCAGAGGACAGCAGCTGAGATTTTCCTCCATTATTTTTTCAAAGCGCATCTTGAAAGAACATTTAACCCTCGTGTCGTCCTGCAGGTCAAAATTGACCCGTTTTAAAGTTTGAAAATGTGGAGAAAAAAATATATATTTTTACAGTGAAACTTCTGATGTCCACATTTTCAACATTTTTGGGAATTTTTTTGGTGGAAAAAAAAGAAATGTTAAAAATGTTTCTTAAGAACATTCACATAAAAATCGACCAAAATCCAGAGAATTTCGCTGGATTTTCATTGGGTTTTTTTGTGAATGTTCTTAAAGAAGATATTAGAAGTTTTACTGATATATATGGAATCACTTTAGATATTTTTAGGATTTTTTGGAAGATTTTTACTCATTTTTTTTTGAAAATTACAAGAATTTTCTTGCCAAATTTGGGGGATTTTTAAAAGTTTAAAAGTTTAAAACTTTTAAGGGAAACTTTTAAGGAATCATTAAAATTTTCTTCCTGAAGGTTTTGAAAATTTTCAGAAATTTGGGGAATTTTTGTATTTTTTTCAGACAAGGAAACAGTATTTTTTGGTGCCCCTAAATGAAGACCATACATTCTGAATGTGAATGCAACATTAAAAAAAGAAAAAAAAAATACACCAGCTTAACCTTTCCAGGTATGATTTGAACCAGTTTATAGACTATGACTCACCTTTCTCCTAGCCTCAGTAGCTAAGCTTCATCTTCCTCTAAATAACCTCTTTATGCTCCCCTGGACTTGTAGAGATCAGTGGAGGACAGGAATATATTATTAGAACAGTCTTGTCAGGTCAATGTGAAACCAGATTCTATAGTGGAAGCAGAGGACAGCAGCTGAGCTTCTCCTCCATTATTTTTTGCAAATCGCATCTTGAAAGAACATTTAAAACATCAAACAAGCAGCAGGATGTGAACAAGAAAACAGCGAACTACGTAGAGATTGTGTAAAAACATGTTTTTTGTTTTTTTTTTTAACAAATTGATACAAATACACAAGATACAGATACAAAAACTTGAACTGCTGAGTGCTGACTGTGTAGAACAGTAATAAACACTAATAAATACACACATGCAACAGATATCTACCAGCTGGAATGCACAAAAACACCAAAGAGCTGCCTGTGGACACGAACCACAGAGAAACATATTTTTCATTGCAAAAAATAAAAAATACAAATTATATAACACGGAGAAAGGGTAAAAACAGAAAAGCAATTCAGCTGAAATGCGTTCCCTGTTATTTTCCCTTAACTGCGACGAGCTCCTGAGACCTGTGTGGAGGAAGCGAATCAGTTCAAGTGAAAAATCTCATCCAAGTTTGCACTCAAAAAGACAGTAATGGATGTTTGGATTTGTGATCTGGGAAGGAGGGAGCGTTTTGTGCTGAGAGCTCTCACACGGCTTTGCGGTGGTATTCTGGCGGTGCGACCTCGTAGTCACCAGCACTGAAGAGGGTGGACGAGTTCTTCACCAGGTACCTACAGGAAACGGAGAACGGACGGTCACTGAGGAGCACGACTGTGATTGGTGCAGCTGGAAACCTCCAACTAATGAGCAGCTGAATAAAAGCAAACATCTAAAACAGGGGTGTCCAACATGCGGCCCGTGGGCCAAAAGCAGTCCTCCAGAGGGTCCAATCCGGCCCTCAAAGTGTAAAAATTCCAGAGAAGACATTAACTGCAGATTGTAAATTAATAAAACTATAAATTTAAAATAAGTTCTAGACCATGACAAGTTGTTTTGATCATAAAGTTAAATACTAGATTGTTCATTGTTCTTTAGTCGTTTTGAGACTCATTTTTGGAATATTTTGTCTTGTTTTTTGTCTGACTTTTGTTTTGTCTCATGACTTTGTCATTTTGTTTCTCGTTTTTGTCGTTTTGTGCTTCCTTTTTATCTTGCTTGTGTTGTTTATTGTTTTGTAGTTTTGTTTGTCACTTTTGTCGTTTATCAATTTTTTTGTCGCTTTCTCACTTTTTTGTCTTTGTTTTGTTTCCTGTCGTTTGTCTCATTTTTTGTCGTTTTGCATCTCAGTTTTGGAATATTTTATCTTGTTTTGTTGTTTTTTGTCTGACTTTTGTCGTTTTGATCATAAAGTTAAATACTACATCCAGTTCCAGATGACTGAATGTTGTGTTCCTTTGTAGACACTCTGTGATCTGGAAGTTGTAATGTGGAAATGATAAACTGAGGCTGAATGTTGCTGAAATTTAACTTATTTTTCTTTAGAAATTTCAGGTTGTTCATGATGTTTTGTAAAAAGCTAATTCCTTAAATGTGAACATTTTCAGAATGCACATTTTTGCACTAAAAGGAACCATTAGGAGGTGTGGTTGTTTATAGGTTATTATGCTGTGATTTTACTGGTTCGGTCCACTGGAGATCAAACTGAGCTGAATGTGGAACCTGAACAAACATGAGTTTGACACCCCGATCTAAAAAATACACACACAACACAACTTAAGATTTTTCTGCTTGACGATAAAATGTTGCAAGATATACAGAAGATCTTCATGGGAAAGAGAGTTGTATTTTCTATGGGTGAACTGGCTCAAGACTACACCCTATAGAAAGACATATGTATGTAAGAAATTGTTCATAAGCTTTTGTGTTACTGCGTCTCAACGAGTTTGGAGGACATTCAGTGAGATTATGAGATGAGAAATGAAAATAAAATGGAGTAAAATACTACAAATCAGTACAGAAGAACAGAAAACCTTTCTATCACCATTTATCAAATTTGTAGACTGGTGCTCCAGCTGAAAAGATTATGTCTAGAAAAGGAGAATATAAAAATGGCAGGTCTTTTATTTTTGGCTCAGAATTATTTTCTTTTTTATTGCTTTTTATTGCTTTAAAGTTCTATGCAACACACAAACCATTCCTGATGCTAAACACTAACTGCATTTAGTTTGTCAACAGTTCAGTTCAGAAAGCAATAGAGTCTGATTTGGAGTTAAATAATTCAGAAAAACAATCAAACTTGACAATATTTTAGAGGCAGTTTTGGCAGATTGCCGACACCAACAGCATAAAATTGTGCCTGAAATCAGCTCAAAGCTTCAACTTTACAGACATTTAACGGTGTCTGGTAGTATCAGGTGTCAAGATGTTGGGAGCAGATTTCTTAACCCTCCTGTCGTCCTGCGGGTCAAAACTGACCTGTTTAAAAGTTTGAAAATGTGGGGAAAATACATTTTCACGGTGAAACTTCTGATGTCCATATTTTCAACATTTTTGGGAAATTTTTGAACATTTTTTGGTGGAAAAAAGAAATGTTAAAGATGTTTCTTAAAAACATTCACAAAAAAAAAATCAAGCAAAATTCAGCAAATTTCACTGGATTTTGGTTGATTTTTATGTGAATGTTCTTAAAGAAAATATTAGAAGTTTTACTGATATATATGGAATCACTTTCGATATTTTTAGGATTTTTTTTGGAAGATTTTTACTCATTTTTAAAAAATATTTACAAGAATATTCTTGCCAAATTTGGGTGATTTAAAAAAAAAAACTTGTAAGGGAAACTTTTAAGGAATTATTGGAATTTTCTTCCTGAAGGTTTTGCTAATTTTCAGAAATTTGGGGAATTTTTTTGCTGAATTTGGGGATTTTTTTCAGACAAGGAAACAATATTTTTTGGTGCCTGTAAATGAGGACAACAGGAGGGTTAAGTCCTGTTAGGGGTGAGGTGGGGGATCCAGAGATTGGACCTGTTTTTCCAGAACATCGCACAGACACTCAGTCGGACTGAGATTTGGGGAACTTGCAGGACGAGTCGACACCTGGAACTTGCAGCGTGGATGACCTCAAGGAAGAGTCATCATGAAGGTGTGTAGGTGGTCAAAAAGAGGTGGTCAAGAAACATCCACGTGGCTGCAGAACTGAAGGTTTCCCAGCAGAACATGGTCCAGAGCATCACGCTGCCTCTCAGCTTCACCTCTCCCCATAATGCATCCTGCTGCCATCACTTCTCCAAGTAAACAAGACAGAAACACGTTGCCGTCCGCATGATGTAAAAGAAAACATGACTCATCAGACCAGACCTCCTCCTTCTTCTTCCTTTGTCCACGTCTCACGTGTCAGAGGTCATTAGAATCACCCATCTGCAGCTACACAACAAGCTGCTGATGCTCCGTGTGCTCCTACACATTAAGGTGTTCAGTAGTTTGTGCTCCTGCAGCTCTTTTGTGTGATTAAACAACTTTTCCTCACCTTTGCTCCTCACAGCACGACCCTGCTGCTGCTGCTTCACTGGTCGTCCTTTCTTACAACATTTCTGGCCTCTGCATACTGGAAGCTCAACACAAAGAAAGCCGTTTTATAGACGCTTATATCCATTCATCTAATCATAACAAACTGACGCCTTTTGTGGTCCCTCAGATTCATACGGTCGTCTATTTTTCCTGCTTCCAACGCATCAATTTCAAGAACGGACTGTTTGCTCGCTGAATAATATATTCCACTCCTTGACAGGTGCCACTTGAACGAGATAATCGGTGGTATTCACGTCACCCGTTCCGTGGTTGTATTGTTGTAGCTGACTGGTGTATATTTTCCTTCTATTTGTGGAGAACTTCAGGTCTCTCTTGCAGTGGAATTAACACATCTGCTCTTACTGTGAGAGCCACTGGAAGACGCAGCTATAAAATACAGAGCTTTAGAAAAGTACATTCTGTCACCAGAATATGAAAACTGCTTTACCTTAGAAGTAAAACATGGCTTATTTATTTTAAAGTAACATTTTGAAACCAAAACTGGAAACTCCATGTGGCATCAGTGTTCGCTTTCTGCAGAAATCAACTAGCCAAATTTAATGCTTTTTAATGCCATTTTAATGCTAGATTGTAAAAATTTTAATGCCCTGACCGTGAACACAACAAATTACATGGGTTTGGGTTTTTTTTTTTTTTTTAAAGATGATTTTTATATGAAAACTGTCCCTACATTTCACTATTTCTGAATCAGGAAACCACCTTTGACCACCAACAGGCTGTAGTCATTCTCTGAAATCCACGTTTTCTTGCCATTTTTGCTGGAATTTGCGTTTCCCCATTTCCCAGCTCTCCTCCACCTGCTCCAGTCTGCCGGACACTTTACAAACATGCAGTTTTTGGCAATTGTACCCGACCAGCCGGAACAATTTTCGCAATGCTTCAGCATGTTTACACAGATGCACATATCTGACGAATCGCAGTCTGTAATTATATATTATTATATTATTATTGTCAAATATTTTTCTTGAAAACTGCAGAAAGAATTTTTAATGCCACTGAGAATCAAATTTAATGATTTTTAATGTCATTTAAGGCCTTAATTTTCACAAAATCAATTTAATGACTATTAATGCTTTTTAATGCCCTGCAGAAACCCTGGCTTTGGGCCAATGTTAATTAGGGATGGGGCCGATCCAATCCAGCATCGGTATTTACGATCAGTGAATTACGGGTTCCGATACCAACGTAATTCACTGATCGTAAATTTTCGATCCATGATCCACGTCTGTGCTTTAATGTTGTCTGCTGAAATGACTCCACAGTGATTCCCTGCCGGCTGCTCTGTAGGAGTGACGCCTCCGTTCAGGAAATCCATTCTACATTTTGCATCCAGCTAGCAGGCGAGTATTGAGCAGCACCGTGGCTAACCAACTTTTCATCACCACATGTCTGCTGTGTGGAAATATTTTACGCTAGAAACACCGCAAATTAACCCTCCTACGTTAAACATTAAGATAATTAGAGAATTTACTCAACATTTGTCCAGTTTTAGAGTGATTTTCTTCAGGTTCAGCTGCTGAAATGTGTTTAAAATGGAGAAGCCCTTTTCTGAAGAGATGAAAAGTCTTTAGTGAACACCAGACATTTTAATTTTCTAAGAAATTGTGTTCAAAAAGTTTACCCTTTGTGTGTGTCTGTCTTGGATTTAAGAAATATTGACAGTCAATTTGAAACCCTTACAGTTGCATATTTGTTTTTAGGATGGGATTTTTCCTGTTAACATGATGACCTGTTTTTCTGACCTTATACTCACCTCAAGTTGCCTTTTGGGACATACTTTGCATACATTTGTACATATCATACTTACCTGTAGAGAGGAGTTTATTACAGCCTCACATAAAATCAACAATAAGGATAATAATAATAATACTAAAGCAAACAGAGCTCTGGTACCGGATCAGCAGATATCCAAATTCAGGTATCGGGATCAGATCGGAAGTGAAAAAATGTGGATTGGTGCATCCCTAATGTTAATATTTCATTTTAAACCACTTCCTGGACATGCCAATATCAAACACCTTCTGTCATAATGTGCTGTGATGCAAACAGTCGTTCTCACACAAATTATTATCCGGAGCAGAAAATCGATTTCATGGTCCACGTTTTGAGGATTTGCACCCAGTCTGGCGGCACTAAAAGGAATGAGGATGTAACACAACGTTTGAGAACCAGTCAGACATGATATGGAATCTGATGGCGCGGTGGGAGTTAAACCTTACTTGAGAAAATCTTGGAGGTAACTGAGCAGCAAAGCCAGACTCTTCTCATCCAGCGGAGTGTAGGCCAGCATGGCTCCGATACGAACTGTTGGTGGAGGGAAACATAAGAGGATCAATGCAGAGGAAGAGGCTGAAGGAGAGTCACAACGGATGTGTGTTACAGAAAAATGTTAAAATAAACATTTCTGTTTGTTAGGCTAATCATTTGGAACCAGAAATTATTGACAACAACTTCTACATTATATATTGGTGTGTAAATTTAATACATACAGAGTCTGAGCAGATGGCAAAATATTTCAAACATGTTGACAAAACCTTCATAATAAGGTAAATTTGCTATTTAAAAAAAATAAAACAGTTTGCAACCTAAAACTGAAACCTTACTTAGAGCTACAATAATTGTCCTCAAAGTGATTTTATTTTGCAACAGTGATAAGTTTCATGATACATTTTCAACTAAAAAAGTATTTACAGAAAGAAAGAAAGAAAGAAGGTAGGCAAGAAGGAAAGAAGAAAGGAAGGAAGGAAGGAAATATGGAAGGAAAGAAGAAAGGAAGGAAATATGGAAGGAAATATGGAAGGAAAGAAAGAAGGAAGGAAAATTGACTTTTTCAAAAAGAGTTGATGTGTATAATGAAAAATGGAAATGATTTATGTCAATAAGTTCTGACATAACCAACATTTACCTCGGACTACTAATCAGTAGTTTCCACTTTCTCTGTTGTCTTTGCATCCCATGATCATGAAACATGTCCGCTACTGCGTGGCATGAAAGAATAACTGCTAACTTTTTAAACTGAAAATAATCCCTGAAAACCTCCCTTAATTTTTCTCTCTTTAAAGGAGAAAGTTTTGTTTGTTTCGTTTTCTCCTTCATGGTCTTTAACAAACACCTACCCTGCATTTCCAATCACTTGCTTGTTCAGTACATAATGAAGCTGCCTACAGTAAATGGAGTTTGCACACAACTGGGACACGATACTCCATCACTATATTGCGCCTTAAGCTTTGACAGTGTTGCTCGCATCCACGGCAGTCTGTGGTGTGAAATGAGCCATCCTCTGTCTGTCTGCTCTCATGGCTTTCAAGCTTGTTTTTCTAGAATGAGACGCTGTGAAGTGACCTCCGCTGTACAGGCGACTGTAGGTCAGAATGCCTCATAAATATGAGATCATAAATCAATAACAAGGTTTAATTTGTCTTTTTGTGAATGCAATGTGCTCCTATAGCTTCTTGGCTAGTCATGTAAATTAAATATTTTACAAATCAAGGTACACAAAAGTAACACAAAAAAAGCAAAGCAGGTTTATATGATCCCTAATGCTGTTCAATCAGCATTAAAATGGACAGCCACATAGCAACCTCTACCAGATGACAAATCTGTATTTTCAGTGTGCAGCGTGTAATTGCCCAGCCCTCGGTAGTGCAGCTTAACATCGGCAGCCATAACTGCATTCGCCGTATCATAAACAGGAGCTGTCATTATAATTGAGCCTATTTGTTACCTACATGTCATTTTAAAATGTGACCTAATTAGAGCATCAAAAGAAACTGTAGAACTCTCACTCACACTTTCATTTAGAATAAATTCTTATTATTGTTTCTCACCTCAAGTCCTTTTCCAAGATCCAAAGAACTGACTATGACCACAAAAATACTGGTATATAACAGCTTGGTCAAGGATTAATTTATTGCTGTAGAAGCAGTAAATTAATAGGTAGAATAATTAATAATTAATTAATTAATAATTAATATTTAATAGCAGTAAATTAATTTACTGTAGAAGTAGGATTTATCTTGGACAAGAAGATTATTTACCAATGGACAAAACCACACACATAAATCTGAATGTGGAGCATTCAATTTTCAAATGGCAGCACTTTAAGTCACTGGACACACGCGGAAAACATTTAATACCCAAGTTTCAATATCCAGAATTAACAAATCACTTTAACTAACTGTGACTAGACTGATTTTTTTATTTAAGGTAACTAGAATGTCATTCTAACAAATCAAAACAGCAGTCAAAGATATTAAAATTCAGTTCTGATTAGTCAAAATAGTAGTTGTGGATATCTGAAAACATCAATCTGAGTAGTTTGACGTTTGAAATTTACTAGAAGGCTGCTCTGACGGCAGTAAAACTTGTATGTTTAAAAAGCAAACCACTTCCGCCTCCTATCTGTCGTAGCTTCTGACACAACTACAGGTATTTGCAAAGTTATTTTACCCAATCTAAACTCTAATTTAACCCTCGTGTTGTCCTGCAGGTCAAAACTGACCCGTTTTAAAGTTTGAAAATGTGGGAAAAATATATATTTTCACAGTGAAACTTCTGATGTCCACATTTTCAACATTTTTAGGAAATCTTTGAACATTTTTTGTGGAAAAAAGAAATGTTAAAAATATCTCTTTAAGAACATTCACATAATTTTTTATGTGAATGTTCTTAAGAGAATATTAGAAGTTTTACTGATATATATGGGATCACTTTACATATTTTTAGGATTTTTCTGGAAGATTTTTATTCATTTTTTGAAAATATTTACAAGAATTTTCTTGCCAAATTTGGGGGATTTTTTTAAAAATAAAACTTGTAAGGGAAACTTTTAAGGAATTATTGGAGTTTTCTTCCTGAAAGTTTTACAAATTTTCAGAAATTTGGGGAATTGTTTGCTGATTTTTTGGATTTTTTTAGACAAGGAAACAATACTTTTTGGTGCCTGTAAATGTGGACAAGAGGAGGGTAAAAAAAAAAAAAAAGCGATTAATTAATCACAAAGCCTGGAATTAATTCGATTCTTTTTTTAATCCCGTCCCACCACTAATGTTTATCTGACTTGATTAATGTGATTTTTGTTCCTGTAACCTCAACGTACAGCATCTGAACATCACGTCTGTATTACGTCACCTTCATCTTCACACAGGATTGTAAGCGATGTCTGTGTTTATTGCAGCTCATGTGGGAGAGGACCTGCTTACATACGTATGTGGATCCGAAGATCGACAGGATTCAGCTCACACATATTTTGACTGATGAAACATTAAACACGTTTTATTTTGATGTTACAAGATGACCACAATCCTCAAATTTAGAATTACAATTTAAAAACTAACGAAGTAAAATGAAATAAATTTGAATTAAATCCTCATTATTTATTTTCCAAAGCCACAGGGAGCTGCAACAGATGGATGAAAGAGCCACATGTGGCTCCGGAGCCGCGGGCTGCCGACCCCTGGTCTAGATATTACAAATGAAACAAGCGTCTGCAGAAAACCTTTCACATTTGTTTCGCAGAGAAATAGATCACTTTAGAAAACATCAGAAGGCACTTTAGTTGTTCTGTGTTCACATGTGAGAGTGAGTTTCCTACATGCTGACCGTCTGTGTGTTTCCTGTGTGTGTTGTACAGGTGCTCACCAAACAGACGCAGCAGGTGTGGCGCTCCGTACACCTGAGACATCGGCATGTCTGGGTGTTCAGCCAGAATCTCAGCGTACTGCGGCCTCTCAAACTTGTAGAGAAGCTGAGTGCCCAGCATCACGTTGAAGTACTCCCGAATCCCCGCCACCACCTCGTTAACTGCATACTCCCTAAACGAACGGACAGGAGAGAATTCACTGGAGAAAACCAACACGGAGACTGTAGCAGTCACATCCTTAGAGAACCATTAACTGAATGGATTTGAAAACTTGCTCAAGGTTGGGGATGAATCAATGCTAAAGTCCTTCTTGATTCTTCCTTTACTATTTGTAAAGGTACTGCTGCTGTTGTGCTGTAATGCCGTAAATCAGTGACTCTGCTGTGGAAAAGCAGTGAAATATAATGTTAACCACCAATAAATAAATTTTAAAAAATCAAGAAAATGAGTCATCCTTGAAAACAAGAAAGTTATTTATCTTGTTCTCCAATACAGTGCATGAATGCAGCAGACCAGGAAACAATTTCAAATCCGTGTATTTTTGACCAGATTACTGAACAACAACAAAACAACTTAACGTTCCTATGTATTTACAGCAAACACCTAATCTTGGAAATTTAACTTCAATAATTTTTTGGGATTCATAAAACTAAATGATATTCTAGAAAAAAACACAAATGTCATTTCTATATAAAATATCACACTGATGTACACTAGCGTTCACAAGTCTGGAGTCACTTAGAAATGTCCTTATTTTGGAAAGAAAAGAATTTTTTTTTTCAACGTAGATGACATTAAATGAATGATAAATCCAGTGTAGACAGTATTAATGTGGTAAATGACTATTCTAGCTGGAAACAGCTGATTTTTAATGGAATATCTCCATAGAGGTACAGAGGAACATTTCCAGCAACCATCACTCCTGTGTTCTAATGCTACATTGTGTTAGCTAATGGTGTTGAAAGGCTCATTGATGATTAGAAAACCCTTGTGCAATTATGTCAGTGCATGGAAGTTTACATGGAAAACATGGAATCGTCTCGGTGACCCCAAACTTTTGAACTTTAGTGTATGATTTGCTTGTTGTGTTCATTTAATGACACAGAATTCCACAGGGTGTGTAATTATGGTTGAGGCAGTGGTAAAAATAGCACTAAAATATAGCAGCTACTACAGAAGGAAGTTAAAGACATTAATGGGTAAAATTTCTTCTTTAACAGGTGATAAAATGGACACACGCTGTCACGCTGAACATTATCATCACAGGACACCACCGTTTCTCTGCCATTTCGTATTTGAAAAAAAACATCTTGGTGTTTTCTTACTTATTGTCTGAGTTTCCTTTTGATTTCTTGTAGTTTGCATAGTCCTCCAAGACGGTCTCTACATTCTTCTTAGCAGGCAGATGAAATAACTGCAAAGCCACAGAAAATATGTCTTTTTATCCAAAATGTTTTATCAGTAACATTGTCAAAAATGTTGATTTAAAAAAAAAAAAAAAAAAATCCTTCAAAGATCTACTTTGAAGGATATTGTTGAAGCACAAAAGGTTCCACATACGGCTGCATTCTTCAGCTAGTGCATCCTGTGTGTTGCTCGGCTCTCGTGCTATTTTGAAGGTTATAATTTTTATGGTTCTGATAGAATAAGACAAATTTTTGTGTTCAGTGCTATCTATGGAGTAGTGAGAGTGCCAAATTACAAAAAAAAGATCTATTAAAGAATATGCAAATAAAAGTGGAAATATAAAGAGGAATTAAAAAAATAATGTTGCCATATGAAGAAATATTAATCAAAAAATGAATTCATTAAAGAAAAGGTTAATAAAAGCAGAAATATATAGACAAAATAATTTAAAAATAAGAAGAAATGTGCTTATAACTAAAATAAAAGTAAATAATGTGTCAATATTGAAATATCTATTTAATGTCGCTTTAAATGTCGCTTTAAAAGCAAAGGAAAAGCGCATTTCTTATTTATGTCTTTAAACTATACATGTACAATACCCCTGTACTATACTGTATATGTACAATATTTCTGTACTTTAATATATATGTTGTATTATAGTATATTGTACATAATCAAATGAACACTCTGACATATAATCATGTTTTAAGCATCTTTAAGTTGAATTTTTCACAGTTCATTGCTTAATGAAGCTTCCGAGGCTAAATTCTGAGCTTTTTTTTTAATTACCTTTTCTGTTGGATTAGTTTTTGTAGCAGCTGTATTTTAAAATGGTGTTTCACTTTAAAAGACATTTATTCAAAGTGTTTGTGTGGAATCTGTAGAATCTCAGAGACTAATTTTCAAAGTGAATGCCTCTGGGTCGATTTATTGATTCAAATGAGGGAAGAAGCTGCTGCTCTGTGGCACCAGCAGTCTCGTAATTATAAAGCTGTGTTCATCAGATGTCCATGAATATACATTTTAGACCTCTTCAGTGTCCAAACTACAGTGGGGATCCATATTTCTTATCACTAAACCAACTTAGATGCTCTTCCTTTGGTGACGTCATAAACAAGTTGTGTGTTTTTCTGTTTTTATTTAACCTTTATTAAACCAGGAATCATCAAGGAGAACCTGCTTTTTGAACTCTAACAAAAACATCTCTATGTGTCATTCTTGTGTCATATATTTCAAAAATCTAGTTTCTCATTCATTTTCAGACATATGAATTCACTGGAGTTGACAACCTGCAAGCTGTTCTCTTCAAAAGCATTTTCTGTCCAAAAACTTGAGAATGTGTATTAATTTTTACAGCCATCATCCACTATCTGGCTCAGGTCAACATCAATAAGTATAAAAATGGTTGTAAATTCCTGTATTTCATCACAGGTACGTTTTAAAAGCAGCATGTCCATCTGAACCTCATTTCAAATCTCCACAGGTCAACACAGCCGAAGTAAAGCAGTAGAAGAATTCCAGTTTTTCCTCACCTGTTTCTGTCGTGTGATGAGGTCCCAGTCATCCACCAGCCAGGGTTTCAGCTCCTCAGGGATCTTCACTTTCACCTCCACACGGTTGGTGAACATCTCCTCCTAGAAAAACACACACACACACACACACACACACACACACACACACACACACACACACACACACACACACACACACACACACACACACACACACACACACACACACACACACACACACACACACACACACACACAAATAAAAAACTTTTTGGGCTTGTATTTTGGTAATTATTTTTGTGTATTTTACCTCTCCTTCACTGTACAGAACATTTCAAATTTTTGTCTTTCACATAAACACATGACCTGCAAAGCTTCACTCTGACATATTTTAATATTTTGTAGCTGTATAATTGGGAATTTCCGGGATTCTATTTAAAGAGGATAAAAGTGTTAACAACAGTCCAGATCGCTGGCGATGAGCAGCTTCCTGGTTTTTGCAAACTGTTGGCTGTGTCATGCCACCATCCTCTGCTATTTCTTCCTCTCTGTCAGTCTTTTCACCCGATCTACAGTATAACAAATACCCTTATAATGAAAGCCTTCCAGTAATCATCCAACTGTGGCCCAAAGCCAGGTTTATAAAAGAGCATTGAGTCAAGTAATCAGCTTTGGTCATTACTGTACAAAAGCCCAAGACCGCCTATAGGGAAATTCTCATTTTTTACAGAGTTAATATGTCCATACTTTATAGGTTTTGCTATATTTGACTGTAGAAAATAATCCCCATTGTTTTAAAAGCTTCCTCCAGGTATGTCAGGTTGCTTTTTTGTCATCATGGTAACATGTTTTTGTTGTTCTTTATGAGCTAGAAGACACATCATGAGTGAAAGAAGCAAAGGTTGAGCATTTTCACCGTAAAGCTGCAGATTCAGACAGTCTGTGTTTCATGTCTGGAGTTACATCTAAGCCATTTCAAGACATGAAGGGATCATTTCCGTGGAAAAAAATATTTCAATATGTCATTTTGATACGCAGAGATGTTTTTGGGGTTTAATCAATGACTAGAGGGGGACATTAACATGACAGTTGAAGCTGTGTAATGAGGTGAATGTGTTATCATGTGCCTCCATAATGTTTCTATTAATTGATGATACGTACGCTCTCCACAGTAGGATCAACCCGAGCCCTCTTCTTCCGTGGTCCCTGGGGCGGTTCTCCACTGCTGGTACCTTCGCCCGGACCGGGGGCTAAAAACAAAACATCCATCACGACTCATTAATCCTGCAGAACTGAGGACTTAAATTAAAAAGTCTGTGAGATCAATTTGGTTTCCATAACTTCTATTTGTACCAAACAGATCCACAACAGATTCCCAAAATAGGACAGAGCTAGTAGACAGAATGAATGAGCAGAAAAACAGCATGTTATTTGTTTTGTACGTTTAGCTGCCCTAACGTAGAACTTCAGCCTCTAATTCACTAATGCTCATATTGTTTTCCTGGTGATTTTCACAGATTCAATGTGCCTCCAAATGACTTAATGGCATGGAGTGCATTTTACATAAAGGATTAAACGTGAAAAGTGGCTAATCTGCAAATACACATAATGTATTACACAAATAATATTTTTCTTCTATTATGTATAACGTTATGTCCTGTTTAAACTAACAGCCACAGCTGTGATAAAACACACAAAGCCCAAAATGCAAATACAAACTGAAGCTATACAGAAAAATAATGGGACATTTTGTTTCCATCTTTAAATTACTTGGAGCTTTCTGAACTAGCATATGAACATTTGGTTGTTATATTAAAATGTTACTCTCCAAATCTTTTGTCTTATGAAAGTTGGGACAAACGTGTTATGTACAAACATTTTACTTACTCTTCTGTTTTGCCTTTTTCACTTTCCTAGGATGCAAAAAAAGGACATTATAAGTGACAATACAATAAAAATATGTACCTTGTAAAGTCCTCTGGTACATTCAGTACATGCATGCAGACACTACTTTGTTAAATACTCTGTCAGCTGTCAGGTCAGCCTCTTACAGAATGAATCATTCGAGGTATGAAAGCACACACTTACAGATCAACATTTTTCTGCTGCACAGCAGCAATCTTCTTGCTTGGTGCTAAACCCCTCATCTTTCCCTCAACATAATGGTCCCTGGGAACGAAAGAAAGAGTGAAGAAAATTACATGACATGGCTTAAACTGCTTTTACTGAACATATAATGTAATGTCCACAGCACTATGTTCCAGTCCTAAAGCAGGAAATAATACATGCAAAATGCAAAGTGCACTACTGAGTGCAAACAATCTTACTCTTTAGTAACTATACAGTCTCTTTGAGAAAATGTCTTCTGAATGACTTAACATCAGCAGGGTATTTTCAGGCCAGAATGGCTCTTTGTTGGATGGTGATGCATGACCATAAACATGATTGTTCCACATATCGTGAAGACAAGTCTGAGTTCTACAACTCTACAATTTTATCTAGCAGATGCTTTTATCCAAAGCGATGCACATCTGAGAGTAGAAACAACACAAGCAAGGATCTAGTCAGGAGAAAACAACCTGGATAAGAGCCATAAAACAAGTTCAACAGTCATAATAGGACCGTGGTGTCTACAGGCAGTAGACGAAGTAGGATTTTTTATATTTTTGCAGTCTGTCAGGTGCAAAAGTGTTCAGGGAAGAGCTGGTTTTTAGTCTTAAAGACTGAGAGAGACTCTGCAGATTGAATAGAGTTTGGAGACTAATTCCACCACCGGGGACCACAGAGGAGAAGAGTCCAGCTCTGGACCTGTTGTGGAGGTTGGATCAGGAGCCTTTTGTTGGCCAAGGGTAATGAGATGGAGGGAGTGTAGACCTGAATGAGAGAGTTCAGGTAGGAGGGAGCTGTTTTCTTTCTAGTTTTCAATGCAAGTGTTAAGGTTTGGAATTTTATTCAGGCAGCAACTGGAAGCCAGTGAAGCGATCTGAACAGCGGGGTGACGTGAGCTGTTTCTGGCTGGTTGAAAACCAGACGTGCTGCTGTATTCTGGATCATCTGCAGAGGTTTGACCATGCATGTGGAGAGGCCTTATCTTGACAGAAGCCTGTGAATTTTTCAGTTATTTCTATCTTCTATTTATCTTATTTCTGTCTACTATGCTGGAGGAAATAAAACCCTAATCAACTAAACTGATTTACAAATGAGATTTTTTTTTTTTTTTTTTTTTTTTTAAATTTTCAATTCATTTTTGAGATTTTCTTGTGATTTTCCCTTGGTTCTGGCCTAAATTTCATCAGAAAAGCACAAAAAGCACCCCTGAGCTTTCTTAATAGTTAAGATAAAGAATTTTGGACATTTGGATATTGTAAATATTTATGCGTTTCCAATTTTAAAGGCATATATGAGGCAAACATGGACAACGGTCCATCCTTAAGGCTTGGGATTTGTAGCCTATTTCCTGAATAGTTTGCAGAACTAGAATCTGCTCCGGTATCCACAGTGGAAGTTGTGACAAGATATAGACATATATGATATACTAGCAGCCTGCATGGTCAGCTGCATGCAAAATAACTTTGAAATTCCTGCATTAAAAAGTTAAAATAATTAACTTTTATTAACCCCCCCCCAAATATATTCTCAGAAACAATCCACGTCTTGCAAAATCACCGTCCTTGTTGTCTCGACTCTGTGTGCAAAAAAAAAAAAAAGAAAACTTACTGATTGGCCTTTTGAAGCTCTTTTTGTTTCGCAAGGTTGCTGTCCACATATTTGAGAACTCTGCTTTCAGGAACCCATTCATCCCAGCTGCAAAAGAAAAGAAACATCTCACACCTTGAAACTCAATCACACTGGCCTCTTTACAAATGAACAAAAATATAAACACAGCATGCAAAAGGTTTTCTTTTTACCTTAGAGAAAAAGGCCAAAAATAACTGGTGGCTTTAAATGACCAGCACAAAGACACTGTTTGGGCCAGTGATTATAAAATTCCACCTCAAAATGCAGCTTTAGATGACAAAAGAAAGACAAGAACAAGCTTTGGACAAGCTGGATGCCGACAAATCATTTAGGCCTGTAGTGAGCCACTTGATCGTCCACAACTCAACAATTTGTTGTCTGAAAATTTTCTATTTCTGACAGCTTCAGATGGAAGATGATGCTGTGCCTGAAAATGTTCACAAACTTAACCGAGCCCTTTGGGAAGCAGCATCGACAACCTCATTAACTCTATGCGACGCAGACACGTGGCATTACTTGATGCAAATTCTGGTCCATGATCTTGGTCTCAGTTTGTCAATTATCATTTCCAGTATAGGGCATACTTGGATGTTTCTTGACGTCTATTCTGCTGCAGGGATACAGTGTGCGGAAACAATAAATAATTGATTTTCCTGTGTCAGGGGTGTCCAACATGCGGCCCGTAGGCCAAAAGCGGTCCTCCAGAGGGTCCAATCTGGCCCTCAAAGTGTAAAAATTCCAGAGAAGACATTAACTGCAGATTGTAAATTATTAAAACTAGAAATTTAAAATCATTTCTAGACCATGAAAAGTTGTTTTGATTATGAAGTAAAATACTAAATTGTTCATTGTTCTTTTGTCATTTTGCGTCTCATTTTTGTAATATTTTGTGTTGCTGTTGGTCTTTTTTTGTCAGATTTTTAACGTTTCTCTCACATTCTTGTCGTTTTGTTGTTTCTGTTGTCTCGCTTGTCCGTTAGTTTGTTGCTTGGTAATGTTTTGTCTAATTTTTTGTCTCTTTTGTCATTTTGTTTCTCACTTTTGGTGTTTTGTGTTTCCTTTTGATCTCGTTTGTGTTTTTTGTCTCATTTTTGTCATCTTGAGTTTTTCTTTATCCCTTGTTTTCTGGATGGTTCTTGTCATTTTGTTTCACATTTTGTCATTTTTTTGTCTCGTTTGTCCATTTTTTGGTCACTTTTTAATTTTTTTGGCTAATTTTTTGTTGTTTTGTGTCTCATTTTGTAATATTGTCTCTTACTTCTGTTGTTTTTTGTCTTTTTTAAATTAGAATCCTATATCATTCAGTTCCAGATAGCTGTGACTAAATGTTGTGTTCCTTTGTAGACACTCTGTGATTTGGAAGTTGTAATGTGGAAATGATAAACTGAGGCATAGTGTTGTTGAAACTGAATCTATTTTTCTTAAAAAATTTCGGGTTGCTCATAATGTTTTGTAAAAAGATAATTCCTTAAATGTGAACATTTTTAGAATGTACTTTTTTGCACTAAAACAAAGGAACCATTAGGAGTTGTGGTTATTTATTGGTTATTTATTGGTTATTATGCTGTGATTTTACTGGTTCAGTCCACTGGAGATCAAATTGGGCTGAATGTGGAACCTGGACTAAGATGAGTTTGACACCCCTGGCCGGTGTCAAAAGAATGGATGATATTTAATCAAACATTCCATGCTGCATTTACGTTTTTGCCTCGTATACATGGCACACACATATACCAAAACCACTGATACAGTAGTGGATGTGAAATCAACACTCAGAGAGGAATACAGACAGCAAACCAGAGCAAAACCAAACCAAAGAGCCTCACTTTTTGTTCCATCCGCTGTAATGAATGAAGTATTTAATCTGTTTATCCTTTATGTTGATTTTGACACACTGTAAAACAAGAAAACACACACAGGTCAGTTCAGTCAATAACTCATCTTTGCTTTGCAGTTAATAAACCACCAGTAATAACACAAACACACACAGATAAAGTGCTGAACAAACCTTTGCCTCATAGAGCAATGGCCCATGAAAGCACAGGACTCTTTCACCTGCAAAGAGGGGAAAGTAATGTTAGAAAACAAGACATGATGCACAAAATAAGACAATAAATAGTACATGGGCCGAACCAGATACTGGAACCATCTCAGGTGACCAAACCTAAGTGCTACTAAAATGTACGTTGGGTTATCATGAGTACATCAGGATGTGAGAGTCTTTCCATACTGGCAGCTTTATCACTGATTAGTGAAACGGTCACATTCACCATAACTGCTGTATGGTACAATTCATTTAAACCTCACTGTCTGCAAAGATCACATCTAATATGAGTCAATAATCACATTCACCATAACTGCTGTATGGTACAATTCATTTAAACCTCACTGTCTGCAAAGATCACATCTAATATGAGTCAATAATCACATTCACCATAACTGCTGTATGGTACAATTCATTTAAACCTCACTGTCTGCAAAGATCACATCTAATATGAGTCAATAATCACATTCACCATAACTGCTGTATGGTACAATTCATTTAAACCTCACTGTCTGCAAAGATCACATCTAATATGAGTCAATAATCACATTCACCATAACCGCTGTATGGTACAATTCATTTAAACCTCACTGTCTGCAAAGATCACATCTAATATGAGTCAATAATCAAATAAAACTGCTTGAGAAAAGGCTAATATATTCTAATAATTAAACATCAGACCCAAATGAATGCATTTCTTGTTTGTCTGTACTTTCTTTTCATGCTTATTAGTTTTGGTTATTTTGTGTCTCACTTGTGTCATTTTGCGTCTTGTTTTTGTCACTTTGTGTCTTGTTTTTGTCGTTTTGTGTCTTGCTTTTGTCATTTTGTGTCTCGCTTTTGTTGTCTCGTTTTTGTCATTTTGTTTCTTTCTTTGTCATTTTGTGTCTTGTTTTTGTCTTTTTGCGTCTTGTTTTTGTCACAGACAATCTTGTTACCATAGCAACAAAATCTTTCTCGGTCTCAAGTTTGTTGTAGTACTGTTCCGTGCTGTGAAGTTATTCATACAGATGATGATGTGTGGCATGTGGCGTTTCTTATTTTTTCGTAATGAGGAAAAATCCTATCAAATTTCATCCTGTCGTGTTGTTAGGACATTTGGCTCAGACTCTTTCACTGTGTCCATTAAACGAGTGATAACATATATTAAGCTGTGAGTCTGTAATGGCCTCATATCAAAATGCAAACTAGAGACATATAGCTGGTTAAAAACACTAAAAAGAATTGGTCACCTCGACTGGTACCGATGTTCCAGTTTAACTGGTGATCAGGTTAACTGGTGATAGTTTCCGTCTCCAGATGTTTCGTCCGCAGATTCGTCACGATCAGACCTGGATTTACGTGAAATAAAGATACCAGATAAAGAAGACCTCGCCGAAAAACGCCGGCATCACTACTTAATAAAGTCTATATCCATGTAAATATCATCTACAGACAGTAAAAAGAAACGTGCGGGCCGAAATAAAAAACATGTATTTTTCAAGTAGGTGAGAGGATTCGAAACCACGTAATCCAGCGATAAAATTACAAGACCATCGTTTTACTCATCGTGCTACTGATCAGCTCTGCAAGCATTCTGCTTCATCCATATAGATCACTGTCATTCTGTCAGGTGTTTAACACCTGGTGATCGTTCAGGAAACACGCCCATGTCAACTGGGGATAGTCACAACTTAACACAGGCTTCCTGGTTAAGAACGAGTCACAAAACTATTTATTGTCTCATCAAGAAAACCCACAACATAGAAGCACGTCCACTGCTGTGTTGTGTGTTAGTTTGTGTGTTCAGTGGAACAGATCCAGAGCAGAACTTCAGGTTTAACTCGGGTTTGTTCTCAGAAACACTCAGACTCTCAGCAGCCTCCCATCAGAACAACATGCAGCACAACATTAGCTTGATTTGATAAAATGCTTCGGAACAAACCGAGACCACGTTGTTTAAACTAGTCACTCAGAAAACAATAAAAACTCGTTCAGTCATCCACATCCTAACCGTCATTCAGTGCACTTTGACCACTGACAATAATTTTTTTGAAAGGAAGTAAAGGGATTCGATCTGGTCAAACCAAACAATGGTTTATTCACTCTACACAGTGAGCCATAAGCACCTATTGGAGGTATTGAAGTGACTACAGTCACATTTGAACATTACAGCTACAGATATTCCTGTTGGACTCTGAAGATATTGTGCTGCCATATTTGTATATTTAGCCTACATGTACTCAAAGGTGGATTAGGAACATGTCATTAAATCAAATACTGTCAAACACCACAATTCACTCTAGTCTTCCTCTGCGACATCATTAAAAGTATCTTCTGCCATTTCTAAACCAGCCAGGGTGTTTGGGAAGACACAAATCACACAAATATATTGTTTGTTTTGACCAGGTCGGATCCCTTCCTTTAAAAAAATGTATTTTCAGCGGTTAACGTGCACTGAATGACGGTTAGGACGTGGATGACTGAACAAGTTTTTATTGTTTTCTGAGTGACTAGTTTAAACAACGTGGTCTCAGTTTGTTCCGATGTATTTTAGCAAATCCAGCTGATGTTGTGCTGCGTGTTGTTCTGATGGGAGGCTGCTGAGGGTCTGAGTGTTTCTGAGAACAAACCCGAGTTAAACCTGAAGTTCTGCTCTGGATCTGTTCCACTAAACACACAAAATAACACACAACACAGCAGTGGACGTGCTTCTATGTTGTGGGTTTTCTTGGTGAGACAATAAATAGTTTTCTGACTCGTTCTTAACCAGGCAGCCTGTGTTAAGTTGTGATTATCTCCAGTTGACATGGACGTGATTCCTGAACAATCACCAGGTGTTAAACACCTGACAGAATGACAGCGATCTATGTAGATGAAGCGGAGTGTTTGTAGAGCTTATCAGTAGCACGATGAGTAAAACGGTGGTCTCGTAATTTTATCGCTGGATTACGTGGTTTCGAATCCTCTCACCTACTTGAAAAATACGTGTTTTTTATTTCGGCCCGCACGTTTCTTTTTACTGTCTGTAGATGAAATTTACATGGATATAGACTTTATTAAGTAGTGATGCCGGCGTTTTTCGGCGAGGTCTTCTTTATCTGGTATCTTTATTTCACGTAAATCCAGGTCTGATCGTGACGAATCTGCGGACGAAACATCTGGAGACGGAAACCATCGCCAGTTAACCCGATCACCAGTTAAACTGGAACACCGATACTGGAAATTTGGGTCTGGGCCCATGGACTAAAACTGCAGTATATTGACTCCACAAACTCCCAGCTTCAGATTTTCAGCTAATATATGTTAAACAGGCACATTAATGGCTCTTTTTGTGCGTCAGTTTAACACAGGCAGCGAACACATAGCAATAGCAACAAGCTAGCTAGCCGTTAGACTAGCATTAGCGTCGTGGCGTACCTTCAGCTAGCTTTATTTGGTTTAATAATACGTTAGGTACTTTTAATGTGTGTTTTAATTGACCTGTCCACATATTCAGCTGTCGTAAAACCGCTGTCTGCCTCCCTAGAGACCGCTATTGTCGAGCTACAGCGGCGGACATCAACAACAACAACAACAACAACAACAAACCCGCCCCCTTCCAGCCGCTAACATCCTCCGACTCCTACCTTCTTGAAATTTAGGTTTAGGGTCCTGTTTTGGCGCCATTCACAGACTCAGCTGATCGGATCTCTGAATGATCAAATGCGTGCATTGCCAGAGTCCATTTCTTCCAGGCACAAACACCTCCGACATTGGAGCCAAAGCGACGGTTGAAGCCCAGACTGGCCTGCCTGCTACGGGTCACCTGACCGCCGTGGAGCGTCCGCGCCGTGCTGTGTTCAGGGTCCCTGCGCAGACTCGTAAAAACGAACATTAGTCACAGAAGAGGCACAGCAAAGATACCTGGATACCTCGACATGCTGAGACCGCATCAGGATGGCATAATGTCTCACGGTTTTTTTAACGTCACGCTAGGCAAGAGGTGTCCAACATGCGGCCCGCGGGCCAAAACCGGTCCTCCAGAGGGTCCAATCCGGCCCTCAAAGTGTAAAAATTACAGAGAAGACATTAACTGCAGATTGTAAATTTGTAAAACTATAAATTAAAAATAATTTCTAGACCATGACAAGTTGTTTTGATCATGAAGTAATATACTAGTTTGCTGATTGTTCTTTAGTCGTTTTGTGTCTTGTTTTTGAAATATTTTGTCTTGTTTTTGTTGTTTTGTCTGATTTTGTCTCATGTTTTTGTTGCTTTGTTTCTCACTTTTGTCATTTTTTTGTCCAGTTTTTGTCATTTTGTCTTTTTTTGTCTGTTTGTCCATTTATTTTTGTCATTTTGTTTCTCACTTTTGTCATTTTGTGTCTTGTTTTCGTAATAGTTTTTTTTGTCATTTTGACAATAAAGTAAAATACCAGATTGTCCATTGTTATTTTGTAATTTTGTGTCTCGTTTTTGAAATATTTTGTCTTGTTTTTGTTGTTTTTGTCTTTTTTGTCTGATTTTTGTCTGTTGTCTCACGTTTTTTCGTTTTGTGTTTCCTTTTTGTCTCGCTTGTGTCGTTTATTTTTTTTGTCACTTTGTTTTTAGCTTTTGTCGCTTTGTCTCTCGTTTTGTAACATTTTGTCTTTTTTGTTGTTGTCTTTTTTGTCTGACTTATCATTTGTCTCATTTTTTTGTCATTTTGTGTCTCATTTTGGTCATGCATGTGTTTTTGTCTCATTCATGTCAGTTTGTGTTTTGCTTTATTCGTTCTTTTCTGTCTCGTTTCGGTCATTTTCTTTCATGCTTTTGTCATTTTTTTATTTCGTTTGTCCATTTTTTTGTTGCTTTGTAACTTTTTTGTCAAATTTTTTGACTCTTTTTTGTCATTTTATTTCTCGCTTTTGTTTTGTGTCTCATTTTTGTAATATTTTGCCTTGCTTTTGTTGTTTTTTGTCTGACTTTTATTGTTTGCCTCATGTTTTTGTTGTTCTGTTTCTTGTTTTTGTCATTTTGTGTTTCCTTTTGGTCTTGCTTGTGTTTTTTGTCTCATTTTTGTAATTTTGTGCTTTACTTTTTTCATCGTTTTCTGTATCGTTTTTGTCATTTTGTTTCACGCTTTTGTCATGTTTTGTCACTCAGTTTTTGAGGAAGGACTGCTCTATGTCAATCTATACGTGTGCTGTATTCCCTCCATTTCTTAATGATGGGTTTAACTGTACTTCAAGGAATATTCAGTGATTTGGACATTTTCTTGTATCTGTCTAGTCTGACTAACAGCCTCTAACCATCAGCTTCTTTGGTAAAAGATGTTTTTTCTATGCATGAACCATGGCCTTTGACCTTTTAATATGAAGTTGTTTCTGAGTATAAGATCCCCTTCTTCCTGAAAGTTTCCAAATTTCCCAACAGCCTTTTTAATTTTAGTAAACATAGCCATGTTGAGCAACAGATTAAGAAGGATGGCATATTTATGGAGTCACCACAACCGAGTTTCTCAGCCTCTGGTCAGAAAACAAGTTTTTCAGGGTCACACATTTCTCATGAACTTACTAAGTTGTCACATTGTCATGTGAATTGAAGCACAGCATACTTTTGTGTCATATTTTTCCTCGCACTAACAGGCCTCAAAATGAATTCGATGATCATTAATCAGGACATCCGGGGAGCAGCCGCAACATGTCTTCTCAAAGCAGCGTTTGATTATGAAAGGCCAACTTAAGAGACATTTTTTCCCATGTTGTGGCATTTTAAAGAAAAGCAGAAAATGACTCAAAGTGTGTAGTGAAAATGAAGACCTCTGAATCAACCTGGAGATAATGCATTTCATCAATGCATTTCACTGCACATTACACTATGTATAATTGTGTTTGTGATAAATTAAGGTCTTGACTCTTGATAAATGGTTCAATCTCCTGTGTTTGAGATTTTGTGAAAGATACAGAAAAACCCCACTGAGCGCAGCTGCAAGTCTAACATCCCCAGAGGAACAGACAAGCTGCAGTGTGAAATTAATTAACCTTCCAAGTCCAGTAAACATCTTTTCAACCCTTCGAATATTGTTTATCTGTTGCTGAGGAGAAAAAACGAGTTCAAATTGTGTTATGAACTGGGAACTGATGTGAGAAACACTAAAGAATTATTATAGAATGTCAAGAACACTTGACGGAAGACCAAAAAAAAAATTAAAATGAAAATCTTCAAGACATTTCTGGAGTTGGTGCCACTTTTTTTTCTTTTTGACAGTTGATGCAAAATCTATGAGCCTTTGTGTAGTAGTAGTACTAGTAGTAGTAGTAGTATTGGTACAGGTATTATTATTATTAGCACTAGTATTGGCAAGAGTATTAACAGTAGGAAGAATAATTGGAATCAGAATGATCAGAAATTAGAAAGATATCAAAAATAAACCAAAAATAAAATAAAATCCTAACATGTAATGCAACAAGTTCAAATATTTAAGTAAAGATATTTTTTGTTTGTTTATTTCGCTTAATATGACACATTCAAATACCGTCCAGTAAGAGAGAAACCCAACAAGTTTAAATGCTGGGGTCAAGATGTCGCAATGTTATCCATGATGTGGGCCATTTACATATTAGAAAAAATACAAAAAATACATAAAATATTGCTTTACCTGACAATAATAAATATGTCTATGTTTTGAAAACATTTGTTTAATAATAAATATTCAATGCAGCAATAAATCTACATACATTTAGTGCATTTTTGCATTGTATCAAGTGGAAGTCATGCTGTTGCAATTTTCTTTTCCTAACTGAACAACATCTCTTCACATGCAGGCGTTGTCATCCGCTAGATATGTATAATATTATAAAATCAATCAATGAATAGCAATAAAAGTAGCAGAAATAAATATCAACTACCAGAACACAGTCATTAAGTAGTTAATAGTATGGATACATCAGTCATTGGCCGATTATCGAAGGCAATATACAGCATTTTTTAAATTGTCAGTATAGTTTGTTAGGAATATCCAATATTGGTATTTTTGCCAATAACCGATGTGCTGATATTGTCCAACTCTCAATTTCCGATTCCGATATCAACCGATACCAATATATGTGGACTGTTGAACTAATTTTAGGTAACATTACATATCTCCATCACATGCCTCATTTTATTGTGATGCCCCATTGGATGCATTCTCAAAGGCAGTAAGGCTTTCCAAAATAAGAAAACAATTTCAACTGAAGTTATGGAAAAAATGCCAAAGCTATTTTCTTTAATTGCCTCAAACAACAGTTCACACTCTCCCTCCCTCTATGAGTCCGGTAAATGCCAGCGAAATCCACTCATTATTTTATTGGTTTTCATAATAGACAAAAAAAGGATAATGATATTGACTGATATTACATTTTTATGCCAATATCGGGCCGATAATATCGGTGGGTCGATATAGTTTAAAAAAATATTTTTGATGAAATGAATCTGAAGATGAGCTACTTGGACCTGCTGTAAGATTTTTTGACAAAATTTTATGTTGCAATTTGTGTTGTTCTAAATTTTGATACCAGGATTTTCATTTTTATTGAAAACATGTTGCAGAAATTGGTTTCCTCCATTAATAACAATCTATCAGCCCTGAATAAACATCTCAGTAGCATAGTATAGCATAGCATAATAAAATATCCAACTTTTCTTTTCTGATTTGCATAAGTTACATTCAGTCAGAGGGAGATGTACAGTGCCTGTGAAAAACATTCACTCAACAGTCTAGCACTGAGCCAATACTGTTTATATACACTGTAAGATACTGTTTCCTGTGAAGGGTACATAAGGGAGGACTTCTTTGTGTTAATAGTTAAGCTTTACAATTTTAAAAAAGGAATTTATGTAGCTTTTAAGAGCATGTATAATGTTTTTTCGCGACAGATGCGACAACAAATTAGTTCATATCTGTCCAAAGCGTATTTGATGTGAGGCAGTCATAAAACAGAGAAGTGATTTTGACTCATCGCTGAGGATGTCGAAGGGCTGACTGCCCTCTGATGAGCCACATCTGCAGGATAAACCACAGACAGCAACTCATTGTGCTGCCAGAAATGGAAAGCTCTCCAAATGAATCATAATTTCTTCTTTACAGCACAGAATAAATGCAACGCAGCATCAAATGTACAAACAGCAAACACAAGACCAAGACACCTGAGCACTGACCTTCACCTTCGGGTTAAAGCACTGAAAACCTTTACAGAGTGTTTTTCCAAGTTATGAAACATCTGCATCAATGCTGCATGTGAAGGTTGTTAGAAACCACTTCCGAGGGTTTTAACCTTGTTAACATGTTCTTCTGATATTTTTATGTTACATGCACATTGTGAGAGAAATAAGCAGCCAACACCATGGCTGGGCGTTTCCACCACGTGCCACTGTGTACCATAGAGCAGATTTACAGTGTTTGAGTCGTAGGTGAGCTGGTGTGCTCGAGCTGCATGAAGCGACAGAGGGGAGGGTAGAGAGATGCGTGGGGACTTTATAGATTCAACAGTTTTTTAAGGAAGCAGCATTTTGCATTTGAGCCATTTTGAGTCATGAAGGGATTGCTATCATGGAAAAACATTCTAAACACAGCGATGGAAAAAAGTTTTCAGACGCCCTTAAAATTTTACATGATCTCAAACATTATCAAGTATTTGTGGAAAAATCTTTTTTATATTTCAAAAGGTGTGGCTGGATTAGACAGACACAAACAAGTATAAGTGATATTTTTGTTTATTGTTTACAAGAAAAACTAACAAAACTAAATTCTACCAAAATGACCCAATACTCAAAATTTCTTATTTTTATGGAATCGATTTTTAGTTTTTAATGGGTTTATGTATATATATATATATATATATATATATATATATATATATATATATATATATATATATATATATATATATATATATTAGACAATTGCTGACAAAAGCTCTAATTTGTATCATTAAATACCCAAGAGAATCACCGAGAGGCAGAACTTCCTAGACCCCAAATCAACCCCAGTAATTCCCTGAAGTTACAGATATATTAATAGAGCTGCTCTTACATTGGGATTTCTTCCCAGAATGCCTTCCAGTTGAACTTCAATGTTCTTGCTATAACTAAGAACTTCCTGTCTGGCTGCTGGTTTAACCTCCAAAAGTGTACCTCTGTGTATCAAGGCTGCAGATAAATGATCTGTTCCTGCCTTGTAATAGCATAGATGTCAAACTTTCCTGTTGCTTCTTCTGGAATATGCAAAACTATGAAGGCCCCGAATCTCTTCTCATCCATCTCACTCCATTTGCTCCAGCTTGAGCACTCCAGCTCACAATTGACTCTGTTCAAATACTGTAAAACTACTCTATGCAACACAATGGCAAATAGGTACATTGGAGAGATTCAGTCGTACTTGTTCGAACCAGAAACTCCTTCTAAAGAAGAATGATGATGCAGAAACAGGATTTGTTTCTCAAGTTTGTTAAGAAATGTATGAAGTTTCAGAAATCAGAATCTGAGTGTCATCAGTGCATTTTCAAGATGGGAAAGCTCAGCCATGGTGTTGACTGTTTATTCTGGAATTTATGTTAACATATAAACAAGGTAGAAAAATGCATTTTCTCCTGAGGAACTCTTTTCCCATTTTTCTCATTTGTTCCTTTGTACATTTATGACAGTAAATATAAGAACTTTGTCTTGTTTTGTTGTCATTTGGTGGATAAATCTTTAACATAATAAGGCTGTAAGGACTGATTTGAGCTGTGACGATTCGTGCTGTTTAAAGTGCCATCAGCTAATCAACAATATGATTATGTGGAGTGTGTTGGAGAACATTCTAAACATAGTACAAGGAAAAGTCCTGCATCCAGAACATTACTTGAGCAGACATATAATCAGCATAATGTACTTCAAGTATGAAAAGTTAAAGTACTGGTAGCTGTCCAGATAACAGTTAGGCCCAAAATTGTTCATGTCCATGCCAAAATTTTGATTTATAGTAAAGACAAGTGACAAAAGATGGAAAGACATTGTGTTAGTAATGTTAATGAGTAATTTTAACTATTTCTATGTTGTTGTTTTTTTGGGGGGCATTTTTATGAAAACAAGCCGTGTCCACAATTATTTAGACCCTTGACATTATTGGAATTTTTTCTTGTGTCATTTCCAGCCATCGGTCAAAGAATATAAATCCAAAGTTGGCATTGGCATGAGTAATTTTTGGATTAATTGTGGTATTTATGCAGCTGGTCGGGGTTAAGCTACTTTTGACTGCTTTGTATACAGTTTGGTTGTTCAGTCGGCCTTAAAAGGCCTTAGAATAAGTCCAGTGAGTTCATGACATGATTCATGATGTCAGAAAGACGCTTTCCCACTCAGTTTGTGGCCACTTCTTCATGCCCTCCACTTGTGCCTCAGCGGGCAGCCGCTCTGTCTGGCTTGATTGCAGGATTGGAGACAGGGGTGAGGAGGTTAGGTCGCCTACTGTTCAGAAACCTCTGCTTCCAGCCTCGATTCTCCGACATACAGTCAGTCATGTTCCAGTCGTCTCCTGTGTTTCTATACCTCTCTGGCCTTGCCTTTTGTTAATGCTCGTCTTTTCCTGCCTGCAGCATTTCGATCCTCTCTGTCTCACGGTTCTCTGGGCTCACTCCGCCTGGCTTCTCCTCTTCTACGCTGGCTGAATCAATTACAACCAAAAGAGAGCAGCCAGTTATGGAGCGTGATCTGTCTCTGCTATGAAAGACCAGGGTCGTCCTGGTATTTCTGATACTCAGTCCCTCAATGCGGTGAACAGAAGCCACTGATGTTGGCCAAAAATGGAGGAAATGTACAGTTTTTGTGCTCGTTGTGCCAAAAAGTTGTGAAGCATATATATAATATACTGCACATCTCATAGCATGCAAAAGAAAATATTTCTTTTATTATAATTTTTATTACAAAATCTCCAGAACTAAGTCATCTATAGTTGAGTTCTGTCACTGAACACACAGTTTTCTATAGAAAGTGTGACAGCTATGTTGCTGCAATGATTAGCTTCACAGTTAGTCCTTAGACCTCATTTCATTTTACCTGCCTGTATATTCACATGTGATGATTTAAAATGACTGCAGCGCTACAGTCTAGCAGAAGCTATGCAGGTTTTGCATCATGTTTGCATGTTTTCTGTAACATTTAACCAACCATTATTGCCTTTGGGCTCGTCAAATATCAGCTATGATTGTTGTAAAATATATAAATTGAATTTATATGCAGTTGAAAGTATACCAAATTTGACCTGTTGACAAAGGACAGTTTTTTTCACTGTGATGAAGGAGATAATGTTGTTTCCTGAACCTCCATAGCAAACACAATGAACTGACACTGCAGGTCTTCATCTCACTTCATCAGTGTTGCACTTTACTTGATTTTGACAATGTGTCACTGCTTTTTATTATCATTTTTTTTATCTTTATGTATTTTACTACTCTTAGAGACAGAGAAGATGATATTAAAGATTTTGCATTTTGTATTGATCTAATTTCACATGCTGTCAAAATTCATAAATAAAGTTCTAAAAAAGAAAAAAAAGAAAAAGGGGAAAAAAAGTCGTCAGAAGAAACAAGAAAAAAAAAGTTCTTCTTTGGTCAGCCCTAAAACCCTAAAAGTCATTTCTGTGTATCAAAGTTACATACAGGGGTGGATAAAAGCTTTTGGACTATGGAGGACTAAAAGTGGAATTAAATATTAAATTGGAATTAAATACTTAAATGTGTTATGAAACAAATACATCATTAAATAATTAATTAAATATGTCATCAATTAATTAAAATTGAAATCAAATATGTCATTAATTAATTAAAAATGGAATTAAATACATAAATGCGTTATTAAATATGTCATTAATTCATTAAAATACCAATTCATTTTAAGTAATAAACATATATTATTATTTCACTATTTAATTAATTATTTCATGGTCCTTGTGTTGCAGTGGATCATGAATTTATTTTATCTGTCAACCTCACCCGTCAAAGTCGGTGGGCGGGACTAACGCGAATCTAGTCTAATCCACTGCTTTTGTCTGCCTTGAAACCGGAAGTAGAAGAAGTCTTTCTAAACATGGCGGTTGTGTTGATGGAGGATTGCTGTGAACTTTCTAGAGAGTTGGTGAGAGATATTTTAGACCTTGCAGAGTATGTGGAAGCAGGACCTGCTGACCCCGAGCATGTAGCGTGTAAAGCAGAGGAATTTATTCAAGTTGTTGGAGTTATTTCCGCACTTTCCGACCAAGATGTTGACCGTAGAGTGACTGCAAATGTACTCCGCCGCTTTTCTGGTAACAGGGCGCAACAGGAGCACACACAAGGACCTGGGCGTTTGACATACCGAGGGAAGTTCTGGAACATCACGGTCTTTGTGGATTACCAGCCTGTCAAATTACAGCGATGCTCGGAGTGTCGAGGGCTTTTCCTTTAGGACCTGCTCGGCGCGGCGCGGCACGGCTCGGCTCGTCTTTGTTTAGCCGCCATTCCACAAGCATCTACTCGGCACGGTACGGCTCGTCTCATCTTTGTTTGCTAGCGTTTCCATACGGACTAATTTTTAGCACCTTCTCGGCTGAGGTTCCAAGCGAGCTGAGATGAGCCGATAATGTGGCGTTTACATAGTACAGCCCACTGATTGGACAGGAGTGCAGGCCACTGATTGGACAGGGAGTGACGACACACAGAGCAACTCCAGCACGAAAACAAAACCCTGCATTAAAAAACAACTGTAAACAGCGACGGTGTGCATTGCTCTTCACGAAACTCTCCGTTCTTCATAATTTTAATATGACAGCCAGACCTGTACCGTGGGTGAATGAAGAGGTCAAGACTTTGTCTTTGATGGCGGACCAAAGAATACAGAGGGAGCTGGACATAGAAAGTTTATCAGGAGGTCTCTGAGCGGATGGCCGCTCACATATACAGTAGACTGTATATAAAGAGGACAGAAGCAGTGTAGGGAGAAGTTGAAAAAGCTCAAAAGTGACTATCGGTCCACCAAGGACCACAGCGGCCGGCGTGGGTCAACCAGGAGGTGTTGGAAGAGGTTTAATGGAAGCTATTTACTGGCACCGCGCTGCCAGCAACAGGAGGAAGACTCAGCCGCTGCATGTTGGAGACGTTCGAGGACGGTGAGTGTTTTGTGACTTCAAGAAACTTTTACATCATTTATCCCATTGGTGGCAAGCTTCTTTTAAGCAAACAAGTATATTTAGAAAGTAACGTCGTTGTCTCCTGTAGCAGACAATAAGCTAGCTAGTTAGCCATCAGCGCTATCTGGTTAGCCATCGGCGCTAGCTAGTTAGCCATCAGCGCTAACTCCGTGCTCTGCTTGTATTTCGTGCTGCTGTTTCTAACGTTTAGCTCTCAGAAGCTAATACTTCAGTCAGCATGTCGTGTTTTTCGTGTACTTAGGGTGAGTGTTTATTTCTGTTCAAGAATCCCTTTCCACATGCGAAGCCTACTCCACCTCCGTCATGGAGCCCCCAGCTCCCCTGCCTCCTCTCCACCACCAGCAGCGGCTCCTCTCCAGCACCAGCTTCGACACCAGTACCAGCTCGGACACCGACCCTGTTAACATCAACCTCCAGCACGTCACAGCAACGTCTTATCACCGGTAAGACACGGTAAACAGAGAGCATGGTTGATTTTCGCATTATTATTATTGCTACAGGTGTAAATGCCTGCAAGCATGATCAGAACAGTGAGACTAACGACCAAGAATTCAGGCAGGTGTAAATGCAAACTGTGCAGCAGCCAGCTCAGGAACGCCTGATGAAAGCTACATGTAGCTACAGTGACATAAACAACACATGCAGCAGCATTTTTTTCCATTGACTTAACGAGTAAGTCACTCTAATTAATTTACGTTCAGGTGCAGTGTAGTATTGCAACCATTCTTCTTATAGTCACTAGGTAGCTGTGAAACTGAATGACTGGATGAAAATATACATAGAAATAAGAAAACACAGCTGTTCTTAGGAACTCCAAAATGTGCACAGGATGAAATGAAGTTCACACCATGCTGTTTTTGTGGTGGAGGAGGTACTGCTTGTGCTTTGGTTAAAGCGAAGAGTGCCAGAAGTTTATTAAAGTATCAAAGACATGATCATGATTGAAAATCATTGGACGGGTGGCTAAACACATCACATCATAGCTGTGGAGTCCTTCTAGCTCCTGGGGACTACAATCTCTCAGGACCTGCAGTGGGAGACGAACATCCACTCCATCCTGAAAAAGGCTCAGCAGAGGATGTATTTCCTATGACAGCTGAGGAGACATGGCCTGCCACAGGAGCTGTTGATCCAGTTCTACACTGCAGTCATCCGATCTGTCCTGTGCACCTCTGGATCAGCCACACAGCAGGACAGAAACAGACTACAGCCTATAGTATGGACTGCAGAAAACATCATCAGAGACCCCACTCACCCTGGACATTAAACTGTTTCCCCCCTCCCCTCTGGCAGGCACTACAGATCCCTGTACACAGAAGCCTCCAGACACAAAAACAGTTTCTTCCCCACTGCCATCACTGTAATAAACAGCTGAGCCATTCCTACACACCTGTACAATAGTCAGTATTGTTGTTGACATGTACAGCTTTTTTTTTTCACCATGAACAGCATTCTCTGCTTTTGCACTACTGTGTTTATAGCAATTACCATTTTGCTAATGTGTTCATATATTCCAGTCTAGCTGTACATTTCTGTTCATATTGTGTTCTATTTTACTATTTCTTTTTCCTCCCTGTTCCTCTTTCTATTGTTTCTTTATTTTTTATTATTCTCTTCCATATTCCTAGGATGACACCAACAGCCAAAACCAAATTCCGTGTATATTGTATACATACTTGGCCATTAAAGCTGACTCTGATCACTTTTCTGTCTTTGGTCTAGGCAAGAGGAAAAGGTGCAACAGAAAATTGGACCTTCCTAGCGTACTTGTGGAGATGCAGGCCGAGGAGGAGCGGAGTCGTGCCCAGCATGATGAGAACATCTGGTTGCTCCTCAGCGAGGTAAGAGAGAATGAAGCAGCCTTGCAGCGGGAGGAAATAGCCCAGAATGCTGCCTTCAACCAGTCATTCCTGGGTGTGCTGGGGCAGGCAATGGGCAGCCAGCAAGTGTGAGCGAGTCCACCTCCCATAGACTTGAGATTTACAAGTGCTGGTCATATAATTAGAATATCATGAAAAAGCTTGTCTTTTGGACAACTGTCAGGTCAGCAGTCTTCCCCATGATTGTGTAGCCTACAGAACTAGACTGAGAGACCATTTAAAGGCCTTTGCAGGTGTTTTGAGTTAATTAGCTGATTAGAGGTGTCTTCAATGTTGAACCTTTCCACAATATTCTAATTTTCTGAGATACCAAATTTGGGATTTTTGTTAGTATTCAGGTATAATCATCAAAGTTAAGAGAAATAAACATTTGAAATATATCAGTCTCTGTGTAATGAATGAGTATAATATACAAGTTTCACTTTTTGAATGGAATTACTGAAATAATGAACAACTTTTTTCATGATATTCTAATTATATGACCAGCACCTGTAGTTGTATATAGTTTTACTTTTAGCCCTCCACTGTAGGAGAGGCCCACCACAGTTTGTACTTTGCACATTGTAAATAGTTTTGATTTTGCTGCTGACTAATAAACTATTTTGTGACTTATGTGATTGCATCATAACTTTTCATTTTGTCTGTTAAGACACTGGTAGGAAAAGAGTCAACAGTCTGAACCAAACAATTCTGTATTCCCTAATGTATTTGTGTTTAATGGGATTTAACATTTTTTAACACAAACTACTTTATGGTTCATAATTCCGTTGACTGAATTACACCAAAGCAATACTGATTTATCAAACTGGAATTTTCTAAAAACAGCTGTTTTAATGTTTTGGCGTTTCATTTCTCATTTAATCTTTCTAACCTTCACAAACAAACAATAGCATAGACACATCTGCAAAAGGTACAAAAGTTTATTGTCAGAATTGCATTCAAGCAAACAATAGCGGTCCGGGGACAGAAAAACAGAAGTATAACAAGAAGAATAACTTAACTTTTGCATGACACGTAGTGCATCAGTGCATCCTGTACATCTCTGTCCTCCTCCTCTACACCTTGTGCCACTGCAGGCTCATGTGCTGCTGCTTCAGGTAAATCCCATGAAGTCTCATCAGAGAGCATCTGAAACACATACACAGCATACATGTTTTAATACCTAATAGCGATAAACTGCAGCTATTACAGGGTCGTTCACAGGACTGATACACGATAGCTAGCGAACTAGCATTAGCTTACCCTCATATGTCGTCTCGTTCATATCCTCTTGTCTTCGGCTTGATACTGCTGCATCGCCTCCCAAACTCTCCTGTGTGTCTCCTCAGTGTTTCGACTCGCCGCTCTCAGCTTTCTCCGACTCTTCTATTACTTTGAATCAGGCAGAATGCCACAGACCGAGCAGCAGGTGAACCATCGCCTCCATGTCCATTGTTGTGTTGCGTTCGTGTGGCACAGAAATGACGGTACGCGACTTTCGGGCCGCCGTGCTATGACGACTCCACCCACGAAGAGGTGGTACTCAATGTAATGGCAAAACAACTAAACCGAGACGAGCCGTGGCGAGCCGAGTAGGTGTTAAAGGAAATTTTGTCTTGCACCGCGCTGTATCATTTGGGCAAGAGGACCGAGTCTTTAGCGGTTGCCAATAGTGTTGCTTTCGTCAACGAAAATTATGACGAAATATCGTCGTCAACGAACCTTTATCACTTGACGAAAACGAGACGAGACGAAACGTAAATGGTGGTTATGTCACGATAACTATAATAAAATATATAATACAATATTGTTGACGAATAAAAACGAGACGAAATTCGGTTTCCAAAATAAAAACTCTGCTGAAATGTCTCTTCATTTTCGTTGACCAAAACGAGACGAGACGAAATAACACTTAAATATTTAGTTGCGTTTATTATTTTTGCAGTATTTCTGTTCCCCAGGCTGTGACGTCGCACTGCGCTGACGCAGGCGACGTCACTTCCTCAATCTCCACTCGCGGCATTATTTAGATGCATCTGCGGTGGGATCATGGCCGGGCACTGTTCCCCAGCTTTCGGGCAGCTGGGGAGAAAAGGAAGAAGCCATATATGGACATACTTTGTTTACATACAAGTGGAAAACAAAACGGAATGTGTCGTGGAAAAAGACGGTGAGAAATGCGGCCACAATATAACGGGGAAAAAGAGCATCTTCCATGTCTGGAGTGAGTATATTCTTGAGTTTATAAGTTATCAATAATATAATAATGAGATAACCATGTTTAATTTGTGAAATGGGTTTGACTAAAAGAAAAAAATGGTTTTGTCTACACTATACAAGGAAATTATACTATATTGATTGGGTTAAATAGAATTGCATTACTAAAAAGAGAGTAAAACATAATTTTCATTGACTAAAACTAGACTAAAATGTAATCAGTTTTCATCGACTAAAACTAGACGAAAATAGTCATAGGTTATTCTGACTAAAATAAGACTAAAATGCTCAGACTTCTAGACTAAAACTTGACTAGACGAAAAAGAGAATGAACGTGACTAAAACTAATAAAAACTAAAATGTCTGCTTGACACAAAGACTAGACTAAAACTAAAATCAAAACAGGCCGCCAAAAACAACACTAATTGCCAATGAAGTTTTGTTTTATTGAGTATCCAGACCAACGTAGAGGTGAGTAGCGCCACCCAGTGTATCGGAATGTGTTCACAAGCTCTGCGTCAATCCATTATCTGGAATCGATTTGCCTTGACTTGATGTGCAGGGTAACCAATCAGGTGTTAGGATCCGCCCACTGACTTTGACGGACGAGGTTGACGGGTAAAATGAATTCATGATCCACCGCAACACAAGGACCATGAAATAATTAATTAAATAGTGAAATAATAATATATGTTTTTTACTTAAAATGAATTGGTATTTTAATGAATTAATGACATTTAATAACACATTTATGTATTTCATTCCAATTTTAATTAATTAATGACATATTTAATTAATTATTTAATGATGTATTTATTTATTTAATTTTGGCACTTTTAGTCCTCCATATATTGGGAGCTGCTGTTCAATATAATACTGAGTCAAAGCAGTTGCCCCAATGATAGTATGAAACTCTATGTCCACAATTAAAAGATAGAAAAATATATCCTAAAAGGACTGTGTAGAGTAAGCAGCTTTCACACAGGACGCTGGATGCGCTGCGCTTGTCGCCTGTTTCAGCGCACAGCTCCTGGAGAGCCACAGACCAGAGAGCAAAATAGACAGAGTTTCCAAAACTTCCAGCGGGGCGGTCACCATCCTCAATCTGGAAGCTTTCAGTTTGACACAAACAGTTCAACAGCTAATGTGTATTTTTCCCGAGCTAAATAGCCATTATTAGCGCTAGCCGTGCTAGTAAGCAGCAAGCGTTAGCACGATTCAATTCAACTTTATGTATGTAGTACCAGTTCACAACATATGCTATTTCATAGCACTTCACATAGTAAGGGGAAGACTTACACACCGTCCTTGATATTACGAAATTTTTTCTCCGAGTCTCAATGCAATCGCAAAGTCGTATCATATGATTCTGGGAATTCAGACCATAGGCACAGCACTGGCTTTTCCGCTTTGCCCTCTGTGCAGGCGAGATGATCGTTTCTATTGGCCGCGGTCAAACGTCATTAGCGCAGGGGTCAAAGTTGAACAAATCTCAACTTTGACCTCGAGTAGCGCGTGCTCTCTCTCTCCGACCTGCGCTTTGCTCGGCAGTAAAGTTTCAGTGCATTGATGCAGATGGCGTGAAAACGGAAACAAGTACCGGCTCACTGTGCTGCATACAGTTACACACTACGTTGTACGATTGAGACAAGAAAACTTGGAATGACTTTTCATTGGTAAGAATAGTTTTTGGCTCTTTTTTCATTATTAAATCTTGTTGAGAGCTTCCAGTCTATGAGAGCTAACTAGTTAGCCACTAGCAAAACACTAACGCGACCTAGCAGCTTGACAACCAAATACCAGACGATTAATAGTAGCTGTAGTATAGTTGTACAAGCAGTAGTAGTAATACTAAAAGTACAAGCATCAGTAGTAGTATAAACAGCTGTTAGAGTCGTAGAAGTAGTATCAGCATTTGTAATAGTATTCCAAGTTGTAGTA